>NC_064628.1:96721575-97030825 GCF_023864275.1 Schistocerca cancellata | reverse complement strand
GGGCGATCGTTATCCTGTTGGAAAACACCCCACGGTATACTGTTCATGAATGGCGGCACAACAGGTCGAACCACCATATTTACGCCAAATTTGCAGTCAGCGTGCGTGGGATAACACCGTGACTGGTGGTGTTGTAATACGAAGCACTGGTGCAAGTGCAGTGTCTCCAGCACACAGACAGGTTGGTTGCAAGCCCTCAACTAGCCTGCTCCTTGTACACACGGGCATCACTGGCACCGGATCAGAACCAACTACCATCTCCACCAAGCCCTCCAGTGAGCTCTCGCTTGACACCATTGAAGTCGCGATGGCGGTAGTTTGGGGTCAGTGGATCGCACGCTACAGGGCGTTTTGAAGTAACCGATTCGTAACAGTCTGTTATGCCACTGTGGTGCCAACCGCTGCCCAGATTGCTGCTGTACGATGCGCCAGTGATACGCCGAACGCGATGACCTTCCCTCTCGGAAGTGCCACGAGGCCTTTCGGAACCCGATCATTTTGCGACCGTACATTCGGGTGACCACCGCTGCCAGCAATCGTGTTCGGTGGCTACTTTCCTGCCAAGTCTTCCTGCAGTATCACAAAATGAACATCCAGCTTCTCGTAGCCGTATTGCACGACCTCGTTCAAACTCGTACCGAGGCGTCGTTATCGGCGTCTTTGTCGCCTTAAAGGCATTCTCCAATAGCATCAGCTTACCACGTCCAATCTCGAAGGTAAGTAACTCTCACGAAGGTTACAGCGTGTGCTTAAAGCAAACCTGATTTGCACCCTCATATGCGACTGGCGTGAAATTTTAAGAGACGTAATCTCTCGTATGCAGAAGCACGCCTACCGAACTTCGTTTACGTCGCACAACTTCTTGATGTTCCGATTTTTTTTTTTTTTTTTTTTTTTTCCGTCAGTGTAGGTGCCGCAGCGATAAGACGCGAAATCGGTAGGCGGTGGTTCATATCGCCGTCCTGCTACCAAGATACATATTTTCCTTGGCGTCCGTAAATCGCCTAAAGCAAACGTCTAGATGGTTTCTTTGTAAACGATACGACCCACTTCTTTCCTTATTCTGGATTGTGCTACGTCTCTAATAACATCTTAGTCGACTGAGTTTTGAAACGTAATGTCCCTTACCCATTTCCAGTAATACAGATCGAGAATCGTGCCCGTATAGCTCAGTCGGTAAGAGCATTGTCCGCAGAGGCACGGTTCAGCTCCCGGTGCAACACACAGTTCTAATCTGCCACTAGGTTTCAGAATAGCTGTCGCACCACAGCAGAGAAAAAGATCCATTGTGGAAATGGAATTCCTGTACCGATGTTCGGTAACGAGATGTTTTCAGAATGAGATTTTCACTCTGCAGCGGAGTGTGCGCTGATACGAAACTTCCTGTCATATTAAAACTGTGTGCTGGATCGAGACTCAAACTGGGGACCTTTGCTCTGCCGCTGAGCTATCCAAGAACGACTCGCGACCCGTCTCCACAGCTTTAATTCCGCCAGTTCCTCGTCTCCTACCTTCCAAACTTCACAGAAGCTCTCCTGCGAAACTTGCAGAAACAGCACTCCTGGAAGAAAGGTACTCCTGGTAGAGCACTTGCCCGAGAAAGGCAACGTCCCGAGTTCGGGCCTCGGTGCGGCGCATAGTTTTAATCTGCCAGGAAGTTTCATATCAGCGCACACTCCGCTGCAGAGTGAAAATCTCATTCTGGAAGCATCCCCCAGTCTGTGGCTAAACCATGTCTCTTATATCCGTTCTTCCGGGAGTGCTAGTTCTGCTAGGTTCGCAGAAGAGCTTCTGTGAAGTTTGGAAGGTAGGAGACGATGTACTGGCGGAATGAAAGCTATGGGGACGGGCCGCGAGTCGTGCTTACGTAGCTCAGTGGTAGAGCACTTGCCCGCGAAAGGCAAAGGTCTCGAGTTCGAGTCTCGGTGCGGCACACAGTTTTTATCTGCCAAGAGGTTTCAACCAGATGTTTTGTTTACGAGACCACAGCGCCACGCGGAGGAATCTTCTGTAGTAGTTTTCAGCTCTTTTAGTGGAATCAGTAGAAGTTAGAGGTTTAGTGTAGAGTTGGGCAAACTCGTTCATCCTTGGGAACTAGTTCACTGCTGATCGTTCTTTTTTGGGAACGGTTCATTTTTACTCGTTCACCGTTCATTTGTGCTTGGTATACGGTTCTTATGAAAAACTGAAAACTAGTAGTTTAGGTGACTGGAAGGATGGAGGGCACCAAGAGCGAGCACTTGCCTCCCCCCCTGGAGTATAGAGTTTTTATTCTTTACAGAATTCTTACACACTTTTAGAAGTAATTTCTGTGTTTCTGCAGAACCTCTCGTTTAACCAACCGTAGTCTTGTGTGGCTGGTCGCAGGGAAGTAATATAGGGTGGCGCACGGAAAACCGACCCGAGTACAGACTGCTCGCCAATTACGGAAGATGTGTTGCCCGTTACGAGCAGATACAACAGACAGACAATCATGTAATAATTAGGCAGTGAATAAATAACAAGCTAATGCAAACAACAATTGCGAAACAATCGATGATGATGTGTAGAGAGCTGGAGAAGAGAACATGAAAATCTCACGCGACGCGCATGGGCTATAGCTCATGTAGTCTTGTAAACCTGTTGGTGGCTGTTTCCCAACTTAATAGACCGATGTCTTGTATAAAATTCTTCGTTTCGACTTCCACTACATACCTATGCTACTTTGTAAACAATAGTCGTTTACATACTATATATACTTCACGTTGTTTCTGAGTTCGTAGGCGAAGTAGAGACTTTATGGAAGCATGAAATAAAATGTGGTTTTCTCATGCTTGCGTCACACGCTTAGTAAAACTTAGGCTTTTATTTTGCATTATTAAAGTTAATGCAGCAATAATAATAATAATAATAATAATAATTAAGTTCGCAGTAATAAAGTTTTTGGTTTGAAAGCTCCTTCTGAACAAATGTTTTTGAGATAATAAGTTAATACGATTTTATGGCATTTTTATGGCATTCTATTTCTTCTCAAATGGAGAGGCACCGCTTTTCCTACTGAGCCAAAATGACCCACAACCGATTTTTTTTTTTTCAAAGAAACCAAACTATCGGGTAATGCAAATTGGAAACAACCAAACTTAAAAATAATTAGAGCCTTCCTAAATGTAATGTTTTATATATGAAAGATAGACGAAAATCGTTTTATATGAATTTTCTTACCCTAAAAATTAAGCAAAATATTGAAAGCTAGCTGCTAAATCAAGTCGATGAAACCAAAAAATATACGAATAACAAAAAAAACTTGCCTTGTTATAGGTGTCTTCTGCTGTTCATCGATATAATGAAGTGAGCTGATATGCCCTTTTGTTACCTGAAAAGACGTACGCATTACATAAAACGTAATTTTTTTGTAATTTACGTAACTATAAAATGTTGTTGTTGTGGTCTTCAGTCCTGAGACTGGTTTGATGCAGCTCTCCATGCTACTCTATCCTGTGCAAGCTTCTTCATCTTCCAGTACCTACTGCAACCTACATCCTTCTGAATCTGCTTAGTGTATTCATCTCTTGGTCTTCCCCTACGATTTTTACCCTCCACGCTGCCCTCCAATACTGAATTGGTGATCCCTTGATGCCTCAGAACATGTCCTACCAACCGATCCCTTCTTCTGGTCAAGTTGTGCCACAAACTTCTCTTCTCCCCAATCCAATTCAATACTTCCTCATTAGTTATGTGATCTACCCATGTAATCTTCAGCATTCTTCTGTAGCACCACATTTCGAAAGCTTCTATTCTCTTCTTGTCCAAACTATTTATCGTCCATGTTTCACTTCCATACATGGCTACACTCCATACAAATACTTTCAGAAATGACTTCCTGACACTTAAATCTATACTCTTCTTCAGAAACGCTTTCCTTGCCATTGCCAGTCTACATTTTATATCCTCTCTACGTCGACCATCATCAGTTATTTTGCTCCTCAAATAGCAAAACTCCTTTACTACTTTAAGTGTCTCATTTCCTAATCTAATACCCTCAACATCACCCGACTTAATTCGACTACATTCCATTATTCTCGTTTTGTTTTTGTTGATGTTCATCTTATATCCTCCCTTCAAGACACCATCCATTCCGTTCAACTGCTCTTCCAAGTCCTTTGCTGTCTCTGAAAGAATTAAAATGTCATCGGCGAACCTCAAAGTTTTTATTTCTTCTCCATGGATTTTAATACCTACCCGAATTTTTCTTTTGTTTCCTTTACTGCTTGCTCAATATACAGATTGAATAACATCGGGGAGAGGCTACAACCCTGTCTCACTCCCTTCCCAACCACTGCTTCCCTTTCATGTCCCTCGACTCTTATAACTGCCATCTGGTTTCTGTACAAATTGTAAATAGCCTTTCGCTCCCTGTATTTTACCCCTGCCACCTTTAGAATTTGAAAGAGAGTATTCCAGTCAACATTGTCAAAAGCTTTCTCTAAGTCTACAAATGCTAGAAACGTAGGTTTGCCTTTCCTTAATCTTTCTTCTAAGATAAGTCGTAAGGTCAGTATTGCCTCACGTGTTCCAGTATTTCTACGGAATCCAAACTGATCTTCCCCGAGGTCGGCTTCTACTAGATTTTCCATTCGTCTGTAAAGAATTCGTGTTAGTATTTTGCAGCTGTGGCTTATTAAACTGATTGTTCGGTAATTTTCACATCTGTCAACACCTGCTTTCTTTGGGATTGGAATTATTATATTCTTCTTGAAGTCTGAGGGTATTTCGCCTGTTTCATACATCTTGCTCACCAGATGGTAGAGTTTTGTCAGGACTGGCTCTCCCAAGGCCGTCAGTAGTTCCAATGGAATGTTGTCTACTCCGGGGGCCTTGTTTCGACTCAGGTCTTTCAGTGCTCTGTCAAACTCTTCACGCAGTATCGTATCTCCCATTTCATTTTCATCTACATCCTCTTCCATTTCCATAATATTGTCCTCAAGTGCATCGCCCTTGTATAGACCCTCTATATACTCCTTCCACCTTTCTCCTTTTCCTTCTTTGCTTAGAACTGGGTTTCCATCTGAGCTCTTGATGTTCATACAAGTGATTCTCTTATCTCCAAAAGTCTCTTTAATTTTCCTGTAGGCAGTATCTATCTTACCCCTAGTGAGATACGCCTCTACATCCTTACATTTGTCCTCTAGCCATCCCCGCTTAGCCATTTTGCACTTCCTGTCGATCTCATTTTTGAGACGTTTGTATTCCTTTTTGCCTGCTTCATTTACTGCATTTTTATATTTTCTCCTTTCATCAATTAAATTCAATATTTCTTCTGTTACCCAAGGATTTCTACTAGCCCTCGTCTTTTTACCTACTTGATCCTCTGCTGCCTTCACTACTTCATCCCTCAAAGCTACCCATTCTTCTTCTACTGTATTTCTTTCCCCCATTTCTGTCAATTGTTCCCTTATGCTCTCCCTGAAACTCTGTACAACCTCTGGTTCTTTCAGTTTATCCAGGTCCCATCTCCTTAAGATCCCACCTTTTTGCAGTTTCTTCAGTTTTAATCTACAGGTCATAACCAATAGATTGTGGTCAGAGTCCACATCTGCCCCTGGAAATGTCTTACAATTTAAAACCTGGTTCCTAAATCTCCGTCTTACCATTATATAATCTATCTGATACCTTTTAGTGTCTCCAGGTTTCTTCCATGTATACAACCTTCTATCGTGATTCTTAAACCAAGTGTTAGCTATGATTAAGTTGTGCTCTGTGCAAAATTCTACCAGGCGGCTTCCTCTTTCATTTCTTAGCCCCAATCCATATTCACCTACTACGTTTCCTTCTCTCCCTTTTCCTACACTCGAATTCCAGTCACCCATGACTATTAAATTTTCGTCTCCCTTCACTATCTGAATAATTTCTTTTATTTCATCACACATTTCTTCAATTTCTTCGTCATCTGCAGAGCTAGTTGGCATATAAACTTGTACTACTGTAGTAGGTGTGGGCTTCGTATCTATCTTGGCCACAATAATGCGTTCACTATGCTGTTTGTAGTAGCTTATCCGCATTCCTATTTTCCTAATCATTATTAAACCTACTCCTGCATTACCCCTATTTGACTTTGTGTTTATAACCCTGTATTCACCTGACCAGAAGTCTTGTTCCTCCTGCCACCGAGCTTCACTAATTCCCACTATATCTAACTTTAATCTATCCATTTCCCTTTTTAAATTTTCTAACCTACCTGCCCGATTAAGGGATCTGACATTCCACGCTCCGATCCGTAGAACGCCAGTTTTCTTTCTGCTGATAACGACATCCTCTTGAGTAGTCCCCGCCCGGAGATCCGAATGGGGGACTATTTTACCTCCGGAATATTTTACCCAAGAGGACGCCATCATCATTTAATCATACAGTAAAGCTGCATGCCCTCGGGAAAAATTACGGCCGTAGTTTCCCCTTGCTTTCAGCCGTTCGCAGTACCAGCACAGCAAGGCCGTTTTGGTTATTGTTACAAGGCCATATCAGTCAATCATCCAGACTGTTGCCCTTGTAACTACTGAAAAGGCTGCTGCCCCTCTTCAGGAACCACACGTTTGTCTGGCCCCTCAACAGATACCCCTCCGTTGTGGTTGTACCTACGGTACGGCTATCTGTATCGCTGAGGCACGCAAGCCTCCCCACCAACGGCAAGGTCCATGGTTCATGGGGAAAATACTTTTTGATTACCGGTCGTGGACGCTGAATAGGCAGAACCAAGTGCAAGAACAGTTTGGAACACATGTAAAATGGGCGAGCGCAGTGAACGAAACGAACAACTGGATACTGAACTGACTAGGAGCAGTCGGCAGTGGAACTGAGACAGGTGGGCATGCGAAGAACGACGAGTGCGGCTGAGGGAGACCGAGACTGAGACGAGCACGCGACCGAGGCGGGAACGAGAACTGCCGAAGTGACCGCCGCGACCGAAGTGAACTATGAACCGATCGTTCGTCGTTCCTGGGAACTATAAGTAGACCGCCACGACCGAAGTGAATTATGAACCTATCGTTCCTTGGAATTTGTTCCTCGTTCATCTTGGTGAACCGTTCCTTTGCACTCGTTCGTTCGCGAACTACCCATCTCTAGTTTAGTGACTTGACGGACGCGACCGGTGGCTAGCGCGTACCGGGTGTGCCAATGCTGGGAGATAGCGCGAGAGGTACGTGACCGGCCGGGGAGGGCGGTGTGTGTTTGCGGAGCGGCCTTATCTGCGTCGCTTTTCGTTATCCGGCCAGCCGGCGCTCGCCGCAGAATACCCGGCGGTAGTCTGCAGTCTGCAGGTAGGACGCGATGCTGGCGCGGCGCGCCTCCCATCCGGACCCGCTGCCTCCGCCGCCTTGGAGGCGTCGCTGCTCCGCAGAGCTGCGGCCCTCCTCGGCGTACGCCCCGGCTCCGGTCTCTCGTGGCCGTGACGCAGGTAAGCAGCGCGGAGGCACGACAGAAGGCGAGTCGCAGCATTAAGTTTAGTGCTCGTCGGTATCTGCATCTGTACTGTTCATTCCTCTGTACGGTGTACGGCGGAAAGTGCGTAGTGTTTGTCTCAACGCCGCCCCCAGCCACCCTCTTTCCTACTTCGTTCACGAATACGAGGGTAATCTCAAAAGTAAGGTCTCCTTTTTTTTGTAAGTACATAGACCTGTTTATTTCTACAACGGTTTACATCAGTTTACAGCTTGAACATTTAGCTATTCTTCGACGTAATCAACATTTCTATCGATGCATTTTTGTAGACGCTGTGGCAGTCTTTGTGTGCCCATTGAGCCGTGGTAAAAATTGCGTTTTTTAAGAGCGCGCCGCAGCGCGATGTGTGAGGCAGTCGCCCTCCGTTTCTGGCGGTGGCGCCGCTGTGGCAGTCGCAGCGTTGGTGTCTCCCTCTGGTGGGAAAGGGGAAAGGTTGCCTGTTCGCGTGCATTTAAGGGGTGCTATGAGCTCGCCAGTTGGTCAGTCTGGGTGAGTCTGGAGTCAGTGTCTCGTCCCCAGCTTGATGATGATGATGTTTGGTTTGTGGGACGCTCAACTGCGTGGTTATCAGCGCCCGTACAATTTCCCAACCTTTGCTCAGTCCAATTTCGCCACTTTCTTGGATGATGATGAAATGATGAGGACAACACAAACACCCAGTCATCTCGAGGCAGGTGAAAATCCCTGACCCCGCCGGGAATCGAACCCGGGACCCCGTGCTCGGGAAGCGAGAACGCTACCGCGAGACCACGAGCGGCGGACTACGTCCCCAGCTTGCTAGTCTGTCTCACGTCCGAATTTGTGGCGCCGTGAGAGGACTCAGCGAGTGGTCGCCCGGTCGGGGGCTTACTTCCTGCGTCTGAGTCTGCGCGTTAGGCCGCCAGTCTGCTCGAGTTGCTCAGGCAACGGTCATTGGCGGTTGAATCGATCGATCGATCGGTTGGTCGGTTGCGCACTGAGACACAAGATGACTTGTGTGCCTTGAGCGTCGGCTAATGTGAGGTCGCCACGTGAGTCCAGTGGGCCGCGCCGTGTAGCGAGGTGTAGTGGCTTCGCGGCCGATACGAGAGCAACATTAGTCAACCCACGACTTCGGTCTGGCCGGCGCGAGCTGCGACGCCGTGAGACGGGAGACCGGCGCGCCTTCCTGCGTCCGTTGAAGTGGCTGGAAGCGGACGGTTCGGGAGAGCGTTGGGGGTGCTGCGCCGCGCCAGGTCTTCGCCAGGCATCGCAGTTTATTAGAAGTTACGTGATTGGTGATACGTTGTTTCACCCATGCCATACCAGCTCGCTGCTGTGCTGTTCAGAAAGTTATGAACCTCTTCTTTCACCTCTTCGTCGGAGCTGAATCGCTGGGACCACAATTAACCCTGGCAGGTACTGTGAGACCCTGGAAAAACTCAAACGGGCAATTCAGAACTGGAGAAGAGGAATGTTGAACAAGGCCGTACGCATTCTCCATCACAACGCTCGTCCACGCATCGCTCGGCAAAGCGTTGCTCTCCTGCAAAATTTCAGTGTAACATAATCACCCACCCACCCACGCTATAGTCCTGACTTGGCGCCCAGTGACTATCACCTGTTCCCTAGGTTAAAAGAACATTTGACCGGAAAGCGATTCAGCTCCGACAAAGCGCACCGGATTAGCCGAGCGGTCTTGGCGCTGTAGCCATGGACTGTGCGGCTTGTCCCGGCAGAGGTTAGAGTCCTCCCTCGAGAGTGTGTGTGTGTGTGTGTGTGTGTGTGTGTGTGTGTGTGTGTGTGTGTGTGTGTGTGTTTGTCCTTAGGCTAATTTAGGTTAAGTAGTGTGTAAGCTTAGGGACTGATGACCTTAGCTGTTAAGTCCCATAAGATTTCACACACACAGCTCCGACGAAGAGGTGAAAGAAGAGATTCATAACTTTCTGAACAGCATGGCGGCGAGCTGGTGTGACATGGGCATGCAAAAACTGCCACAGCGTCTACAAAAATGCATCTACAGAAATTGTGATTATGCCGAAAAATAGCTAAATGTTCAAGCTGTAAACTGATGTAAACCATTGTAAAAATAAACAGGTCTATGTACTTACAAAAAATAGACCTTACTTTCGGTATTACCATTGTAGACTCCCAAAGGCTCGTATGCAGCGTTCGGCGCGGGAGGAGGGATGAAGTTTCACTGTCTCCCTTCCACAAAATATAATTTGTCGTCACGCCCACATTTAAAACATCAAGGATATCTAGGATTTTAAACAATAGTCACAATGAAATAAACTGACGAAGAAAAAAAATCGCAGCACCAAGAAGAAGGTGTGCGACGTAAACGAAAGTTGGTGGACGTGTTTCTACATCTGAAAGATCGTGTTTGCTCATATTTCGCCCCAGTCGCATATGAGTGGCGGTAGCAGCGTCATTATGAGGATTGCAAATCATCAACTTGTAATACGCCCGGGAGTACAAATGGGTGCGATACTTTATACTGGTTGTCGTTCCTGCTTTTCTTGAAAGTGCGCCCTGTCCACACCACGTACCGGATAATCCCGCGGCGGCCGTATTTTTCTTCTCCACACTGCTGCTGGCTTGCCTGAAATTATCACCGAGCGAGGTGGCGCAGTGGTTAGCACACTGGACTCGCATTCGGGAGGACGACGGTTCAATCCCGCGTCCGTCCATCCTGATTTAGGTTTTCCGTGATTTCCCTAAATCGCTCCAGGCAAATGCCGTGATGGTTTCTGTGGAAGGGCACGGCCGACTTCCTTCCCTGTCCTTCCGTAATCCGATGAGATCGATGACCTCGCTGCCTCGCTGTTTGGTCTCTTCCCCCAAACGACCAACCAACCAACCTGAAATTATCTGTCGAAATATGCAAGCGGGTTTAGGGAAGCCACTCAAGTCAAGCACAACACTGTCCCGCGTCTGGTCTGAGACGACAAGAAATCACATTTTGCGCTGCTGACATACTAAGTCATAAGTTTTGATGCCAACTTCTAGATCATTATCTGTCCACGAAATCACTTCAACGAGCGTACGCTTAACCGAACACGGCGCGGATGATTGTTGATGATGCGAAGGCCGAATAATCGAACGAAAGTTCTTACGCTCGCCACGCATACACAGATTTCTTTTGGTACCAGCCTTCCTTCACACTAGTAATGATATAACACTGTCCGTAAAGTTAATTTTTGAGTTCACAGTTCTCACTTGTACGACCGTTCGCGTAACCGTCGCAGCGCGGCTGATTGTTGATAATGCGGAAACGCGATGATCGAACGCGCGTTCTCACGCTCGCTACAAGACACTGGCACTTGACTGCACTCTCTTATGGTTTTTTTTTTATTACATCAGTTCATTCTGGGAGACCGAACACGGCGCGGATGATTGACACTGTACGCACGACACGCAACGAAAGGATACACAAATACGTTATCGGCGGCACTGCTCATTTTTAAATTACTTCTTCATTATTTCATCACTTTACTGTAATAGCACTTGAAGCAACACTTCAACCTCCATACTAACAAAGCCTCTCGCATGCAGAGCTACACACTACACAACATCACAGTTCCGTGTCCCGCGTTCGACTCGACAGACGCGGCTGCCCGCAAAGATACTCCATAACTAAGCCAGCGATATGACAACACGCTTACAAGGTTACCTCTCATTAGGGACCTGGGTGCACTCAACGACTGTGATACGACTATCAAATGATAAAGCACAACAATCGGTCGTCCTTTCCTTGCAGATTTTATTCGGCAGATCTGCAAGAAAAGGACGACTGAATGCCGTGCTCTATCATTTGAAAGGATGCAAATAATGTTTTCTTTAAATACACGATCTAACGGTCGTGAGTGTTTGTTATTTTCGAGATTGAACGTGGTGAGTTGATTTTAGCCAAGAATGCCTTTAAGGCGATGAAGACGCCATCATCAACGACTCGGTGCGAGTTTGAACGAGGTCGTGCAATACGGCTAAGAGAAGCTGGACGTTCGTTCAGCGATACTGCAGAAAAACTTGCCAGGAATGTACGAGGGTCACTCCAAAAGAAATGCACAGTACTTTTTTTTATCCATCTTTTATTCTGCATGTTTGAAAGTTTTACAGTGTGTAGATACATCCTTTCGGAACAATATTTTCATTTCTCCACGTAATTTCCATCCCTCTCAACTGCCCTACGCCATCTTGGAACCAGGGCCTGTATACCCGCATGGTAAAATTCTGGGCCAACCTGTTGGAGGAGTCATCATCTTCAAACCTTGTTCCACGAAGAGAGTCTTCAGAGATATATATGTTGTGTTTTCGATGAAAGCTGAAAGCCAGTGAGGCCCCTGTGAAAAATGGCTTTTTACACTCGGACGGGCCGGAAAAGGTGTTTGTGAAGCGCAGCATTGAGTGAAATGTGATCGTTTCGAAACAGGAAATAAGAAAAGCCCTTATTAGAGGAAGGAAGAAGTTGCCAGCCAAAGTGAGGGTAGTAGATTTTGACAGACTAAGATAACTGGCGAATCTCGGTGTAACAGATACAGAGACGAAGTTAGAACGGGATAGAAAAGGAGATCTGCAAGTTATTGTGCTGCACCAAAGTGAAAGGAAAGGAAAGGAAAGGAGACTCAATTTACCGCTGCAGGATGTTTAGCCAGGTGTATATTCCATGACTTCTCTGTTCGTAGCTCGATAGCAATACAAGCTGCAGCTGTAGGCGGAAGCGTTCCCAAAAGTAATCCTTTGAGCCGCTGATAAGATGTGCAGCCCCCAGGTTCGATAAGCTTCGTGACTGACCCCACAGAACGGCGACAACAGTCTCTCAGGGCGCCATTTATTCTCTCCGCATTGTAGGCGTCCACGCACTAGTGGAACAGTGACGTCTATATAAAATAAGAATGTGGCTGTTCAAATAAATTTCGGGCTTGCAGCCGGTCGTCGTTCAATACTTCACACAAGGCTGCAAGCCCGAAATTTGTTTGAACAGTCAATTCGCCGGGGAAAAATTTTAAAATTCACACACGAATGTGGCTTTCTGTGAAGACTGATGTCTGTCGTACTTCGAATGTACAAGAGGTGTGCTTTTCTTGATCATATGTCTCTTCTTTTCATTCGACGTTTTGGTCTTCTGTGTCACTCTTAATCACCCTCCATTATTCGCAGTTCAGATGTACTAAGTCGAAGGTCAGAGCAACACATTGTTTTACTGTGAGATCACAGTGTTGTTGTTGCGGTCTTCAGTCCAGAGACTGGTTTGATGCAGCTGTCCGTGCTACTCTATCCTGTGCAAGCTGCTTCATTTCCATGTAACTACTTCACCCTACATCCTTCTGAATCTGCTTGCTGTATTCATCTCTTGGTCTCCCTCTACGATTTTTACCCTCCACGCTGCCCTGCAGTACTAAATTGGTGATCCCTTTATGCCTCAGAACATGTTTACCACCCGATCCCTCCTTCTAGACAAGTTGTGCCACAAAGTCCTGTTCTCCCCAATTCTATTCAGTACCTCCTCATTAGTTACATGATCTACCCATCTGATCTTCTTACTGGAAGGAGTGACAACTGTAAAATACCTGTTGCGAGTAACTATCCGGAGCGATGTGAGATGGAATGGCCACAGAAAACTAGTTCACAGAAAAGCAGATCTTTGACTGAGGTTCTTTGGAACCATTCTGAAGAAATGTAATGTATCCGTGAAGAGTGGCTTTCCTCATCTAGAGTTGGAAGTCCATTCTTATTTCCGTATTCGCTGACAAGTAACTTTGTTTTTGGATAGCTTCCACCTTGAGCAAACAATTTTTTTCTTCTTTTCTACCCAGACGTGATTCGCTGAAGTTACAGCATCGTCAAAGGGATATTTATTTTCTTTCCGTTAAGTAACGGCAAATATTGATTTTTACAGTCCTTGAATACAGAATTTGTTTCCAACAAAAGTAGTCACAAATACGAAAATAGAAAAAAATTGTCCCCCTTTTAACACATACTGTGGTTTCTGTGGCCTTGTGTACTTTAGTTGTAAAAGTTTTTTCTTACAGTTTGTCAACTGCAATCGTACAGAGTAAAATATAGAAAACTTATTTACATCTAAAATTTATCATTTGGGATGTCATATTCACTGTGAAACTGCACTTCAGTACTCGTACTGTCTCACTGTTAACAAGATGGCGAACAGTTGAACGTGTTCTGGATGGGAGTTTTGAATTCTCTCTCTCTCTCTCTCTCTCTCTCTCTCTCTCTCTCTCTCTCTGTGTGTGTGTGTGTGTGTGTGTGTGTGTGTGTGTGTGTGTGTGTGTGTGTGTGTGTGTGTGTGTTCAAATTATTCGTTCTATCGATACTTTTATATTGCGCTTTGGGCCTTTAACCAGGTTCGATTAATAAAAGTCACGGAGAAAATCAAAAGAAGAGCAGCACGTTTCGTCACGTGTTTAGTTAGCGCGAGTGTTTTAGGGATATGCTCCAAGAGGCATTGTGCATTCCGGAGAATTTTGCTCTTAAAATTAAGGGGTCGCGCGTTCGAGGAAGAGTCAGATAATATATTATTTCCATGCGCACAAATCTGGCGAAAAGATCTTGACGAAATAAACAGAGAAATAAGAGCTCCTACGAATGCTTAGTGTCAGTCGTTTTCCAGCGCAGCATTTACGAATGATGCCGGAAGCACCCTCAACCGAACAACGTTAGATAGCCTGCGAAGTGTAGATGTGCCGAAAGTTGACATAAACTACCGAAGGTGTTTATCAATGCTCTCAGACGATAATGTTTGTATCGTAGAGAAACACGGGGTGAATGCGTACTCACCAGTCAAAATTTCGCAGAATATCTGTACTAATAATAAATCTGTAAAATCGTCGTATCTGTCTATCTTCGGTCACGTAAATCTCTAAAATTATTAAACGAATTTTCGTGGGGGTTTGGCACGTAATTTGAGCATAGTTTGGGCACCTTACTTGTGTTGCTTACACATGTTGAACCAGAACCTCAGAGACAAAATTTCGGAGGTTATCCGGAGATGATTTCTAGTTATAATCCATTACAGTTGGTTACCGTTTTTTGTTGTTGTTAACACCTCTCATGTATGCGTATTTACGGCTGTTTGTAGCACGATGTCCTTTCGTTTGCGTCTCACAAACACTGGTCCAACATCGACAATGAAATGCCACACGGCGAAGAAAGAATAGAAAATGTGCTTTAACTGCAGACATAGTATACACCGAGATAAACGGTTGATTAAGTTTTGTGGGGAATTCAATCTTACAAATGAAATCCCTGAGTTGTATTTTGCAGTCCTTTTCTTCAAGAGCTAAACGTGTTTCAGTGCGCGCCAGCGCCCCTAGGGCAGTGTGTTAGCAGAGGACCGCTGTTCCAATTTCCGACTAAGCCCTCCACGTTACCCTCGTAGCCAATCCGAGCCTGTACGGATCCAATTTTCCGAGTTCCCCCAACTGCATTATTTCATCGGCTAGACCCGCGACACCTACACTAGCTCCCCCGCCACTTTCCAAGATCAGGCGGGAAGATAGGGGTACCGCCGGGATTGCGATGCACTTCGCGTGCTAGACCAATCGAAGGAACCCCAACGTTCGTGCGGAAAGGGACCTCCTACCCGATGTCCTTAAGGCGTAGCTGAATCCTTTTGTCTCTCTCTTTGTTCCGAAGAACTTCGGGACATGTCTGTGTATGTTATAAAGATGTTACCATATTCTTTTTATACCTCGCTTTAAATGTAAAACTTTGCTTGCATTAGAGACGTAGAAAATTTGCTCGTAGCGCTTTGCATAACTTACGAACTGTGACCATTTTAAGTTTCTTCTCGTTGAGCTATGCGGTGTCTCCGAGGACGATATGCCACATGCCTGAGCCGGTGATGAAGTTTTAATTATCACCTAAAAAAACAAAAAGAAAAGCTGTCACCATGGACCTTGGTGATGGTCTTAGCCCTTCCCTACATATTTGCCTTACAATGCAACACTTTTTGCCCATCTATGTATTATTCGTCGGACAGCTTCATTGTAGAAGTCTTCGTTTTGACTGTGAATGAAACATTCCACCTCGAAAATCACATGGTAGTCATTCTGAAACTGCAGTAAAGTAATCACACTGTGACACACACACACACGTACCACATTTACGTTTATGGTTGTACCATCCGCACATTTGATCTTACGAGGGTCACTCCAAAAGAAATGCACACTATTTTTGTAAAAATACAGTTTTCATTCTGCATGTGTGAAAGTTTTACAGTGTGTGGATACATCCTTTCCGCTTGTTTTCAAACTTAGTTCAACCTGTTCCCGTGAGTGGCGCCGTCACAGCATGTCTTCAAGATGGCTGCTACACTTCACGTTCGTCAGAAGCAACGTGCTGTCATAGAATTCCTGTGTTGTGAAAACGAGACAGTGGTAAACATCCACAAAAGGTTCAAAAATGTGTACGGAGATACTGCTGTCGATCGCAGTACAGTTAGTCGGTGGGCAAGCAGGTTACGTGATGAAAGCGGGCACGGCAATATTGAGGATTGTACTGGCAGCGGCAGGCCTCGTACTGCACACACTCCAGACAATGTGCAGAGAGTTAACGAATTGGTGACTGCTGACAGACGCATCACAGTGAACGAATTGTCACACTACGTTGGGATACGAGAAGGAAGTGTTTGCAGAATAATGAAAGTGTTGGCGTTAAAAAAGGTTTGTGCCAGGTGGGTTCCCAGGATGTTGACAGTGGCTCACAAAGAAACAAGAAAAACGGTATGCAGCGAACTTTTGGAGCAGTACGAGAATGGTGGAGATGAATTTCTTGGAAGAATTGTGACAGGTCATGAAACATGGCTCCTTCACTTTTTACCAGAGACGAAGAGGCGATCAGTGGAGTGGCATCCTCCAAATTCACCCAAGAAAAAAAAATTCAAAACCACACGTTCTGCTGGAAAAGTTACGGCTACGATGTTTTTCGATTCCGAAGGACTCTTGCTTGTGGACATCATGCCAAGTGGGACCACCATAAATTCTGATGCATATGTGACGACACTGAAGAAACTTAAAGCTCGACTGAGTCGTGTTCGACCACATTGGCAAAAGCAGGATGTTCTGCTGTTGCACGACAATGCACAGCCACATTCAGTCAAAAAACCATGGAAGCGATCACAAAACTAGGATGGACAACACTGAAACAGCAGCCTTACAGTCCTGACCTGGCTCCATGTGACTATCATCTCTTTGGGAAACTGAAAGACACTGTTAGTGGAGCAAGGTTTGAAGATGATGACTCCCTTGTGCACGCTACCAAACAGTGGCTCCAACAGGTTGGTCCAGAATTTTACCGTGCGGGTATACAGGCGCTGGTTCCAAGTGGCGTAAGGCAGTTCAGAGGGATGGAAATAATGTGGAGGAATGAGAGTATTGTTCCTAAAGGCTGTATCTACGCACTGTAAAACTTTCAAACATGTAGAATAAAAGATGGATTTTTAAAGAAATAGTGTGCATTTCTTTTCGAGTGACCTTCGTATAATTGATATTCTTGGAATATATTTGAGATTGTTGTGTGTTTGTTGTACTGGTTTTTGTCGTTTCAAAATTTACAAGTGCAGTAATGTCTATGAGTAAATAATGTTTGTTTGCATAGCCATCCTCCGCAGAAACTGTTAGATATAAATTATTATTGGTTTCACCGTCTTCGGCTTATTGCGGTTAGAGTAATTTTCACTAGACGCATTTGGCATTTATTTACGAAGCACCTTCTGTGGTCAATGCTGATTTTACCTGTTGTTTATGTATTCTGAAGTCTACTGCTTTTTCCTTCTTTGCCGAGGCCGGAACAAACTTGGTTCCACATCCTCCTGTACTTTTTTTAGCTGCTTTATCTTACGCTGCATTTGTTTTTCCAAATTTACCTCACCATTTGTAAGCTTCACAAGACAAGTAGTACTACTGAGCGAGGTGGTGCAGCGGTTAGCACATTCGAATCGCATTCGGGAGGACGACGGTTCAAACCCACCCTCGGCCATCCTGATTTAGGCTTCCGTGATTTTCCTACATCACTTGAGGCAAATTCCGAGATGGTTCCTTTGAAAGGGCATGGCTGGTGGGGCCGATGACCTTGCTGTTTGGTCCTCTCCTCCCAAATCGACAAATCTACCAAGTGGTACTGTAATTTTACGTGTTCCGCAATGAGCACACGAAATGTGTGAAGTAGCCATTATGCAGGTAAGAAGTAGCAGTGAAGTGTTCCGGTAACGGTCAGTAAGCCAATGTGCAGCATAACTTCGCAAAATGGTAGTCTTTCATAACAAGTTGCCAGTTTACGGTAGGCCGCGGTTAAAGAGCCCTGAAGTCTCGCAATCACCAGCCTACACAGCTTTACTCCCGCCAATAACAGTACCTGGAAAGCTCAGAGGCAAAAAGGTTCTCCGTTCGATTTTGGCTCGGTACGCGGTTTTAATTTCATAGCACACTTCAAAATAAAGTTTATTGTTAAACGAAATGTGCTCGCTGCTGCGCTTCCATTGTTACACGGCAAACTCGACTAGCTTGTCACATAGGGCTTGCAACCGAGAGTATGGATCTGTGGACAGAATTCACGGCGACCATTCAGTCGACCTTGAAAGTCTATTTTAAATCCTACAATACGTAACAACTAATGTAAACGAGGAAAATGCTGTGTAGTGAAGCTCGCTGTAGCTAAAAATTTATAAACCGTGTCCAGATTTAATAGTGTACTCGGAGGAGACGCAGTTTTAAGCTTTAACCCTTAACCGTAGTCCTCGGTCCATAGGATCCATGTTCAATCATTAATTATGTTTAAACAACGTAGCGGGAGTCACAGTTACCTCCACTCGCAATTACTTTTCGGCAGTAGGCCGAAGACCACGCCGTGACAGATACGTTTCGCTCGCTGTCCCTAAGGTTAGTATCGGTTTCACATGTGATATATTGACTAAACACATGTGATATATTTCTTTTTGTTATTTATCAGTTTTGTTATTTTATTTTAGGTGTTTCTAATGGAAAATCTAAATAGTTTTTCTGGAAGTCGATATGACATATTAGAGCAATGGTTGAACGATGAATTAAGCAGCTATAAAGACAAATGAGTTTTCAGGCAGTGGCAAAGAGTTTTACGGTAACTAGTGATGATGACTGTACACGTTTGCCTTGTGTGGAAGCTGCCTATTGCGTGACTGGTTCTAAATCCCTGTGCAATTCAAAAATGGTTCAAGTGGTTCTAAGCACTATGGGACTTAACATCTGAGGTCATCAGTTGCCTAGACGTAGAACTACTTAAACCTAACTAACCTAAGGACATCGCACACATCCATGCCCAAGGCAGGATTCGAACCTGCGACCGTAGCAGCAGTGCGGTTCCGGACTGAAGCGCCTAGAACCGCTCGGCCATAACGGCCGGCCCTGTGTAATACGTGCATGTAATGTGACTCACTACGATCAATCTTAAAATATATATAGAAGGAGATTTAAGGTTTCATTTTGATGCTTTTAAAAAGCATTACTAAACATTTAAGAAAAAGTTTAGTTTTTGTAGCCTTTCTTTGTTGTGTAGTTGTGGTCGTCAGTCCGAAGATCGGTTTGAGGCTGCTCTCCACGCTATTCTATCCTGTGGAAGCCCCAATGATCTCCGAATAACTACTGCATCCTACATCCCTCTGAATCGGTTTACTGTATTCATCCCTCGGCCTCCCTGTACTATTTTTACCCCTCCCCCTCCCTCCCTCCACGCTTCCCTCCAGTACTAAGTTGGTGAGCGCTTGATGCCTCAGAATGTGTGCAACCAATCGACGTTCTTTTAGTCAGACTGCACCACAAACTCCACTTGTCCCTAGTTCTATTCGGTACCTCCTCCTTAGTTACGTGGTCGACTCACCTGACCTTCAGCATCCTTTCGTAGCACTACATTTCAAAAGCTATTCTCCTCTTGCCTATATCATTTATCGTGCATGTTTCACTTCCATACATGACTACACTCCGTACAAATACTTTCAGAAACGACTTCCTGACACTTAAATCTGTACTCGGTGTTAACAAATTTCTCTTCCTCAGAAACGCTTTCTTTGCCATCGCCGGTTTACTTTTTATGTCCTCTGTACTTCGACCTTTACCAGCTATTTTGCTGCACAAATAGCAGAACTCACCCACTACTTTGACTATTTCCTACTCGAATTCCCTCAGCTTCACCTTAATTAATTCGACTACATTCCAGTATCCTCGTTTTGCTTTTGTAGATGGTAATTTTGTATCGTCCTTTCAAAGACACTGACAATTCAGTTCAGCTGTCCTTCCAAGTCATTTGTTGTCGGTCACAGATGTACAGTGTCACCAGCAAACCTGGAGGTTTTTATTTCTTCTTCCTCGATTTCAGTTCCTAGTCCAAATTTTTCTTTGGTTTCATTGGCTGCCTGTTTTTTTAGTACTTCCTACACTACTGGCCACTAAAATTGCTACAACAAGAACAAATGCAGATGATAAACGGGTACACATTGGACAAATATATTATACTAGAACTGACATGTGATTACATTTTCACGCAGTTTGGATGCATAGATTCTGAGAAATCAGTACCCAGAACAACCACCTCTGGCCGTGGCCTTGATACGCCTGGGCATTGAGTCAGAGCTTGGATGGCGTGTACGGTACAGCTGCCTATGCAGCTTCAACACGATACCACAGTTCATCAAGAGTAGTGACTTGCGGATTGTGACGAGCCAGTTGCTCGGCCACCATTGACCAGACATTTTCAATTGGTGAGAGATCTGGAGAATGTGCTGGCCAGGGCAGCAGTCGAACATTTTCTGTATCCAGAAACGCCCTTACAGGACCTGCAACATGCGGTCGTGCATTATCCTGCTGAAATGTAGGGTTTCCACGGGTCGTAACACATCTTAAATGTAACGTCCACTGTTCAAAGTGCCGTCAACGCGAACAAGAGGTGACAGAGACGTGTAACCAGTGTCACCCCATACCATCACGCCGGGTGATACGCCGGTATGGCGATGACAAATACACGCTTTTAACGTGGCAAATGTCCGCACACCCGCTATAGTCTGCCTGTAAACTCAAGAGCAAGCAGCGCTTTTGGTGGGGTAAGTGGCCTTTCCCCGAAGAACGCTGTCACCGGACTACAGGGGCACCCAAAATCTGTTGCCCGTTACTTGTATAGCTGTGTAGATCGGCGTGCAGTCATATACGTCGTCAATGTCAGTTAACTTTGTATACTTTCTGATCGATATGGATAATCGTCTAGCATTGCAAGAAAATGTGCGTACTACGAAGAAGAGGAGGTATTTGCGGAGTAACGAGCGTTTGATCGTTCTCTAATGTTGTTACAGCGTGCAGTAAAGAGGCAACACAAAAAGAACTGTTGGCTAATATTGCCAGTCCCAATCCAAGGATTGCAATTTTTGAAACGTCAGCCTCGCCCAATAGGATGCATAAGGAAGGAACGCGAAAATAAGCCGCATGTTTGACTGGTATCGCCACGAAGGAGATCCAATAATTTTGAGAGGAAACCCATCGTTGTAGACAGTTTCAAAATCACGTAAAACCTTTGATGGTTATGGAACACTAATTCTCTGTCTCGGCCACTATTCACCTGATTCTAAGACTTATTGCTTAAAACATGTGCGCAATAGCTATTCTAAACACTGCTTAAATTTCTTTCGAAACACGTACCCCGATTCTGTACTTCTAAGCAGAAAGCTTGACATACGAGGTGCGTTTACACATTAATTTCTATTTTTTTGGTAAGAACTTTATTTGTTAATTTACAGCAGTGTTATACTCTTCAAAATATTCCGCTTTACATACTATACACTTACGCCAGTGCTTTTTCCAGTTCCCGAAACTAGGAACTGTTTCTTCGGGGTAGTTTATAGGTCTATTAACTGTGCATTTTTAATCTCATCCATACTTGTAAAACTGCTGCCCTTTAAGACCTGCTTTAAAATGTTTATACCACTTGCATGATCTTGGATTACTCATAACAGGCTCACCAAAAGCTGTAGTTGACAATTTTAAAAATTTCATACACGTTATTCCTTTCTTGCAACAAAATTTTATACAGATTCTCTAATCTATTTTTATACAAAAAAATAGTCGTTGATGCTAGCAAAACACATGTAACCTTTTTGACAGGTCACAACAGAGTGAATACCTCAATATGCATAACATTATACACATACTTTTGAGACATGTTTACGAAGACAGTGACAGAAAAGTAGTGCAAATCGGACTACTACAACAAATTATAAATTTCTGCGTACTATTTCAAAGAAAACTTCTACCTTTCAGTAGAAACACAAAGTAAGAACAAGCCTTAAATTCTACAGACTGATTGCATTAGATGGGGTTCGTTTTACGAATGTCAATAGAGGAACATACATTGACATAAACTGGCATTCGGTTCTATGTTTGTTGTAGGATCCTGACTTCCGTTCTTTGTTAATATTATTTACTCTATAATGTTTCGAAAGAAGCTATCGTTTTTTGTATTCTTTATGGTCTTAATGCATTTGTCTAAAAATAAACGCAGCTTGGTCATATCTGTACGCGGAGTCGCCACAGATTTAAAGCGCGCGCCTCGGCAGGGCCGGTACTACGTTGTGAAACAGCCTGTAGAAGCTCCTCGTGACGTAGCTCGGTTGGCAGAGTGGGGACTCGCTCGCTCTCTCGCTCTTCAGTTTACCGAGAGACTATAAGCAGAAGTGGTTGGCGGTATTGTGCGGGGCGCCGGTCCTGGACCCCGGGCCGGCGAGTCGTCCTTGGGCGCGCGCCGAGGAGCAGCTGCGACAGCCAGCAGCCAGCAGGTAGAAGGGCCGGGCCGGCTGCTCGCTTCCTGCTGGCTGCGCCGGCGCCTGTCCGCTACAGGCGCAGCTGACGCCGCGCTCCTGCTTAGCCGAATTTACCTCTCTGCGGGTTCACGCTCTTACCGCAGGAGTCTGTCCAACTGTGAGGGGTAGTCAAAAAATTTCTATTATCACTTGCAAGAATAAAATAACTCTCTCTGTAGGTGCGCGCTAGATGCCGTGTCTGTCCAACTGTGAGGGGTAGTTACAAAATTTCAATTATCACCTGCAAGAATACAGTTACGGAAGTGTTCCTGAAGCAGAATAACTAAATGATTCAAATGGTTCAAATGGCTCTGAGCACTATGCGACTTAACTTCTGAGGTCATCAGTCGCCTAGAACTTAGAACTAATTAAACCTAACTAACCTAAGGACATCACACACATCCATGCGCGAGGCAGGATTCGAACTTGCGACCGTAGCGGCCACGCGGTTCCAGACTGAAGCGCCTTTAACCGCACGGCCACACCGGCCGGCAACAAAATGATTGACAGATAGTTGTTCACAAGAGAGCAACCGTGACAACCCCGAATAACAGAATAATGATGGCCAGGTTTTGTATTCTGTTCACCGTTGTCAATTGGTCTACCATCTCTGGTATCAGCTGCCACCGTCAGTTGCAGATGACGCTTGCAGGCCAGTAACGTAAGGAAACAAAAGAAAAATTCGGAAATTTTTTGAGGTTCGGCGATGGCATTGTAATTCTGTCAGAGACAGCAAACGACTTGGAAGAGCACTTGAACGGAATGGACAGTGTCTTGAAAGGAGGATATAAGATGAACATCAACAAAAGCAAAAACGAAGATAATGGAATGTAGTCGAATTAAGTCGGGTGATGTTGAGGGTATTAGATTAGGAAATGAGAGACTTAGCCAGCCGTTGTGGCCGTGCGGTTCTAGGCGCTTCAGTCTGGAACCGCGTGACCGCTACGGTCGCAGGTTCGAATCCTGCCTCGGGCATGGATGTGTGTGATGTCCTTAGGTTAGTTAGGTTTAATTAGTTCTGAGTTCTAGGGGACTGATGACCACAGATGTTAAGTCCCATAGTGCTCAGAGCCATTTGAGCCATATGAGACACTTACAGTAATAAAGGAGTTTTGCTATTTGGGGAGCAAAATAACTCATGATGGTCGAAGTAGAGAGGATGTAAAATGTAGACTGGCAATGGCAAGGAAAGCGGTTTTTGTTAACATCGAGTACAGATTTAAGTGTCTGGAAGTCGATTCTGAAAGCATTTGTATGGAGTGTAGCCATGTATGGAAGTGAAACATGGACGATAAATAGTTTCGACAAAAAGAGAATAGAAGCTTTCGAAATGTGGTGATACAGAAGAATGCTGAAGATTAGATGGGTAGATCACATAACTAATGAGGAGGTATTGGGGAGAAGTTTGTGGTACAACTTGATAAGAAGGGACCGGTTGGTAGGACATGTTCTGAGGCATCAGGGGATCACAAATTTAGCATTGAACGGCAGCGTGAAGGGTAAAAATCGTAGAGGGAGACCAAGAGATAAATACAGCAAGCAGATTCAGAAGGATGTAGGGTGAAGTAGTTACTTGGAAATGAAGCAGCTTGCACAGGATAGAGTAGCATGGAGAGCTGCATCAAACCGGTTTCGGGACTGAAGACAACAACAACAACAACAATGTATTGTTTCTCTTGCGCGGCGTGTTCGTTTTACGTGACTGTACTGGTTTCCAAAGTGCTCAGAAAAGTAATTAGACAATTATCATCCTTTGAAGCACACCCACTACTACACGGTAGCGGGCAGCGTGTGAGCGCATACTGAACGGAAACGCCCAACTGTTGCTCCCGCAGCCATACCAGACAATAGACAGCGTGCGGAGAGGAAAGCAGAGGGTGACTCCTTTGATTCGTGTGAAGTCAAGTCTTGGGTTCGTCGCCATATTGGTACCGAGTAAGCGCGAAACGATAGCCGCTTACTATTACGACCCGAAATGGACATTCTTACGAAACGCAAATAGTGTAGTTATGCAGAACACAGTTTTTTTTTTCAGTACCCAAACATGTTTCACCACCACTGTGCTATCATCAGTGGGTTTCCGTTTTATTTATTCTTTACATGTGGTGTGCATGGATTTTCCGGATCACTTGTGTATTATTTAGTACAGGTAGCTTGTCATGTTTTCGAGTGGCAAGCCCTTTTACTCTCTGCATCATGGTGAGGTGTCGTGATGCACACGTAAAGTGATCTGAAAAGTGTTTTACTACCTTATTTGTGGAAAATACGTGTTATATTTACGTGTGCATCATGGCACTTCACCATGATGCGGTGAATAAAAGGGTTCGTCACACGAAGACATGACAAGCTACCTGTAGTAAATAATACACTAGTGACCCGGAAAATTCATGCACACCAAGTCTAAAGAATACATAAAACGGAAACCCACTGATGATGGCACAGTGGTGCTGAAACATGTTTGGGTACTGAGAAAAAAAAAGGTATTTTGCATAACTGGCGGACCTCACATCCAACAATAACTGCAAACACGGTCAACACAAGGAGCTGCAAATCCAAATGATGAATAATAATGTCACAGGCCAAATGAAAACTTTTAAGAAAGGAAACTGTAATAAAACAAGTTCGCACAAGAGCTTCTGTGAAGTTTGGAAAGTATGAGTCGAGGTACTGGCAGAATTTAAGCTGTGAGGACGGGTCGTGAGTCGTGCTTGGGTAGCTCAGATGGTAGAGCACTTGCCCGCAAAAGCCAAAGGTCCCGAGTTCGAGTCTCTGTCCGGCACACAGTTTTAAGCTGCCAGGATGTTTCAAGTTCTGATAAATCGGTAGTCAACAGATTATCACAGAAGCTTTTTTAAGTTCATTACTCTTCACACGTGCAAGCCGTGAACAGCCACAGTTTTTAGCTTCAGATAACAAAGAAGTTACTTTGTTTTGTAAATATCGGTAGTTTCCTTGCAGCAGTTATGTTTTACTTCGAAATTTTTCTTTTCTGGTACTCATTATGCAACAGATAGTGTGGAATTTATTCGTCGTCATTTTCTTCCTGCAGTAAGTTCAACCATAAATCACTAATATGGGAAACATGTGTCTACTTGCCCGAACTGTTAACGTCTGAGCTGTAAGTTGTGTGCACTTTGCGCATTCGCGTAAAATTTTCTATTTTCTCCATATTGTAGTGTGATGTGACCTTACTTTCAACTTCAAAAAAAATTTAGATAAGTGCTACATAGCAACATATCACGCGGAAGTTGCCAGCGACGACATTTTCCCTACAAACCCTTCAAATTTTGTGCTACAGGGTACTAGGAAGTTACCACAGCGTCTGTGCTCAACATCGAAACAAAGCACAAGTGAACCTATAAGATACAAAGAAATCGATTTTGTGCACCAATTAATTTCCTCAAACTCGATACAGTAGCGGAAAAAACTCGCAACTGCGAAACAGTTTCTGATTTTTTGAAGGAAAAGAAGAACCTGTACCGAAAAACAAACTCCAGGAGTTGATGTTGCTTTGCTCGTTTTCTTGCACTGTTTTTTACTGTTTAGTGAGCGTTTGCTGTTTACATCAAGAATATTGGGAAACTCATTTTTCTCATTTACTTCTGTCAGCCGCTTTGTGGGAACCGCTCGTCACTTTCCTATGTGTTTTTTTTTTTTTTTTCTCTTATACTGCTCATTATAATGTGGGAGCAAGTTGCTCTTCCATATAGTGTTTTGGTGTGTTAGTGAGTGTTTTGACATTGATAAGGTTGGCTTCAGAGCTATATGTTCTGTGATAACTCAAAATACAAAAGAAGATTGTATTGTTTTTGAGAGTTGTAAATGTATCGTTGCCTAAGCAACAGGCCGATTCACGTCTTATAAAATGTCATAATAAAGACGTTTCAAGTTCTTAAGTGTGTGTGTGTGTGTTAGACACCACCGACATATATTTGTAACTTTAACGGTACATCAAATAATCTGCAGTAAAATATTAGCTAGGTCACTGATTTAGATCACCAAGAACTCAATGCGTGTAAAATTCTAGAACTTAAAGCAAGGCAGATTAAGCTTCGGAAGCTTAAAGTTTACCACAGTTCCAGCAGTGAGGCCTCAGGTACACAGCAGATCATACACACCCAGCAGAAGAGCCATACAGTGATCTAACCATAGCTTAAATATTTCTTAGCAGTTCACGTGGGCAATAGTAGAAGACACCAATATTTCCATCAGTATTCAGTACAAATAAATACGTGAATTTAAAACAAATCGCTCACATGCAAACTTAAACAATGCCACATTACACATAGCCGGAACCAAAGCAGCTGAAGCCAGTCGTTTGACACACAATTTGAAGCCAGCTCTCATCCACGCTGGCAATACAAATGCAGAAGGAAGCAAATGAAGTGCTTGGATCCAGAGTTCGGAACAGTAATAAATTGGCGTACAGAAGATAGGCTTCTTTCTCCGCAGATATGGTTTTAATGGACAAACGGAAGGCGGCAAAAATCAGTTCTACCCGTCGGCCAACGTACAACCAAAGTACGGTTCAGCTACCAAGATAGTGAGCACTGCAAAATCCTGCCAGGCCCCCATAGCCCGCAGAGCTACCAACGGTAAGCGGTCTTGCCAAGCTTGATGCTCCCGCCACAGTGCCACTAATCCAACCCTCCCTCTCTTAGCTGACCTCCCGGCCGCGGAGTGCTACCTCGCCACAAGGGCCGGCATTCTTGTTAAATGAAATAGCGCCGGCCAGCCAGGACGCCCCAATAGACGTTCACCACATCCCAAATGAACTTCACCACCTAAAACATTTCTTCGTAGAATATAGCTACATTGGACTGGGAACACCCGAGAAAGATGTCATCAAAGTCAAGAAAATATACCAAAACTTAATGAACTTTCAGACCAAGAACATCATAGAACAAAAATACGTCGGTCACTCTTGGCATGATATCTGGAGGAACATACACCACCCGTATTTAGCAACAAAAGTGCGGTCATTGTGGTACTACTTTGTGAATAGGAAATTTCCAACGAACTCCGGACTACATTCCATTCACCTGGCTGATTCCCCTTTGTGTACCACTTGCAACCTGATTGATACAGATGAACATCAATTTGTCTGTGGAAATGCGAATAATATATGGTTGTCAATTAGAAAAAAATTAGCAACTATGCAGAGAAAACCGCCGTATTTGATAACGCCAGCGTGCCTTTTATACCCGAAAGAAGATCTATACCCCACATGGAAGAAAAATGCCGTCAGCTGGTTGAAGGGACACGCGGTATTTTACCTGCTGTCCAGTAAAGAAAGGAGCGAAGGAGATTTTTGGACGTACATTTCCGACCAGCATCACAAGCTACTACGCATGAATAATTATTATGATACATACGCCAACTTCCTCAGAAGAACAGTCATGTGAACTCCATTTTCGATTATGCGATTCAGAACATGAAGAAACGGGAGACAATTTGATCTTTGAAAAACAAATACGATCAAGTGACGAACATCACTATCTGGTTTAGACTTGGATTTTTTTCTAAAATGCCAAGGAACTTGTAATTAATTTTAATTTGTTTTATTACTTTTAAATGTCAGTTCAAAATTATGTACCACTGTGGAATGTTATGACTAAAAAAAAAAAAAAGCGGTTCTAGGCGCTTCTCTCTGGAACCGCGCGACCGCTACGGTCGCAGGTTCGAATCCTGCCTCGGGCATGGATGTGTGTGATGTTCTTAGGTTTAAGTAGTTCTAAGTTCTAGGGGACTGATGACCTCAGATGTTGAGTCCCATAGTGCTCAGAGGCATTTGAACTTTTTTAAGGATACGCAATCAGCGACGAATCGACACGAAACGAACTGCCACGGCTGAGTTATGCTTCTTTTTATCTTGTTCGTGATCATGAGCAAGATGATGAAAACTATCGATTCTTATCTCCTTACAGTTAATTATATCACGAACATACCACTACCACCTGAAATTAGAATGACTCGTAAAAATGATTTGAAATGGTGGCGGAGTCTGCAATAATTAACGGTCTCCATATCGTGATTCCACTGCAGAAACAAAAACAGCAAACAAACATCTTATTTGATTAACTTCTCATGGTTGGGATTCACAGTCGTATAATATTTCTTAAGACATCATAGTCGCCGTTGACTGTATGAAATATTTATTATTAGATTGCAATTTCGGCCGTAGGGCCATTTTCAAGTAACACTGCAAAAGTTACATTCTGTCAGAATATAAGACTCTCTGACATGAGTCCATGACGTCGTCAAAATGCAGCCTTTTGAATAGGCTAGTCCCACAAGATCCGAAGAGTACGACACTTATTACATCGTAATATGTTGTTAAATATGTGCTGAATTGTCAATGTTACCATCGTTCATGTTATTAGTTACCTCTGGTAGCCCTAATTGTTCAACACTGTAGCAGTGTATTTATTGAAAAACCAATCAAGCCATTGTCTTTTTCCTTCTGTTACAGGTCAGTACAGTTGGATGGCTGCGAAACGTGTGAAGCCACTCCTCGTTCCTTGTAAACACCAATCTCCAGTGTAATCATTACGTAAGTAGCTACCGTTACTTTCTTCCGCGTACAACTCCATCTTGCAAACCTTCTTGTGTTTGCGAACAGAGCTTCTGAGGTTTCAAGAGCCGTGTCGATGTTTTCTCAAGGAGATAGCAATGAAGCGCCGACGAGGTGTTCGCGTTGTCCACGGATATTTGACGCCGTGTTGCTCTGTTGTTTAATGTTACATGTAATTTCTTCCTGAAAATGAGATTGCAAGCAGACCCAATTATTTGATGTACAACGGCAATGTTTTTCCAAGGTCCAGTCGGTCGCAAAATTGAAAATTCTGAAGTTGTGCAAACATGCTTTGCGCATTATCTGTAGTATGACCATCGATCGCGTCTCGTTAAACTTTCCAGTTGTGAGCGCACTGTGATCACATAACGGTGCTAGAACAATCGCCACCCTCAAGTGTGGAGTGATTTCTGTCGTTCAGATTGTTCATGCTGAGGGGTTCCGCCTGCTTGCATGCAGCCCACACAACGTAACTATGATGCGTGGCAGTGGTGCGGTAGGTTCCAAGCAGCGTTTTCGATGGGAAGTGTATCATCAGCCACACCATACAGCCCGTAATTGGCTGTTTCCGATTTGCATCTCCTTGCTCGCTGAAAACGCTAGCTATCATTTTGGCACAGACAGCGAGCTGCAGACCAGTGTAGAGAACTGGCGGAAAGCGCAGGCGACTTGCCTTCTACGACGAGGGTATTGGAAAGTTGGTACCACGCTACGACATACGTCCAAGACGGAGCGGCGACTACCTAAAGAAGTAGCGCTTTTACTTCCTATTACTGGCAGTGGGATGTAAATTCAACTTGACGATTTCGTGTCGCTGTGGCCTTGCACAAGGTGAAAGCAGCAAAGAAAGAAAAAAATGATTGTTGCCGTTTTCAGTGTACACTACACGAGTTTTTCGAAAGCCTTCCCGATGGTGCACTCACCAGTTTAAAAAAATGATTTCTTTCAAATCTCAGTAGATGCAAACGTTTAAAGAACCCCTCTGCGTGCTGTCATTTGCCACCACTTACGAAATGACCTGTTTGTTTAGTTCATGACCGAAAGCATATATTAATTTATTCTTTCTGAGTGTGTTAAGACATAGAATGCTGTTCTCAGTGATACAGCGGAGATCTCTCTTCTTTTTCTATCTGACAGGTAAAATTTTAGTGTTCTTATTTGTCCACCGTTGTTCTCCTGGATACGGAAAGAATCGAACTTCACCCCGTATTTTTATATTGTACGATGAACTACTGTGCTGTCCGCGTTTTAACACCATTTGCTGCTGCTCTTACCGTCGCTTTCAGCCTGAACGGAAAGGGTAGTTCAAAATGCAAGTTTCGTAGAGTGGATGTAATCTTCGTTGTGTATAACAATAATCGAAAATAATATACACCTTTGCAGTCTATTAGTAAAATATGAGTGATACGTTCGTATTGGAATTATCAACACGAACATGGACTACAATACTCGCTTCTATTACTTGTATGTTAATCGTTACTCGGATTCATCAGTAAGCAACCTGCTCTCGTGTAAAGAGCATATATCACTAAGAAAATCTTGAATCAGATAGTTTTAGCGTACACTAGATTAAACAGTATATTTGATAATTGACAATGAAATCTTAGAACAATTAATTCAGATATGATTTAAATAATAAACTAGTACCCCTGTTCCATTTTTCATACCTAACTCGAATGTTCCGGGAGTTTTATTATTTATCGAGTGTTGTTGGGAGTGTACATTAGTACTGTATGTGATGTATGCGTGCATATTACTCGCCCTGAAAACGGTAAATATTTGTGTTTTAATGTATAGACACTAATATCAGGAAACAGTATTTTTGTGTACATACTTATATTAATAAGTCACGGATGCAAAATACTAACGCGTATTCTCTACAGACGAATGGAAAAACTGGTAGAACCTGACCTCGGCGAAGATCAGTTTCGATTCCATAGAAATATTGGAACACGTGAGGCAATACTGACCCTACCACTTATCTTAGAAGCTAGATTAAGGAAAGGCAAACCTACGTTTCTAGCATTTGTAGACTTAGAGAAAACTTTTGGCAATGTAGACGAATACTCTCTTTCAAATTCTGAAGGTGGCAGGGGTAAAATACAGGGAGCGAAAGGTTATTTACAATTTGTACAGAAACCAGATGGCAGTTATAATAGTCTAGGGGCATGAAAGGGAAGCAGCGGTTGGGAAGGGAGTGAGGCAGGGTTGTAGCCTGTCCCCGATGTTATTCAATCTGTATATTGAGCAAGCAGTAAAGGAAACAAAAGAAAAATTCGGAGTAGGTATTAAAATCCATGGAGAAGAATAAAAACTATGAGGTTCGCCGATGACATTGTAATTCTGTCAGAGACAGCAAAGGACTTGGAAGAGCAGCTGAACGGAATGGACAGTTTCTTGGAAGGAGGATATAAGATGAACATCAACAAAAGCAAAACTATGGTAATGGAATGTAGTCGAGTTAACTTGGGTGATGCTGAGGGAATTAAATTAGGAAATGAGACACTTAAAGTAGTAAAAGAGTTTTGCTATTTGGGGAGCAAACTAACTGATGATGGTCGAAGAAGAGAGGATGTAAAATGTAGACTGGCAATGGCAAAGAAAGCGTTTCTGAAGAAGAGAAACTTGTGAACATCGAGTATAGATTTAAATGTCAGGAAGTCATTTCTGAAAGTATTTGTATGGAGCGTAGCCATGTATGGAAGTGAAACATGGACGATAAATAGTTTGGACAAGAAAGAATAGAAGCTTTCGAAATGTGGTGCTACAGAAGAATGCTGAAGATTAGATGGGTAGATCATATAATTAATGAGGAGGTATTGAATAGGATTGGGGAGAGGAGAAGTTTGTGGCACAACTTGACTAGAAGAAGGGATCGGTTGGTAGGACATGTTCTTAGGCATCAAAAGATCACCAATTTAGTATTGGAGGGCAGCGTGGGGGGGGGGGGGGGGTAAAAATCGTAGAAGGAGACCAAGAGATGAATACACTAAGGAGATTCAGAAGGATGTAGGTTGCAGTAGGTACTGGGAGATGAAGCAGCTTGCACAGGATAGAGTAGCATGGAGAGCTGCATCAAACCAGTCTCAGGACTGAAGACCACAACAACAACAACAACAACAACAACTTACACAGAAATTCACGCAAACCATCATTCACTTATAACAGCTATCACTAACAGTCGTCATAAGCTACGACTTAATGTAAATACAAATGTAGTATACTAAAATAGAGTGCCTCTGACTGTTTCCTAACTCTTTTGGATGCAATACCGTTACTTTGTATCTGTACCGTACTATGAGTTAACGTAAAGCAGTCCGTGTGACTAATGGTTTGCGTGTGGTTGAATTTCTGTGTAATGAAAGAAGCTCAAAACAATACCTGTGAGTGTATAAACAAAAAATGGTTTTCTTACAGTAGCATCAACAAATTCCAAAATTTATAGTTTCCATTTGCAGTAACACATATAGGAGCAAAGCAACAAACGTACAGTATTAACGTACTCTACCACGGCGCTCCAAAATTTGAATGAATTTCTGAATCGTGTCGTGCTACCCACGAAAAACTTTAAATAGTTCTGTAGTTTATTATTTAAATCATTGTTGAAACATTTGCAGGCTTTCAAAAACAACATTTGTGTTGGATGATATTAAGTAATTAATACAGATAAGTGTGTGAACTTTTCGTGAATGTTGCCCTTGAGTTTCTGCGTGATTAAGAGGGTGGGAGAGTTTTAAATGTAAGTTTGTCGCGCGGATGATTGGTGACTGTGTTTTTCTCTGTTGCGTTCGTCTTGTTGTTGACGGAGTTGGAAGAAGAGGGAGGGTGAAATTCGACTCCAGTAAATGGCCGTCGCCTCCCGCAAGGCACAAAAGAGTCCCTCCAGCTCAAGGTCCGCACACGAAGGTCAGATTGCCATCAACAGTGTCACGTGACCTCAGCCGGCAAGCCACTGCCCAAAGGCTTGGGATGTTGAAGCACTTCCTCGTGTTGAAGTACAGGGTGAGCACGAAGTCTTGCCCTGATAATAAAAATTTATAACAGAATAACCGTTTGACATAGTAAGACCCATTTGATGCCGTTATATGGGTTAGTGTTATTAGTTTTTTTTAAAGGCCACTTACGTTAGTAAACCCCAACTTGTGCTCCCTTGGTAGCTCGAAGAACGTCGAGGCGGTATCGCACTTCCCGCCAGGTGTTTCGTAACGTGTTCTGTCGCAGTACCCATAGCAGCTTGTATCCTAGCCTTCAGTTCGTCGACGTCAGCAACTGTTGTGACGAAGACTCTGTCCTTGATATAACCCCAGAAAAAAAAAGTCAAGGGGGGGGGGGTAATGTCTGGAGAGGGGTGTAGTGTCCGGATCGGTGGATCGGAAGGAACGGTCCAACACCTTCGCCACCCTGCTCGCCCCTTGACCTTTTTTATCTGGGGCTATATCAAGGACAGTCTTCGTCACACCAGTTGGTGGCGTCGGCGAACTGGAGGCTACGATACAAGCTGCTGTGGGTACTGACCGATCCTGCACTTCTCAAAAACTGTGTTCATGGCAAAACCCAAAATCCAAATGAGTCTCTAAATTCACTGATATGGAAACGATCCCCTAAAAACACATTTGCATCTCCTACAGCTGTCAGAATTGCAACTTACGATGCAGTTATTGTATTTAATGATGGGGACGTCGGGAGGATGAAGGTATTAGAAAGAATGGGCTGCAAGATAGGAAATTTTACTCAAGACATCCTGAGAAAAATCGATTTACAGCGCTTCTCTGCACTTGAAAAGCCAGTTGAAGACCTGGTAAAGGAAAGAAAACAGACAACAAGAAACCAGAAGAGAAGCCGTGAAGGGAAATTCGGCCCAGAGTACAAATGTGGTGCCTTCTGAAGAAGTGACATAAGGAAAAAAGTTAGGTTGAACTTTAAACTGAGTTTCCTGAAAAGTTTAAAAAACAAAGTTTATGTACTTTTTCCTCAGATTCTATGAATGCTAGAGTTACGAAATTCTGTACACGTATTTCTGTAAACATAATAAACGTTGTATAAAGAGCAAATTTTGAAATTTTGAAATGGTTCAAATGGCTCTGAACACTATGGGACTTGACTTTTGTAGTCATCAGTCCCCTAGAACTTAGCAGTTAAGTCCCGTAAGATTTCACACACATTTGAACATTTTTAAAGTTCTAAGGTCATCAGTCCCTAAGCGTACACGCTACTTAACCTAAATTATCCTAAGGACAAAGACACACACCCATGTCCGAGGGAGGACTCGAACCTCCGTCGGGACCAGCCGCACAGTCCATGACTGCAGCGCCTTAGAACGCTCGGTTAATCCCGCGCGGCGAACTTAGAACTACTTGAACCTAACTAACCTAAGAACATCACACACATCCATGCCCGAGGCAGGATTCGGACCTGCGACCGTAGCGGTCGTGCGGTTCCAGACTGTAGCGCCTAGAACCGCTCGGCCACTCCGTCCGGCTAACACAAGTGGTCTTAAAAAACTAGTAACACTAATCTATGTAACGGCATTATTATGTCAAACGGTTATTCTGTAATAAATTGTTATAATCAGGGCAAGACTTCGTGCTCAACCTGTATATTGTGAATAGCAGAGGTGTAATCACGCTGGCTCATGCTTCTCTCTATCAATTTCGGCTCCACTGATGACTGGGTACAATTTCTGTCTTCCTCTTTCTGTGTCCTCACAGCCTCCTGAAATCCTCGCAGTGTGTGTGTGTGTGTGTGTGTGTGTGTGTGTGTGTGTGTGTTTTGTAGTTAGGTGTTTCACAGAGTTTAACAGGAAAGCATTTGCAAACACGCGCACGCTGCGAGCACATTACAGATTAGGCACGTCCCGGAACGCTCCTAACAGCTTCCTGGCTGAAAGTAGTGCTGGGTTCCTTTTCCACGCCTCTAGTGCCGAACAAACCGGCGTTGGCAAGCACGCGACTTACAAACCAGGCTCTGTTCAGACAGAAAGGTCATAGGTTCCCGTTATCTGAACGCAGTTTATCTGTACAAGTGGCAAATAAGCTCGTCTTGTCGAATCGTTGAAAAGATACTGCGTCTGTTTCATTAACGATGGAATTTTGGAGTTGGAGCGTCAATATAAACTTTCCAGTTTTATTCCAGTGGTTTCTGAGTGGACTCGGGACTTCCGGATCGTCAGTTTTTCGTTTCTTGAGATCACACGAGGTTAAGATTGTCAGGATATGTAAACTCGCAGAACACGCGCCTTTATGCATCAGAAAGTCTCCATCAGTAGTTCGAAGAGTCGTCCAATAATCTCAAGATTGGTGTTTGCTGCACTACAAGGGGCGTTTGAAAAGTCTGTGCAAATTCTGAGAGATTGCACCACCGCCGCGTATCGAGGTCATGTTTAGTTAGTAGCATCTTTGGAAAGAACGCACACCAGGTTTCAGCCATATTGGTCTATTTCTTTGTCTTTGCATTCGTGTGAATCAAGGAAGTCGAGTGATTGCCAAAAAATGGACTAAAATGAATTTCGTGTGGTGATTAAACATTACTTTATGAAAGGCAAAACGCCTCAGGAGACTAAAGAGAAGCTTGATAAACATTACGTTGACTCTGCACCTTCGATTAGAACAGTTTATAAATGGTTCAGATGGCTCTGAGCACTATGGGACTTAACATCTATGGTCATCAGTCTCCTAGAACTTAGAACTACTTAAACCTAACTTACCTAAGGACAGCACACAACACCCAGTCATCACGAGGCAGAGAAAATCCCTGACCCCGCCGGGAATCGAACCCGGGAACTCGGGCGCGGGAAGCGAGAACGCTACCGCACGACCACGAGCTGCGGACAACAGTTTATAAGTGGTTTCAAAAATTTCGGAGTGGCCGTATGGGCACAAGTGATGCTGAACGTTCTGGACGCCCTGTGGAGGTTGCGACTCCAGAAACCATTGATAAAATCCATGATATGGTGATGGATGACAGAAGGGTTAATGTGTGCGAGATTGCCAGTACTGTGGGCATCTTGAATGAACGGGTACATAATAATTTGCATAAACATTTGGACATGAGAAAACTATCCGCAAAGTGGGTTCCGCGATTGTTCACGCTTGACCAAAAACTGAAACGTGTGAAGTGTTGCTAGGATTGTTTGCAGCTGTTCAGGAAGAATCCGCAGGCTTTGAGAGTCGTTTCGTCACTGTGGATGAAACATGGATACATTGCTCTACTCCTGAGACCAAACAACAATCTAAACAATGGGTTACCAAGGAAGAATCTGCACCAAAAAAGGCGAAGACCATTCCTTCGGCCGGAAAGGTTATGGCGACTGTCTTTTGGGATTCGCAAGGGACAATCCTTATCGAATATCTGAAAAAGGGTAAAATTATTACAGGTGCGTATTATTCATCGTTTATGGACCGTTTGAAAACCGAGCTGCAAGGAAAACGCCGACGATTGTACTGTAAAACAGTCCTTTTCCATCACGACAATGCACCACCAGCACACACTTCAGCATTTGTGATCGCAAAGTTAATGGAAATAGGATTCCACCTCTTTTCACATCCTCCTCATTCTCCAGACTTGGCTCCCTCGGACTACTATTTGTTTCCCAGTTTGAATAAATGGCTGGCGGGACAAAGATTTTATTCAAACGAGGAGGTGATTGCAGCAACTAATAGCTATTTTGCAGACTTGGACAATTCCTATTATTCGGAAGGGATCAACAAATTAGAACAGCGTTGGACGAAGTGTATAAGTCTAACAGGAGACTGTCGAAATAAAAGGTTAACCCCAAACACGTAAGTAGTTTTTATGTATTCACGGACTTTTCAAACGCCTCTCGTATGTCTGGTGCCCGAATCGTAACAGCATTCTTTCACCAAACTTTCAATGCTGCTATTTAACTCATACGTGGATCAACTCACACAAGATGAAAGACTGTACAGACATTTTCAGCGAGATTTCGCTCATTTCATCCATCTACCTTTTGATTTTTACCTTTGTGACAAGTTGAAGGTTAGTGCATAGTCACAGTCCCCGCATGTGCGAAGAGCTACAGCAAAACAATGTAAACCCTGTTGCTGCTGTCCCTCAGGCAGAGCAGCTACACGTGTCTCGCATTTTGATAAACCGAGCACATCGCTGCATCGACTTCGGCGGTGGTCGTTTGTAGTAACGTCTGTGATATAATTAACAAGTGTCAGTCCCACGTCAATCTTACTGTAAATATTTTCCAGGTTATTTTTATTTTATCCACGCTGACCATGTACACCTGTAGTAAGTGGTCAGACTCTTTATTGTTGTTATAACGATGCTTTTTACTTCAAGAAAGAAACATTCATGTGAACCAACTTTCATCCAATTCCTTTTATTAATCATCAGAGGACCATCGGGCTGGCAGGTAGATTCCCCACAGTCCTTGTTGGCAAACACAGTGATATGAAAGGTCTTGTACACAATCAGATCTCTCGCACTAAAACTCTCAAATCCAGACAGCGATGCAGTGGTACATAATATAACAGCAACAGTAAGCCATCCATTACCACGTCCGACAGCACTTGTATGAAAGACACCAAAACAAAACTTACCACCTACAAATGCACAAGGGCCATAAAGGTTCCTTCCACTGCTTTATTATTTATTCTCATAGAGACTGATGCCAAATCAATGCTCCTGATTAGCTTGAAAATCGTAGACGACGTCCGTAGCGTGGCATCTCAATAGCGTATTTCAAAGACGCAACTGAAATAACGGGAGTATCAACAAAGTACAATAATAAAAGAACAATTAAGTAATAAACGTTGTTACACAGTGGATCTGGAGTAGATGAAGTGTAGGAGCAAACTTTGTGACATGTGCTAATAACTAATGCGTTTAGGAAGTGCTCACGTATGTAAACTGGTTTTCAGAAAACGAAATGGTGTAACTAAACGTTACAGAGGTGTAGGAATTCTCGCACTATTCTCCTTTCCCTTTTCCCACGGAGGTAAGAAAATTAGTTCTCTAAACTTTGCAACGGACAACGCAATTAAACACATCAAATCAACTTCCGTAAGTGGTCTTGAAAATGGACCACACTCCAAAAGATATATCTCCTATCGCCCTTTAAGGAGAGAGACTGTGCTCGGTAGAAGCTACGGCCTAGTAAGTAAACGTGTCAGCGCATCTCTGGATAACATCGCTATTTGCTGGAAAAGTTGGCATCACTTTGTGCCGTGGGGCATCAAAGTGGTTGCCGTGACGCGTGAGCCTGCCTGTCTCTGTCTCTCACGGGGGAGTGAGTGAGCGAGCGAGAGAGAGAGAGAGAGAGAGAGAGAGAGATGGGAGAGGGAGGGAGGCATTTTCCCCCCTTGAATATTTACATTGAATGAGCAGTAAGTAGGGGCTGCAGATTAACACTCATCAGAAAAGGGCCATTCGAAAGACAAGAGCACACTCATCCTATCAAATTATTAGTTTTTGCAAAAGTTTACTGACTGTGGTCACATAATTTCTATATGATCAATATCCCAGCTTTTTGGCATTTGATGCTACCACAAAATCAACTGTAGGTACAGTTGATGTATCGAAACTTAGTCTCAAATTAGGGGACCACCTAGTAGACGAAGAGAAGGAATTCTGCTACGTTGGAAATGCTCATGAAGAATGAGGCAAAGATGATTTGAGAATCAGACTGGAACAGGCAAACTGTGGCATTCCGCGGTAAAAAGAGGCTACTAGTCTAAAACATAGAACTTAATTTCAGGAAGATATATCGGTGAATCTACAATTGGAGCCGAGCAACCTATAAAAATGACTCGTGGACTGAGGAAAAACTGGAAAAGAAGAGAATCGAAACTTTTTATAGACACGGTTACAGAAGGGTGCTAAATATTCAGTGATCCGATAAGGCAAGAAATGTGCAAGGAAAGGGTTTTGAGGAAAACATTGAACATGTTGATAGTTGTCTTATTACCATGGGGGAATAACTCCCATGGTAGTAGAGGGCAAACGTTGTTGGGGAAGACGAACATCAGAATACATCCAAGAAAAATATGACTGCTTAGATCCTAGACAATTCAAAAAACATTCAGGGATGAGTTGAATAAAAAAAAATATGGAAAGCCTTCACTTCGGCATTGTGACCTTTCGCGTGAGTTTTAAGTTCTTCTTGATTGGTAAATAAATCCGCATTTAATGGTGCAACTTAATTTATTTTTCCCAGAAGCGTGTCGCCTTTTTCTTACTCTCAAGGCATCTTCAGCAGGGTAGTTCACTGGCATCTGGGTTTCCTCTCATCTGGTCTGGATGTCGCCTACCACTTCATTTCCGAAACATAACCACAATTTTGTATTCCGAACTTTTTCTTGCAAACTGTTCACCACGTTTCTCCTAATTCTTTTGTGGTGCACTATTATGCATTTGCTTCTCAAGTTCTTCGGTTGACGGTCGTTATCACTGATATTCCAACGTTCCACCATCGCAGAGTGTTCTAGACTCCTGTTTGTCCAGTTCTACGGTTTGAGATCGTCTCTGGAAATGCATTCTTTAGGACTAATTTTCAGTTCCCATCCGACCATCCAATTTTAAATTTTCCGTGATTACCTAAGTCGCTAAGGCAAATGCTAGTATGATTCCTTTTAATGAGTTCACGGCTGATTTTCTACCACATCCTTACCCAAATCGGAGTTACAGCTTTAGGCAAATGCTGGGATAATTCCTTTGAAAAGGACGTAGCCAGTTTTCTTTCCCAATCCAAACTCGTCCTACATCTCTTAAACCTTTTTGATTGACGGGATGTTAAGCTCTAATCTTCCTTTTTTCCTTTCCCCGAGTCCATCGTACATCGGTAAATGACAGCTCCAACTCTAAAATGTGTAAACTATCTTCATTACTCAAGAGTCTGCGTTCATTTCATGGCAGTTGTTTAACGTACGTAATAATCCCAATTCCGCGTGCGTTTCTCCAACTGCACACTCCATGGAGTATTATTTGTTGTCTTGCTTGGACGTGGTTATTTGGCAAATTTGAATGTTATTTATTTTTACCCAGTTAATGTCGTCGTTCTCGCATACTGCTGTCGTCGAAGAACGTTACATTGGTGCTGACGTTCTCTTCCCAGTAAGCACACAATGTACAAGACCGTAATCTTGCTCTTTACGATTGGGCTTAGTGTCTTCGTTTTGGGGAAGGCCCGTCGTTAGTTGCGTGAGTGAAAGGAACATTAGTGTTAATAGGCGCCGGCAGCTACGTGTACGTACCTGGCAGAAGCAAACGTGTTTCATTTTCATTTATCGCCGAAGCCGCGCATCCTCTCGCCGTTGCAGTGGTCTCAGTTAGAGCGTGACAAGTTACTTGCGTCTCGCTACTGTGTTCTTGCGAGCCACTTGGCACATAAATTCGTATCAGAGATGCGTTCGGAAATGGTACGCATACCGAATAGACTTGCTGTGTTTTTATGTTCCAGTATACACTGGGGTGACAAAACTCATCGGATAGCGATATGCACGTATACCGATTGCGGCAGTGTCGGGTACAGAAGGTATAAAAAGGGCTAGGCAGAGCTGTCATTTTTTAACCAAGTGATTCGTGTGACTGGGTGTTGTGTGATGTCCTTAGGTTAGTTAGGTTTAAGTAGTTCTAAGTTGTAGGGGACAGATGACCATAGATGTTAAGTCCCATAGTGCTCAGAGCCAATTTTGATTCGTGTGAAAAGGTTTTCGACGTGATTGTCGCCTCACGACGAGACTTAACAGAAATTAAAAGCGGAACGATAGCTGGAGCTAGATGCACGGGACGTTCCATTTTGGAAATTGTTAGGGATTTCGATATTCCGAAATCCACAGTGTCAAGAGTGTGTCGAGAATACCAAATTTCAGGTATCACCTCTCACCACGGACAACGCAGTAGCCGACAGCTTTCACTTAACGACCGGGAGCAGTGGCTATTACACTACTGGCCATTAAAATTGCTACACCAAGAAGAAATGCAGATGATAAACGGGTATTCATTGGACACATATATTATACTAGAACTAACATGTGATTACATTTTCACACAATTTGGGTGCATAGATCCTGAGAAATCAGTAACCAGAACAACCACCTCTGGCCGTAAAAACGGTCTTGATACGCCTGGTCATTGAGTCAAACAGAGCTTGGATGGCGTGTACAGATACAGCTGCCCATACAGCTTCAACACGATACCACAGTTCATCAAGAGTAGTGACTGGCGTATTGTGACGAGCCAGTTGCTCGGCCGCCATTGATCAGACGTTTTTAATTGGTGAGAGTTCTGGAGAATGTGCTGGCCAGGGCAGCAGTCGAACATTTTCTGTATCCAGATAGGCCCGTACAGCACGTACAATATGCGGTCGTGCATTATCCGTCTGAAATGTACGGTTTCGCAGGAATCGAATGAAGGGTACAGCCATGGTTCGTAACACATCTGAAATTTAACGTCCACAGTTCAAAGTGCCACGTCAATGCGAACAAGAGGTGACCGAGACGTGTAACCAATGGCACCCCATACCATCACGCCGGGTGATACGCCAGTATGGCGATGACGAATACACGCTTCCAATGTGCGTTGACCGCGATGTTGCCAAACACGGATGCGACCATCATGATGCTGTAAACAGAACCTGGATTCATCCGCAAAAATGACGTTTTGCCATTCGTGCACCCAGGTTCGTCGTTGAGTACACCATCGCAGGCGCTCCTGTCTGTGATGCAGCGTCAAGGGTAACCGCAGCCACGGTCTCCGAGCTGATAGTCCATGCTGCTGCAAACGTCGCCGAACTGTTCGTGCAGATGGTTGTTGTCTTACAAACAAAAAAATGGTTCAAATGGCTCTGAGTACTATGGGACTTAACAGCTGTGGTCATCAGTCCCCTAGAACTTAAACCTAACTAACCTAAGGACATCACACACGATAAGATGCCTGTCATCTCGACTGCTAGTGATACGAGGCCGTTGGGATCCAGCACGGCGTTCCGTATTACCCTCCTGAACCCACCGATTCGATATTCTGCTAACAGTCATTGGATCTCGACCAACGCGAGCAGGAATGTCGCGATACGATAAACCGCAATCGCGATAGGCTACAATCGGACCTTTATCAAAGTGGGAAACGTGATGGTACGCATTTTTCTTCCTTACACGAGACGTCACAACAACGCTTCACCAGGCAACGCCGGTGAACTGCTGTTTGTGTCTGAGAAATCGGTTGAAAACTTCCTCATGTGAGCACGTTGTAGGTGTCGCCACCGGCTATAACCTTGTGTGAATGCTGTGAAAAGTTAATCATTTGCATATCACAGCACCAGCAACACTGAGTGAAATAACAACAGAAATCAGTGTGGGACGTACACCGAATGTATCTTTTGGGGCAATGCGACGAAATTTGACATTAAGCGCTATGGCAGCGGACGACCAGTGGAAATGCGTTTGCTGACAGCACGAGATCGCCTTCAGTGTGTCTTCTGCGCTCGTTGGACCCTAGACGACTGGAAAACCGTGGCCTGATCAGATGAGTCCGGTTTTCTGTTGGTAAGGGCTGATGGTAAGGTTCGGGTGTGACGCAGGCAAAAGCCAACAGGAAGTACATTCTAAGCCTGTGTTTCAGTCAGCATTCTAAAAACTCATCCAAACTACAAAAGCTATAAATACAGATCCGCATTTCTTCGTAGAGTCACTGTTACCTCCCGCGCTCCTACAGTTCTTCGGAATCCAAATTGACTCCCTCCGAGGCCAGTTTCTGTCAGCCGTTTCATTGTCTGTAGATAATTCGTATTAGTTTTGCATCCATGATACATTAAACTGATGGTTCGGTAGTGTTCACACATATCAGGACCTGACTTCTTTGGGACTGGACTTACTTCACTCTTCTTGAATACTTCATTAGTTTGCGGTTCGCCAGCGGTGAGAATTTCTTCTTCCGTTCCATTGATATTTTGGCCGCGTATCTTCTGCCATTCTCGGAGAGAGCCATGCTCTGAGGATACGCTGTGGAATTATCAATACAACAGATTTTCACGGGTGTATGATCGAAGTTTAATGCATTATTAAATACGCCGCGAAAACCTAAAAATATTGAATTGTGAGGATATTTCATCTGCCTCATATGTCTTAGCTATGACGTGGAATAGTTTTGTCATGCTTCGTTCTCCTAACTCCCTCAATAATTTTGAGTGAATGACTTGTACTCTATGTGCTTTGTTTCCAGTTAGGCCTCTGTCAGTCTTACCGCAGCAGTATATATCCTTTTCCTCTGTTTCTTCTTCAGTTTCCATAACGTTGTCGCAGAGTTTGTTTCGTTTCCGTAGGCCTTCTACATATTTCCACGTTATCTCCTTCCCCTCTTTGCTTATGATGGCTTGCCTCTTAGCAGTTGATATTCATACAGCTGCTCCTGTCTTCTACAAAGGTTTCTTAATTTTGCTGTATGCGACATTTACCTTTTCGATGATAATGCATACTATTTTAGCTTATTTCGAATAAGCCAAAGAACGTCTACGTCAGTCCTACTTTATACAAGATTATGAATTTCACATGCGTCTGTGACCGTAGGAATGAATATACACTCATGGGCAAAGAAACCTAAATACCAAGAAATAACTAATGTAGGATAACGAAATTTTGGGAATACATTTGTCCAAGTAATATAATTGATTCATGTTGCGAGTTCACAAGTTAATGTAAGCCCGAGAAAAGCCATTGCAAATCTGAAGTGTTGGTACATCAATAACCGGTGTAATCGCCAGAATATTGAATGCAGGCATGCGACCTTGCATGCATCGCTCCATACAGGTGCCGGATGTCAGTTTGTGGGATAGAGTTCCATGCCCAGTGCAGTTGGTCAGTCAATACATGGATGGCTCTGGAGTTTGTCGTCCAGTGATGACCCATACGTGCTCGACTAGAGACAGATCTGGTGGTCGAGCAGACCAAGACAACATGTGGACACTTAGTAGAGGATGTTGGGTCACAACAACGGTACGAGGCAACTGTTTCCTGTTGGAAAACTCACCCTAGCGTGCTGTTCATGAATGACAGCACAACAGGTAAAAACACCAAACTGACGTACGAATTTGCAGTCATTGTGCGTGGGATGACCACGGGAGCGCTCCTACCGTCATACGAAATCTCACCCCAGACCATGACTCCTGGTGTAGGTCCAGTGTGTCAAGGCCGCAAACAAGTTGGTTTTGGGCGCTCACCACGCCTCCTCCAGACCAATAAACGACGTTCACTGGCACCGAAGCAGAACCAAATTTCAACAGAAAACACAACACATCTCCATTCCGCCCTCCGACGAGCTCCCGTTTGACATTACTGAAGTCGGAAACGGCGATGGTTGGGGGTCAGCGAAATCCACGCTACAGGGCGTGTGGCTCCAAGCTGTCCTTGAAGTAACCGATTTATAACAGAAGCTTATAAGTAAATGTTTCCCTGACAAATTTAAGATCCTTTATTATCTACGATGATATTCGAAGCAGACGAAATGAATTAAAATTTGTGTTACGGCCGGGATTCGAACCCGGGTCTTCTTGCTTGCGAGGCAGAAATGCTAACCATTACACCACCGCAGTACTATGGTCAATATTGCTGCACGAACGACCTAAGCTGAGTGACCTCCCCACCACAACCACTGCGGTGCAGTAATGGTTAGCATTTCTGCTTAGCAAGCAAGAAGAGCCGGATTCGAGTCCTGGCCGCAGGACAAATTTTAATTCATTTCGTCTGATTCGATGATTATCGATTTATAAAGGTTCGTTGTATATCTGCTGCTCGAATTGCTGCTGCAGACGTTGTATGATGCGCCGCAACCAAACGCAGAACACGATGGTCTTTCCTTTCGGTAGTGCCACTTAGCCGTCCGGATTCAGGTCTTCCTGCGACCGTACATTCCCATGACTATCACTGCCAGCAGTCATGTACAGTGGCTTACATTCCTGCCAAGTACACTACTGGCCATTAAAATTGCTACACCACGAAGATGACGTGCTACAGACGCGAAATTTAACCGACAGGAAGAAGATGCTGTGGTATGCAAATAATTACCTTTTCAGAGCATTCACACAAGGTTGGCGCTGGTTGCAACACCTACAACGTGCTGACATAAGGAAAGTTTCCAATCGATTTCTCATACACAAAAAGCAGTTGACCAGCGTTGCCTGGTGAAACGTTGTTGTGATGCTTCGTGTAAGGAGGAGAAATGCGTACCACCACGTTTCCGACTTTGATAAAGGTCGGATTGTAACCTATCGCGATTGCGGTTTATCGTACCGCGACATCGCTGCTCGCGTCGGTCGACATCCAATGACTGTTAGCAGAATATGGAATCGGCGGGTTCAGGAGGGTAATACGGAACGCCGTGCTGGATCCCAACGGCCTCGTATCACTAGCAGTCCCGATGACAGGCATCTTATCCGCATGGCTGTAACGGATCGTGCAGCCACGTTTCGATCCCTGAGTCAACAGATGGGGACGTTTGCAAGACAACAACCATCTGCACGAACAGTTCGACGATGTTTGCAGCAGCATCGATTATCAGCTCCGAGACCGTGGCTGCGGTTACCCTTGACGCTGCATCACAGAAAGGAGCCCCTGCGATGGTTTACGCAACAACGAACCTGGGTGCACGAATGGCAAAACGTCTTTTTTCGGATGAATCCGGGTCCTGTTTTCAGCATCATGATGGTCGCATCCGTGTTTGGTGACATCGCGGTGAACGCACATTGGAAGCGTGTATTCGTCATCGCCATACTGGCGTATCACCCAGCGTGAGGGTATGGGGTGCCATTGGTTACACGTCTCGGTCACCTCTTGTTCGCATTAACGGCACTTTTAACAGTGGACGTTACATTTCAGATGTGTTACGACCCGTGGCTCTACCCTTCATTCGAGCCCTGCGAAACCCTACATTTCAGCAGGATAATACACGACCGCATGTTGCAGGTCCTGTGCGGGCCTTTCTGGATACAGAAAATGTTCGACTGCTGCCCTTGCCAGCACATTCTCCAGATCTCTCTCCGATTGAAAACGTCTGGTAATGGCGGCCGAGCAACTGGCTCGTCAGAATACGCCAGTCACTACTCTTGATGAACTGTGGTATCGTGTTGAAGCTGTATGGGCAGCTGTATCTGTACACGCCATCCAAGCTCTGTTTGACCCAATGCCCAGGCGTATCAAGGCCGTTATTACGGCCAGAGGTGGTTGTTCTGGGTACTGATTTCCCAGGATCTATGCACCCAAATTGCGTGAAAATGTAATCACATGTCAGTTCTAGTATAATATATTTGTCCAATCAATACCCGTTTATCATCTGCATTTCTTCTTGGTGTAGCAATTTTAATGGCCAATAAGTTCCCAAAGTTTCAATGTTGAAATCGCATCCGAAGTGTCTGAAACCTGATTAAAAGTTTGAAGCGGCCTCCCTGCCACGCCCACGTTTTGAAGCAGCACTTCAATACTAGCTCAGTGAGAGGCTTCCAAATTACAGGTTTGTGACCGCTCCTTCTTCTCAAAACGTGTGTTCAAGCCAAAACCCAAAATCCAAATGAGTAAATTCACTGATATGGAAACAATGCCCTAAAAACACATTTGCATCTCCTACAGCTGTCAGAATTGCAAATCATGATGCAGTTATTGTATTTAATGATGGGAACGTCGGGAGGATGAAGGTATTAGAAAGAATCTGCTTCCAGATAGGAAATTTTAGTCATCCTGAGAAAAATAGATTTACAGCGCGTCACTGCAGCTGAAAAGTCAGTTGAAGACCTGGCGAAGGAAAGAAGATAGACAAAAAGAGACAAGCAGAGAAGCCGTGAAGGGAAAGACGTTCAAAATGGCTCTGAACACTATGGGACTAAACATCTATGGTCATCAGTCTCCTAGAACTTAGAACTACTTAAACCTAACTAACCTAAGGACATCACACAACACCCAGTCATCACGAGGCAGAGAAAATCCCTGACCCCGCCGGGAATCGAACCCGGGAACCCGGCCGCGGGAAGCGAGAACGCTACCGCACGACCACGAGCTGCGGACAAGGGAAAGACCTCCCAGAGTACAAATGTGATGCCTTCTGAAGAAGTGACATAAGGAAAAAAATTAGGTTCAACTTCAAATTGCATTTCCTCAAAAATTTGTTTTTTGAAGTTTATGTACCTTTTCCTCAGATTCTACGAGTGCTACAATTACGAAATTTTGTACATATATTTCTGTAAACCTAATAAACGTTGTCTCAAGAGCAAATTTTGACATTCTGATTGCAACTTGAGATATGGAGGAAAGTGCTTGGATTTTTGCATGAATTTAAAATTGTACTTGTGGAATTATAATTAAAAAATTATGAAAATTCTCCTTCTTGACCTATTCCAAAAACCTCATGAGAGAAACTTACAACATATAAAGAGATGAAACAGAGAAATTTTTGTAGAAATCTCTTGAATACTTTCTGAGAAAAAGGAACATACATTATTTTTTGAAAATAAAACTTCAAATTTCATTAAAAAATGTTGAATATATATAATCAAAGGATTTTATATGTAAATGTGCTACTTTCATGTAAAGCGTGGTACAAAATTTAATTGCTATATCTCCAAAACTGTAAATTTGGTGCATTTTTGAAGTACTGTGTGTTTTTCCATCACGTCCCCTTTTATAGGCGTTGTGATTGTGGGATTGATCTGTTCTGTTATTCTACGCAACGGATTAATCTGAGATGTACCCTTTACCCTGTGGCTCCTGCAAGATGCAATTTACACCCCCACACTACTACAGAAGTCAGACAGACGCTCCTAACGTTCTAAATAGAAATGCCTGAAAAACTTTCAGCAATAAATATCTTCTGGAGTCGTCCGCTGTAAGGAAATGACACAAAAATTCACAAAATTTCTTACGTAACTAGTGGGATACTAGGGTACTGGAGTAGTGCTAGTGAGTGTAAGAAAACATGAAACTAACAAAATTATTATTTATTTTGCAAAACTTTTGAGTAATCACAATGGCACTTTTAGTTATGAACTGAACAAGTTATTTCTGGGTTCTTTTCGAAATGTGAAGTTACCTCTCAAGGATAAGATTCGCTAATGAAATTTCTATACAGAGTTTGATTGTTATTGACTTGGCAGAATGGCAGATTGTTATTGACTTGGCAGTATGGCTGAGAGCCGCGCCTACTCAACTTGAATAATTATCCGATAGAATGTTGCTAGGTACGGTCGAAGCTGCCGCGTGTGAAATGCAGTGAAGTGTACTGTTGTGTAGAAAATACGGAGCTCGCAATAGCTGTAGCGCGCAATACTGTAAGCTGCGATGACTGCTGTCTGCGCCGCTTGCTGCTGACAAATAAGATAACTCTCGTTCTATCTGGATTCACCTTCGCCAATCAAACTCTCCCTACGCCTTGATGAAGTCAAGGGCTCCTATTCGCCCCTAGTCTAACTATTGGCGTGGTACACTGGTCAGATAACCAGTCCACCAGGAGGCCACTCAAAAATTTGCTCGCAGGCGTTTAACTATAACTCTGTCCATTCACACCGCACAATAAGTGTGTTGGCAAACACAGTGAACAACGCTTAATCGCAAGGACTCAATATAGAGTCGCACTCCGATTCGCTCTCGACAGAGGTGCTCTCCCAGTGAAGTACTGAGGAGAGACTTGTTCCTCACTCTTTGAGTACATGTACGAGCGCGCACACTCTCGTTACGTGTTCTCACTCCAAGAGTGGCAACGGAACAGGCCCTCTCCACGCCAGACGTGAAGGGGTGTATCTTTTAGTCTCTTCCATTACTCCTTCAGCTCAAGGCGCCAGAAATATCGTCTGCCAATCAGCATTGCTCTTCTAAAATGGGAGAATGACATTTCGTTTACGGCGACCAATCCGGAAATCTGTAGCATCTGCGTTGGGAGTTTTCTGTCTCCCTGTGAAAATCTCTGAAACTGCGTGCTATTTGTAAAGAATGCGTAGGCTGGCCGCTCCCACACAATGTAGTTGAATTTGCTTTTAAGCCAAACACGGGGTCGTTCCCCCTTTTCACTTGGGCCAACGCTGTCTGCTCTATGGGCGGTCACCGGCCGACATAGATAGGCTGGGTCGTCCTCTGAAGGGACCGGCCCTCTAGCTAAAGGCTCCTGTGACCATCGTGTCTGGAATGTAGGTGTGTACGCCAGCCTCGAGTATTTCAACCACGATGCGCTTACTTGTTATTTGCATATCGTTTACATGAATTCATACAACATTGACTTTATCTTATCGGGTTTGGGTTCGAATGAAGCGTCTTGATGTGCGGAATATGATTGTGAGGGCGGAATATGTAAGCAATGAAGGTCAGGAGACCACGACGTCTTACAGCGTCCTTGACTGACATGAACTCAATAAGTCCAGTCTGGAAGGTAACTAACGCTCACGACCGTTACAGCGCCTATTCAAAGCAAACCTGCTTTGCATCTTGATAGTGGCGCTGCTAGGACGAGTCTAATCCGATTGGAGGGAAATTTGAATAGACATCATCTTCCAGATGTACAAATACGCCTATCAACTGTCTCTCATTTCGCACACCACCTTCTCGGTGTTGGGATTTTATTTTCCGTCGTTGGGTATGGAAGTCTATGCTATTATTTTTCTATTTCGGTCTGCAGCCCGTGTAGATCACCATCACCAGAGTTAGGGCCTGTCGCGATGGGTCGCCTTAAGAGGATGTGGGTGTGGCGACATTGGCATTTGTTACGTTTCTTTGCGCCGCGCCAGAACGGTGGACACGGACTTCCGCGGGGCACCCTAAATAACTTCCCCCGGCCGTCGTTATTACGGCCGCTTCCTGCCGCGCGCCGACACGCTTCGCTGCACGACTGACTCCCCCTGAACCGTCGACGCCCTCCGCCCCGCGTCCTCCAGGATTCCGGTTCCAGCATTCCAGGGGAAACGAAACGAACCGAGGCGTTCGTTACTCGGCCGGAAATGATCACCCAGATGTCGTAATGTCGGAGAGAGAGGATTGAAACCTGCCGTGGTGTTCGTGTGGGTGCTGCATTTAATCCGCCACGATGAAGATAAGTTGCCGAAATATTAGTCTGCAAAATATAACAATGCGGGCACTTACCCAGAAACGTTTTATTGAAAATAATGTATGGTGATGAACCACAATTTCCCTGTTGAACAGCCGCGTGGGATTAGCCGAGCGGTCTAAGGCACTGCAGTCATGGACTGTGCGGCTGGTCCCGGCGGAGGTTAGAGTCCTCCCTCGGGCATGGGTGTACGTGTTTCTCCTTAGGATAATTTACGTTACGTAGTGTGTAAACTTAGTGACTGATGACCTTAGCAGTCAAGTCCCATAAGATCTGACACACATTTGAACATTTTTTCCCTGTTAAACGTTCTAACGGTGTACATCTGCATATTTTCGCGGCGCAAATACTGATCCATAAAATTTCGGGCGTGCAGCCGCGTAAATTTTACTTCTTCTAATATTTCGGCTGAATATCGGCCAGCTATCTTCAGAGTGAGCCGACGCTCCAGCACTTGCTCCGTCCTTTTAAAGCCGTGGACTGCACCACTGCGTATGCGGCCACAGATACACAACGCGCCAGAGACGTTAACCGGCGGCAAAGACGTATGGCATATGCATGGAAATAGATCTGCGGCTGCGCAGTCGCGACGTCTTTGCGATTTTATTACAGAAATTGCCGGATTCCAGAGATTTGTCCAAGCTGAAGCCGCTGTCTCTATTAATTAAATTCGTCGCCAAGCGAATTTCAGTTGCTTCCTTCACTACTGAGTCCCAGAAGGATGAAGTCGAGGTTAAAATTTCGACGTTATCGTGCAACGTAGAGTGCCCAGTGTCAGTACAGTGCTCGGCCACCGCAGATTTATTTTGTAAACACCTGCGGTGCTCTGTGCGTCTCTCCTCGATAGTACGTGTCGTACGGCGTGAAGATGATGGCACCTTGGGACACTCTCCTGTGACCATGGGTCAGTGGAATGCATCTTGCAGGTCACCGGGCGAATAAACCATGTCTGTTCAGTCGTCTGGAGACAGCTGTTCCAATGGCTGCGGAAGGTCCGGAGCAAGGCTACCTGCAGTACTCCGTGGCCGTCTGCGGATACTGATGGTGAAATATCGGTCTTCTTGTGGTGTTGTACATTATGGACGACTCATTCTGTAGCGCCTGGACTCGTTTCCTGTCTGCTGGAATCGTTGCCATAATCTTGAGTTCACAGTTTGTGGCACACGGAGGGCCCGTGCTACGACCTGCTGTGTTTGACCAGCCTCCAGTCGCCCTAGTATTCTACCCCTCACAACGTCACCCATATGTGATCTTTGAGCCATTTTCAACACAGGGTCACTATCAGCACGTCTGAAAACTTCTGCACACTTACTCGCTGCACCGTACTCTGACATGCACCAACACACCTCTGCGTATGTGGACTGCTGCCAGCGCCACCGTGCGACGACCACAGGTCAGATGCACCGCATGGTCATACCACGAGGTGATTTAAACCCGCAAACCGCCCACCAGAACGTTGTTTCGACATGTATGAGCATTATCCTTAATTTATGAGCATGAGTGTAGTTTGTTTACGAGCTCTCGCAACATACTAGCTACTACAATCGGAACCATCTCACACCAAACCCTTCGAAAACACAAATATGTGTCTTTCATTTAAGGAACAGGGAAGCTAATCGTGAGCTACATATTGAATGGTCAGGCATCCAACTCCAGCATCATCACGTCCCTAAATACTTGGGAGCCATTCTCGATAGAACTCTGACACCCAAAACTCAGTGCAAGAACACCAAAATGAAAATCTCCACTCGAAATGACCTAATTCGCAAACTAGCGGGGACGCAGTAGGGGTCACATCCACAAACTATTCGCTGTTCTGAAATGGCGCTGTGCTTTTCTACTGCCGAATATGCTTCCCCAATCTGCTGCAGATCATCTCATGCCAGACAAGTAGACACTGCTGTCAACGAAACCTGCATGTTGATCACAGGTTGCTTAAGACCTACCCCAACCGATAAGCTCCACTACATGACTGGAATAGCGCCACCATGGGTACGCAGAGCAGTTGCTGCAAACAGAGAGAGACTGAAAGTGGAACAGAACAGTGCCCATTCACTGCACGGACATAATCCACCACAGCAACGGCTGAGCTCGCGAAAGAGCTTCAGGAACTCGGGTGGGAGTCTCTAGAGGAAAGGAAGTGTTCTTTTCGTGAATCGCTACTGAGGAAATTTAGAGAACCAGCACTTGAGGCTGACTGAAGTACAATTTTACTGCCGCCAACTTATATTTCGCGGAAAGAGCACAAAGATAAGAGAGATTAGGGCTCGTACAGAGGCATATAGGCAGTCATTTTTCCCTCGTTCTGTTTTGGAGCGGAACACGGAGAGAAGATGCCAGTTGTGGTACGAGGTACCCTCCGCCACGCACCGTATGGTGGATTGCGGAGTATGTATGTAGATGTAGGCGAGGACGTCAGAGAAGCTCACCATTTCACCAGGGAAGGCAAGACTGGAGTTCAGGAACAAGTCGACCCCTCACCTGCACGGATGATGCCGCAAGCTGAAGAACTACCACCTGGACACAATGAAAGCTGACTGGTGTGGAAATCTGTAAACAGATTACGATCAGGAGTTGGACGATCCAGAAACAACCTGACGAGATGGGGATTCATAACGGATACATCCTGTGATTGTGGACAAGAACAGGTTGGGGCAGGTGGAGAAATCGACCATGGCAGAGCACGCTCTGTGTGAGACAGACCACATAGTAAACTTCGCCGACACGGAAGGAAGAGCTGTCATACCCTCTTGCTCATACACAAAAATGGCTTGAACAAGAACGAAGAAAGCCGCAAAGTGAACGGATCCTGTGGATTCCCGTGCTGCAGCGAGCGACCATCGCAGGTAGCAAGGGGAGAACCGGACCTGAAATGACCACGGAAAACATCTTGGACGCTGGCGCGGCAGCTACATATAAACAGCGGCCGCGAGCTCGACTCCAGTCCATCACCAGCAATTGAAGGTGAGGCCTTGACAATGCCAGGCATTCCCGCTGGCGAAACGTCAGAAAAACCATCAAACGAACGTCGGCCAAAGGACCCGAGACAGAAGCCAACAGGCAGTCTGTCAACAAGTGGCCACGAAAGCCTTAACAGTTTTGTCAGACACGTTTCATTCGCTGACTTTGCGGCGATTTCTAGTCCACAAGCAGCTATACGTCTGCGCAGAAGCGGGTTGTGCCCACAGATTCGAGGAATATTTGTGAAACCTTCAACTCCAATTTGCAGGTCCGCGCACCTCTCACATACGCGCAGAGACGTGCACGGGCAGACGAGAGAGTGTGGACCGTCTTCGCGCAGGCACGTTTACGGGCTTCTCGAGACGTTTAAAGCGGCGCTTCAGAGCGGAGAGTGGGGGCGGCGCCGGTCCAGCCACCAGTTTGGCGGGCGACGCTGCCTCGGGAGCGTGACGTGACGTGGCGCCATTGTCCGCGCCGTGTCGCCGGAATGCGTGACCGCCGCCGCGGGTCAGCAGGACCAAGGACCTGCCCGTGGCTGCCTCGTAACACTTGGCAGGGTGCGCGCTACTCCGCGATAGCACCGCGTAGGTTTCTGTCGCCGTAGCGGCAGCTTGCGCCCGTGTTCACTTTTATGTGAGCCTACGAGAAGTAAGTTTTCTTCATCATCAATCTTTCGATAGGTTGGTACACTCCATTCGCAGCTACAATGAAGAACAAAAGAAACTGGTTCACCTGCCTAATATTGTGTAAGACCCCCGCGAGCACGCAGAAGTGCCGCTATACGAGGTGGCATGGACTGCACTAATATTTTTTTTATTATTTTACTTAAAATCCGTCTTGATTGCAAATTTTTTTTATTATTCATATGACCAGTTTCGGTTCATTCAGAACCATCTTCAGATCTGTAAAAATAATTATACTAATTTACTATTTCACGGAAGAAGATTTGCTTCCGTGAAATAGTAAATTAGTATAATTATTTTTACAGATCTGAAGATGGTTCTGAATGAACCGAAACCGGTCATATGAATAATAAAAAAAAAATTGCAATCAAGACGGATTTTAAGTAAAATTGTAAAATCACTGATTGCTGTTATCCCATAAGACATTATGTCTGTTTTTGCAAAGTCTGCTCTAATGTCTGAAGTAGTGCTGGAGGGAACTGACACTATGAATCCTGCAGGGCTGTCATAAATCCGTAAGAGTACGAGGCATGAGAGGTGGCATGCCTTTACGATGCACACAGTGACTTGCCCCCTCTCATATCTATATCTTACTCTGAGTAATTCGATTTGGGGAAGTGTAACCGAGTATGGTCATTACAAGGCTAGTATTGAGAACTCAGAAGATATGAATATTTTCCTCTGTAACTGCATGCGGTGAAAAGTTGCTATTCCTTCACACGCGGACTTCCCACGCAGCGTCTCTCATCAGCCGGGTGGTCCGGTGACAAGCGGGGTCTGCTGATCTCGAAAGGGTTAAGCCGACGGGTGTGAGGGAGTCGACTGGATGCTGTCCAGACGCAGACATTGTCATAAGAGCGGGGGCGACACGCCCACAGGGGCCTGAAGGAGCGGCTGGGGTTTGCGATTTAGTTACTTCGCAGAAACTTAGTGAAAAGACTTTTCTGACAGGCTACCAGCGAGGCGCGGGAATGACTTGTGTTCCCAGGCAGTCTTGGCAGGCAAATTCCCGCGTTTTCTGCAAAAATCATAACTGTGGTTGGCTTGCCCAGACGATAGCTCCGTGACATAGCAAAATCGACGCAGAAATTGGCGCCAAGTATCTCCATTGGTGGAATAGTGGTGCTTCGGCAATAGAGTGAATTTTTCCACCGGTTTTCGTGTTGCTGATTGGGCACGTTTAACCACGGCGACTGTCGTGGGGGCGGGAATGTTCTTTGTTCGGCTTGTACGGGTGCTCCTGAGGGAGTCGGCTCTCGCCTTTCGGTCGGAGTAGGTTACAAGACTGAGCTCTCGCTGCTCTGGACAGCCTGCCTTCCGTTGGCTGTCTAATATACTTTTATTTAATTGTAACTGTTTGACGAAGTTGCTGAAGTTTCGACTTCAACGTAACTTTCCGAGTACAGTTGGCAATTGAGAGGCCAGCAGTTTTCCGCCTTATTTTATAATAGTACTCATCTAGTAACCAACAGTCGAATCCAAAATCATCATCAACCAACGTTAGGAGCTTCGTAACAATGTACTTTCCCACTGAGTAACAAAGAAAAACACCTACCGAGACAATAAAATTTTATGACGCGCTTAATTTTAATTGACGTTGATGAGTTTGCGCATGAGCTAAGTGAAACTGGTCGCTTACCGCAGGGGCAGAGAAGTAAGTAGCGTGGCCTGAGGATGTGAGTGCTGAAATGTTTTATTGCCTTCCCTCAACTGCTGGCAACGTAAGGGCGTGTGCACCTGGTGCCGATCACCTGCTATGACATAAATGTCAACGGAAGGAATATGGACTTGTGAATGTGCACTACAGAAACAGTTGTTTTCAAATGCGGTACACATTTGTACTAATTAATATGAAATTAAATAAGGCTGTTTTAGAATTACGGAATGAATAGAAGAAAAATAACATTTAGTCAACATTTGTGACAGACAACACAGCACCACTTCCTCAGCCAGTTACAGTGCCACAGCTTTGATGTCGCCGAGGGTGGCAGCGATCTGCAGTTGGAGCGGTGGACACGAAGTGTTGCGAATGGTGCCCACTTTTAATGATCGGTACTTCAGGGATGGCGGCCAGCTTATTGCGCCCTTACTATAACTCGTCTGTTATACTATATTCTCGAGTCAGAAACTTTACAGCAGACACACACACACACACACACACACACACACACACACACACACACACACACACGCCCAGTACTTTGCAACCTCCAAGCACTTGGGGTGTCTTGCAGGAGATCTTCGTGCAGGATGTAGGGCACACAGGGTATTGAAGCATGTTATTCATAAAATAACTCAGTTGGTATTAGCAATAAATTTTGTAATTTGAACTTGCTGTAATTATATTTCACATTCAAGATAATGTACTGCATTCAACTTGTATTCCATAGATATTAAGAAACATTTTAATGAAAATAAACATATAAACAGCCTTATTACTTAAAATAAATAAACAAGTAAACAGTCTTGTTACACATTATTGTCCAAATCGTCCTCTTGTACATTAAAAAGTATCTCTCTTATAACTGTCATCACCAGGGCTTTAATTTTTATTTGCTGTAGGGTAGCAGTTACATACGAAGAAAATACTTCAACATCAGTTGGAGCAGTTTTTGGTTTGTTTATGCTCATCGGTATATTGTCAACTCTTTTCAAAATACCATTTTCTTCTTCGTGGTAAGCACTCTTCCTTTTTGTCCCTTTGATCACACCACTCCCACGTGGACTGCCGTATGATGATAATGATGCTGTTTAATGATTGGCCATCTTGTGCAATATCACATTCTTCTAGAAGTATGAAATCCTCATTAACATCAACGAGAGAGTTTGGACCTCACTAACAAAACAGTCATCCTGAAAGATGATACCACTCGTATACAGCTTACAGTGTGCGCTTTATATTTTTTGTGACTGGATATTTATAGCCAATACCATACACCGTGCAAGAAAATGGATCACGACCTCAGCTTCACATAGAATTTTATTGTAAGTTACAAAGGTGAAGAAAAACGATATTCGCTGGATTCGAGCCCACATTCTTCGAATCAAAAATCAAGACGCACCAAACAGATGAGCTATTTTGACACACACTGCCATGTCATATCGTATAATGTGTCTCGTACGGTCCGCCAAGAAAAACTGGGTATCAGCTTTGTACTGACTGCACGGGAAACTGAAGACTAAAAATTCACGTACTTTGACGTTATTGGTTTTAGTGCAGTCCAACCCTACTTCTGCGAATTCTACGCTGCAAGTCCCATTCTTTCCCTGAACGTGGTCTCACAAAAACAAAAGTTTCTTAAAACACCGCTCCGTGGGTTCTTACACGTCCGCAGATCTCATACCACTCATCGTCGACGCTTTTACGTTGTTAAGTTCAGACACAAACGTCGTTCATAAATTTTTCATCTTCGCTAGACTTTCGGCATGAGGCGAAAACCGAACCTCCTTCAGTGAATCGACTATTTTCTCGAATATATCCTGTCGTGTTTGTTATGATATGTGGGTGATTTTGTGATATAAAGACATGTTTCGTGTCTGTATGCTTTAACAAGGATTTCTATAGCTTCCATAGGCCACTCCATTCTAATACCGATGAGAAAACCAAAAAGATCTAAGCACTCAAATGGCAGCCATACGGCGTGGAATATAGCTTCATTCGATTGCATGCCATTTACTAGTAATGCGATTGCACGCCACCGGATGGTATACAAGGTAACCGTTCACACGATTTATTCGCTACGCCAGTCATGGCGCAACAAATGTCTTCACCTTTACAGGGCTTAATGGTTAAAGGTAGAACATTTCGAAGTACTGTGTACGGTAACGGTCTTCAATTTACTGTCAAGACAACATGAGTTCTGGCTTAAAAAGTACATCGTAGCCCAAATGTAGACCATTTGCTCCACACGTCCGTGCTCTGGAGAGTTCATTGCTGGATTTATTCAAATATATAGGAGTCGCTTATGGTTGTGGAAAGTTAAGAGCAAGGAATATAGCGATCGGGATAAGAAAACAACTGCTTTTAATTCTTTAATAAAGGGTGGGTTGGCCCTTCAGGAAACAGGGAGAGGGCAATTAAAAAGTCAAACATGGGCGCTTGAGCCACTGTCTTCACTACTTAGATAGTTCATTCAGTCTCTAGTACTTATTTTGCAATTTTTTGCTTTTCGCGAAACAATTTGCGAACAATTTTCTCCATTACCAGTTAGTATCATAATCTAATCTGAACGGAACTGAAATGTACTTTGAGGAAGCGTAGAGGCATAATGCTGATCCTCAGGTGGCGGACCAGCAGTAGACTGAAATCGCGTCGTTTGGACGCGATTCATTGCGTGCTGTCTGTGCAGACAGATCGCCGAGTGTGGGACAGCCATAGTGCCACCGAAGCTCAGTCGAGCGTGTAGCAGACCGCTCTCGCGTCTTTGAGAAGTATCTTGGCGACGTACCCACGTAGCGCATTTTTATGTACGAATACGCAGCTGATGGAACTGCGTGGTGTTTCGTTGATAACGACTTTTTAAAGGATTACAAGGTTAGGAAACAAGCCACTTATTTTTTGTATTAATACATGGCGATAGTAAGCAAGCCGGCCGGCGTGGCCGAGCGGTTCTAGGCACTTCAGTCCGGAACCGCGCGACCGCTGCGGTCGCAGGTTCGAATCCTGCCCCGGGCATGGATGTGTGTGATGTCCTTAGGTTAGTAAGGTTTAAGTAGTTCTAAGTTGTAGGGGACTGATGACCTCAGATGTTAAGTCCCATAGTGCTCAGAGCCATTTGATAGTAACCAAAATGTTAATGACTAGGAAGGCATCTGACTTAAAAACTCAAAAAGTAAAATAGAAAAAACAAAGACAAATTTTATTTATTAACATCTTAATTGTGGATGGTAAACGCTTACGCTTTCTCGTGTTTGCTCAGTAACAGTGGTTCCGTGGTTTAAAATCTCACTACGGTACACATCTGTTCAAAAAGCGATGAAAATGTGGCATTGGGGAAGAATGCTTTGGACGGAAAGAAAACATAATTAAGGTGTTTTGAAATAAATCAGTGAATGATGAAACCATATCGTAAATATTCAAAACCGCAAACTTACTCTCTGACCGTTTGTTAGCAACTTTTTTTCTCTGACCCGAACGGTAAGCAGCCATTCTACACCAATTACATTTCAGTAAGCCCCTTTCAGATGTACAGAATGCCCAGAAATTATGTCGGGTTACGTTGTATTTGGAATATCCCTGTTGCGAAACCTAGACTCTAACCACGGGCGTTTTCGTCATTTGCACGGACTACAGTTCGTCTCTAGACTCCTGCCTGTTCTTCTAATGAGAAGTACGCAGACCCCTTAAACGAATCTGCACAGATCGTCATCCGCTGCCAACCCGTTCGACGACGTACACTAGTAGCAACACAGGGCCAGAGATCCTCACCTGATACCATCTTGGAAAAAAGATGCTACAATATTAAAATGTTATAAACAAATCAAATTTGAATGTTTTCACTATGAAGGAGCTGGCAGTGTACGACAAGCCAAATGTCAGTAAATACAGAAAATAAAATATTTTCGGTACGTGAAGTATGTAACAGTTCGACAGTGAAATTCGCGTGCTCGGTCTCACCCATCGCTGTTGACCGGAGATACGGCGCGTAGCATTGGCTGTGAGTGCTGTCTGTCCGCTTCGTTGTGAAGACCGCTGACGGCGGCGAGTAGTCGCCCCGCCGCTTGGGAAGCCTGGAAGGCGCTTCTGGAGCTCGTCGTGGGATCGTGCCGCGCCGTGGAGTGCCCAGCCCCAGCAGTTCGTGCACTGCGGCACAGCCCCAGCTCGCCGTCTGGGATCGATCTCGGGTCAACGGCCAGCCTCCTCCAGCAGCCGGCAGACGGCTCCTCACCGGTCACTGTCTGGCCCTCGCGAGGTCGTTTCCGTTTTCGGTTGGATAATAAGAAAACGCAGTTTCTTCGCAGCAGGCTGGAGCTGCGTTTATGTACGAGTGCATGCAGACTCGAATCTCCTCCACCTCTCCCTCCCTCTCCACCTCTCCCTCCCTCTCCACCTCTCCCTCCCTCTCCACCTCTCCCTCCCTCTCCACCTCTCCCTCCCTCTCCACCTCTCCCTCCCTCTCCACCTCTCCCTCCCTCTCCACCTCTCCCTCCCTCTCCACCCCTCTCCACCTCTCCCTCCCTCTCCACCTCTCCCTCCCTCTCCACCTCTCCCTCCCTCTCCACCTCTCCCTCCCTCTCCACCTCTCCCTCACTCTCCACCTCTCCCTCACTCTCCACCTCTCCCTCACTCTCCACCTCTCCCTCACTCTCCACCTCTCCCTCACTCTCCACCTCTTCCTTGTCTTCTCCCTATCCACCTTACTTCTTGATAGCGCATATTTTCCTTGCGGTGTCAATAATTTTTATTCCATACTTTTCAGTTGATACTTGTGATCAGTAGGTATCCTATCAAATGATCCTAGTAATGTTTTATTGCATTTTTATTAATTGCCCTTATGACCCAGTTCCAACATTTTCGACAGTTAAAAGCGCGAGCTCTAACACGCCATCAGTTGAACGAGTGGTCTGTGCATGCGAGAGATACAGTAAATGTACGAAAGCATTGGCGACGCATAACCGACTTTTGCGACGTTTCGTTTCGATGCAATCCCCTTGTTTCTACGATTCGACCTCTCTATTTTTGCATTGTTGTTATTTAAAACAGTTTAAGCGCTACATTACTGAATCAGCAGTCGGAATGACTTATACATAATTAAAACTTGGCAGTATTTTGATGAACTGGTAACAATGAAGTGAGTTGCAAAACATGTTACAGAAATTTGAATTTTTTGGAAATACTTAAAATACAAAACAGCTTTTTTAGAAAACGTGGCTTGTGTTTTTCTATATAGAATTTCTTAAACTCTACTGTCTTTCTGCGTTATAAGATGATTTCATAAGAGCCGATTGAGAATACCTGTTCCAATATCATTGTTGTTGTGGTCTTCAGTCCCGAGACTGGTTTGATGCAGCTCTCCATGCTACTCTATCCTGTGCAAGCTTCTTCATCTCCCAGTACCTACTGCAACCTACATCCTTCTGAATCTGCTTGGTGTATTCGTCTCTTGGTCTCCCCGTACGATTTTTACCCTCCACGCTGCCCTCCAGTATTAAATTGGTGATACCTTCATGCCTCAGAACGTGTCGTACCAACCGATCCTTTCTCCTGGTCAAGTTGTGCCACAAACTTCTCTTCTCCCCAATCCTATCCAATACTTGCTCCTTAGTTATGTGATGTACCCATCTAATCTTCAGCATTCTTCTGTAGCACCACATTTCGAAAGCTTCTCTTCTCTTCTTGTCCAAACTATTTATCGTCCATGTTTCACTTCCGTACATAGCTACACTCCATACAATACTTTCGGAAATGACTTCCTGACACTTAAATCTATACTCTATGTTTACTTCTTCAGAAACGCTTTCCTTGCCATTGCCAGTCTACATTTTATATCCTCTCTACTTCGACCATCATCAGTTATTTTGCTCCCCAAATAGCAAAACTCCTTTACTACTTTAAGTGTCTCATTTCCTAATCTAATACCCTCAACATCACCCTACTTAATTCGACTACATTCCATTATCCTCGTTTTGCTTTTGTTGATGTTCATCTTATATCCTTCTTTCAAGACACTGTCCATTCCGTACAACTGTTCTTCCAAGTCCGTTGCTGTCTCTGACAGAATTACAATGTCATCGGCAAACCTCAAAGTTTTTATTTCTTCTCCATGGATTTTAATACCTACTCCGAATTTTTCTTTTGTTTCCTTTACTGCTTGCTCAACATACAGATTGAATAACATCGGGGAGAGGCTACAACCCTGTCTTACTCCCTTCCCAACCACTGCTTCCCTTTCATGTCCCTCGACTCTTATAACTGCCATCTGGTTTCTGTACAAATTGTAAATAGCCTTTCGCTCCCTGTATATTAGCCCTGCCACCTTCAGAATTTGAAAGAGAGTATTCCAGTCAACATTGTCAAAAGCTTTCTCTAAGTCTACAAATGCTAGAAACGTAGGTTTGCCTTTCCTTAATCTTTCTTCTAAGATAAGTCGTAAGGTCAGTATTGCCTCACGTGTTCCAGTATTTCTACGGAATCCAAACTGATCTTTCCCGAGGTCAGCTTCTACTAGTTTTTCCATTCGCCTGTAAAGAATTCGTGTTAGTATTTTGCAGCTGTGACTTATTAAACTGATAGTTCGGTAATTTTCACATCTGTCAACACCTGCTTTCTTTGGGATTGGAATTATTATATTCTTCTTGAAGTCTTAGGTATTTCACCTGTCTCATACATCTTGCTTACCAGATGGTAGAGTTTTGTCAGGACTGGCTCTCCCAAGGCCGTCAGTAGTTCCAATGGAATGTTGTCTACTCCGGGGGCCTTGTTTCGACTCAGGTCTTTCAGTGCTCTGTCAAACTCTTCACACAGTATCGTATCTCCCATTTCATCTTCATCTACATCCTCTTCCATTTCCATAATATTGTCCTCAAGTACATTGCCCTTGTATAGACCCTCTATATACTCCCTTCACCTTCCTGCTTTCCCTTCTTTGCTTAGAACTGGGTTTCCACCTGGGCTCCTGATATTCATACAAGTGGTTCTCTTTTCTCCAAAGGTCTCTTTAATTTTCCTGTCGGCAGTATCTATCTTACCCCTAGTGAGATAAGCCTCTACATCCTTACATTTGTCCTCTAGCCATCCCTGCTTAGCCATTTTGCACTTCCTGTCGATCTCATTTTTGAGAAGTTTGTATTCATTTTTACCTGCTTCATTTACTGCATTTTTATATTTTCTCCTTTCATCAATTAAATTCAATATTTCTTCTGTTACCCAAGGATTTCTACTAGCCCTCGTCTTTTTACCTACTTGATCCTCTGCTGCCTTCACTACTTCATCCCTCAAAGCTACCCATTCTTCTTCTAGTGTATTTCTTTCCCCCATTCCTGTCAATTGTTCTCTTATGCTCTCCCTAAAATTCTTAAGGAGATGGGTCCTGGATAAACTGAAAGAACCAGAGGTTGTACCTTTTTGCAGTTTCTTCAGTTTTAATCTACAGGTCATAACCAATAGATTGTGGTCAGAGTCCATATCTGCCCCTGGAAAGTCTTACAATGTAAAACCTGGCTCCTAAATCTTTGTCTTACCATTATATAATCTATCTGATACCTTTTAGTATCTCCAGGGTTCTTCCACGTATACAACCTTCTATCATGATTCTTGAACCAAGTTTTAGCTATGATTAAGTTGTGCTCTGTGCAAAATTCTACCAGGCGGCGTCCTCTTTCATTTCTTAGCCCCAATCCATATTCACCTACTACGTTTCCTTCTCTCCCTTTTCCTACATTCGAATTCCAGTCACCCATGACTATTAAATTTTCGTATCCCTTCACTATCTGAATAATTTCTTTTATTTCATCATACATTTCTTCAATTTCTTCGTCATCTGCAGAGCTAGTTGGCATATAAACTTCTACTACTGTAGTAGGTGTGGGCTTCGTATCTATCTTGGCCACAATAATGCGTTCACTATGCTGTTTGTAGTAGCTTACCCGCATTCCTATTTTCCTATTCATTATTAAACCTACTCCTGCATTACCCCTATTTGACTTTGTGTTTATAACCCTGTAGTCACCTGACCAGAAGTCTTGTTCCTCCTGCCACCGAATTTCACTAATTCCCACTATATCTAACTTTAACCTATCCATTTCCCTTTTTAAATTTTCTAACCTACCTGCCCGATTAAGGGATCTGACATTCCATGCTCCGATCCGTAGAACGCCAGTTTTCTTTCTCCTGATAACGACATCCTCTTGAGTAGTCCCCGCCCGGAGATCCGAATGGGGGACTATTTTACCTCCGGAATATTTTACCCAAGAGGACGCCATCATCATTTAATCATACAGTAAAGCTGCATGCCCTCGGGAAAAATTACGGCCGTAGATTCCCCTTGCTTTCAGCCGTTCGCAGTACCAGCACAGCAAGGCCGTTTTGGTTAGTGTTACAAGGCCAGATCAATCAATCATCCAGACTGTTGCCCCTGCAACTACTGAAAAGGCTGCTGCCCCTCTTCAGGAACCACACGTTTGTCTGCCCTCTCAACAGATACCCCTCCGTTGTGGTTGTACCTACGGTACGGCTATCTGTATCGCTGAGGCACGCAAGCCTCCCCACCAACGGCAAGTTCCATGGTTCATGGGGAAGAGGCCAATATCATAGTATCAAGAAAAAGCATGGTTTTCTTCAGGTACCGATATTTATCTCTGATATATCTCCAATATCATTATCAGAGATAAATATCGATACCTGAAGAAAACCATGCTTTTTCTTGATACTATTGAATACACTACTCTTGAATACTACTCTCAAATACACTTCTCGTGCGATACCTTGTCCCTGACCAGTGGCCTACGACTGTTGGACGTAGCAAAGATTTTAAATAAATGTCGGCGCCTCGAGAACGGAACAAATGATTGTCCATTACGAACGCGTCCGACAGGCAACTGTTTAGCAGTTCAAGTCAAGCTTCACAGACTGTGTATAGTCACGCCTCCCAGTTTATATTCCAGCGCACTGAAGCTGCGGGCGCTATCGTAGGAATCCCGAGTGGTGTTTGGACATTCTTTGCGCCTAGCTTCTTGTGTGTCTTCCCGGAGATGGCGTTCAGGCGCGGAATGCAATGCGCGTGCTGTGGACGGCGCAGGGAGAATGTTTACGCAGCGGACAAAGGGCGCGTTGTGAGCCCCTCCTGGCCTATACTGCTGCTGCTGCTCGGGAACAGTCATCGGCGAACAGATGCAGTGTGTGGTGAGTGCAGCGCCGCGTGGCGGTCGGGTTACGTCTCTGCGTGGCCGTATGGCGGCGCATGGTCACTTCACCAACAATATCGCTTTCACCGCAGGGACAAAGAATGCCGGACGACGCGAAACTTCTCAGAAACAGCGTTTACGTGACCTGATGTCGCCTAAATCTGTAAACAAAAAGCTACAACTGGTGATACTTGTAGGGAGATCAAGCGGCTATGAGTTCGGCTAGACGCGGATGGTCCCCGCTCTCCAGATTAGCGCCCGTTGTTGTAATTCGCGTCAGTGTTACAGCTATTTCTCGTGGATTTCGACATCCGCTAAAGCGGGCTCCGTCCCCCTCATTTACACTTCAGTGTTTGTGTCTAGATGATAGGCCACCTGTTATCGCCTATTGTACCGCTCCAGTGCTTGTACGATTCTCGTATGGATAAATTTTGGGTAGCGCGATCATTACACCGAACTGTCGCATCCCATCGCTTATTATTGTGTTTTAAGGTGTGTTCGCGCCGATCTTGGGTGCATAACTTGACGATTTGCCGTTTTTTCAATGTAGAATACACGCGCTTCTAAGATAATCTGAATGTGGACCATGTGACTGTTTATATCACAGTGAAGATGGAAGCGGGTGCAGTATTTGAGTAGTTCATTTTGAAGGTAAAGAGTCATATTTGGCGGTTTTTGTCGTGCAACTTAAGTTCTACAGACATACGCCATTTCAGGGCACCTGAACATAAGCATCTATCATAAAGCGCGTCAATTTTCTCAGTATTTTCTGGTAATAAAATGGGGGAAATACCGTGTCTGCAGTAGAGGTGGCATACCTTTGTGCGTAAAGTAACTGATAGGAATATAAACTTGGGAAGTTTGCCAACCAGTGGCGGTATGTATTACCAAGTATTACACAAAAGGAAAGCTTTCATTATTTGAGCCTATTGTAGCCGTTTTCCTTTTTTAAAAAAAAAAAAAAAGTCACTGAACAACGTATTACACACAACGGATTTTTAACTTAAAAACAGTAATTCGCGGTAGAATGTTAACCAGCAAACCTACAATACTATCATATATTGATTTAAAAAAATATTAATTCGGTAGACAGAGAAAGAATAGATAAAATCATTAGAGAATTTGATGTTAAAGCAAAATTAGCGAACATAATTCGTGAACTCTTACAAATAAGATATCAAAAGTTAATTTCTGGGAGAGAAGGAATTCAACCATTTGAAATAAAAACTGGTGTTAGACAAGGTGATGGTTTATCACCTTTACGATTTAACTGCGCCCTAGAAAAAATTCTAAGGAATCTGAAATTTGGAGCTAAAGAATCATGAAATTGACTCAATACTTGTAGGGAGGAAAAAGCAAAAAATTAAGGTGAACTGCGTGGCCTTTGCAGACGATTTTAGAATACTTTCAGAAAATGTGTTAGATGAAATTATTGAAATAGATCTTCTGAAAGAAATAGCAAATAGAACTGGTTTCAAAATTTTGGGTAAAAACAAAATTATTGTCAAACATAAAAAGTGCACAAAAACTCATAGAAACACAAGTAGCTGCAATAGAGCGAGTAATTAAATTAAAATATCTTGGAAAAACTATGCAAGAGAATGGACTAGAAGAATTTGCAGCGTATGTAAGAGTTAACAAAATGGAGAGAGAATATGTACAACAAAAATGCATATCAAGAAAAACAAAACTAAAACACTGTACCACAGTGGAACGTCGAGAATGTTTATATAAATGTGAATGCCCAACAATGAACTATACTCTGCATATAATGGAGGTACTTGAAGGACGGATGGTTAGAAAACTGATAGGCGCAATACAAACTACAGGTGGTTGAAGAATCAGAAGTAATGAGATGGCCCATAAAAGAATAGAGAAAATATCAGGAGTAATGGCTAAGAGACGATAAATCTTTTTTGAACGCCTCTACCGAAACAAATATTCCCGTATCCCTGGAAGAAGAAACTGACAATAGCATGGATTACAGAATGAGGAAAGACATGTAAAGAAACAACATCACAAATCTGTTTAAGAATAAAATATTAATTTGAGAAGGTTTTCAATGCAGAAGAAATAAGAAACCGGGAACAACCTGGACAGAAGAAAGGAAGAGACAACATGGGCAGAAGATTTAGTACTGGAAAAACAAAAAACTAAAAGAAAAAGACAGGAATGAGGTTGTTACGTGATCCTAGTTGGTCAGCACTAAAAGTAGTACATGAAATATTGCACTACACACAATTAAATATCACAAAATTCTCTAAACATTTCCCATTTCAGTTTCATGCATTTCTAATTCCTTATTGCGTTTGTAGTAAATTGAACTGTTTATTCAGCGTACAAACACCTCTACAAGGTACGTTTATTCACTATAATAAATATGTGCTGCATTATGTCTTGTATGTGTTTAATAACGTGGACAAATCACATCACAAGGAAATATGGCTCCTGATTTCCTCAGTTGACGGAGTAGTTCTTTGTTCTTCACATTTGTGGCACGCAAATAATACTTGTATATGGTTTATGTCTCCGACAGATTCACTGCCGAAGTGGCCTTGAGGTTTTTTCGCAACACCGATTTTCCACATACGATCTGTGAATCTCATTGCTGTGATGCTCCTGACGTCTGACTATAGTCCGATCCAAGAAAGATGGCGGTTCACGCAGGTCGAGAAACGGCCTGGGTTGCATTGTTGCAGGTTCCAAGCGACAATTCCTGCCCGTACACATGCTGTATGCGTGATGTAAGCATGTATTCTGCAAATTATCCCTCTCACTTGCTTGTGTGGAATTTGTCGCGTACCACCCCTATCAGCCACGACAACCCGAAACAAACAGAATAAAAATTCTGTAAACAACTCACTACGATCACTTTTAGTGCTCGGCAGCGTGCTCAGAACACTACTGAAGGCTCATCGGCTGTGCGCGGAAGTGGCCCAAACACGAATTGTGATTCCAAAAACAGTGTCGATGGAAAACAAAGGTTGTGCAGGAATTCTCTGTTGGATAGTGGTACACCACGTGCCTTAGATTGCACTAGAGTAGATCCACTTACCTTTCCAATGTTTTCGAGCTTTGTTATTCACCCCAAGGTGCAAGATGGGAGTCACACGGTATTTGTGAGTCCGTTTTAAATTGTAGGATCCTCCGGCTGGACGTCTGAGAAACGCGGAAGTATACCGCCTCCTGTAGGACAGAGCCCAATGAAGCCCTGTTGTGGCCACGCCAACCCTCAAGTTGGTGACAGCTTCAGTGCTATTACGCTACTGGCCATTATAATTGCTACACCAAGACGAAATGCAGATGATTATCGGGTATTCATTGGACAAATATATTATACTACTACTGACATGTGGCTACATTTTCAAGCAATTTGGGTCCATAGAGCCTGAGAAATCAGTACCCAGAACTACCACCGCTGGCCGTAATAACCGCCTTGGTACGCCTGGGCATTGAGTCAAACAGAGCTTGGATGTCGTGTAGAGGTACAGCTGCGCATGCAGATTCAACACGATACCACAGTTCATCAGGAGTAGTGACTGGCGTATTGTGTCGAGCCAGTTGCTCGGCTACCATTGACCATACGTTTTCAATTGGTGAGAGGTCTGCAGAATGTACTGGCCAGGGCAGCAGTCGAACATTTTCTGTATCCGGAAAGGACCGCACAGGACCTGCAACATGCGGTCGTGCTTTATCCTGCTGAAATGTAGGGTTTCGCAGGGATCGAATGAAGGGTACAGCCACGGGTCGTAACACATCTGAAATGTAACGTCCACTGTTCAAAGTGCCGTTAATGCGAACAAGAGGTGACCGAGACGTGTAACCAATGGCACCCCATACCCTCACGCTGGGTGATACGCCAGTATGGCGATGACGAATACACGCTTGCAATGTGCGTTCACCGCGATGTCACCAAACACGGATGCGACCATCATGATGTTGGAAACAGAACCTGGATTCATCCGAAAAAATGTTTTGCCATTCATGCACCCAGGTTCGTCGTTGAGTACACCATCGCAGGCGCTCCTGTCTGTGATGCAGCGTCAAAGGTAACCGCAGCCATGGTCTCCGAGCTGATAGTCCATGATGCTGCAAACGTCGTCGAACTGTTCGTGCAGATGGTTTTTGTCTCGCAAACGTCCCTATCTGTTGACTCAGGGATCGAGATGTGGCTGCACGATCCGTTACAGCCATGCAGATAAGATGCCTGTCATCTCGACTGCTAGTGATACGAGACCGTTGGGATCCAACACGGCGTTCCGTATTACCCTCCTGAAGCCACAGATTCCATACTCTGCTAACAGTCATTGCATCTCGACTAACGCGAGCAGCAATGTCGCGATACGATAAACCGCAATCGCGATTAGGCTACAATCCGATCTTTATCAAATTCTGAAACGTAATGGTACGCATTTCTCCTCCTTACACGAGGCATCACAACGACGTTTCACCAGGCAACTCCGGTCAACTGCTGTTTGTGTATGAGAAATCGGTTGGAAACTCTCCTGATGTCAGCACGTTGTAGGTGTCGCCACCGGCGCCAACCTTGTGTGAATGCCCTGAAAAGCCAATCATTTGCATGTCACAGCATCTTCTTCCTGTCGGTTAAATTTCGCGTCTGTAGCACGTCATCTTCGCGGTGTAGCAATTTTAATGGCCAGTAGTGTTCAAGACCGGTCTGTGGAATGGTATTTCGGTAAATTGTTCAAATTGAGTTGTCTTACGTCACATACGTAACAAAATTAACGCAGAGAACTTAAATTCGGTGTGCTTTGCGTGTCATGTTTTGCCGAAAACTGCTGGTGATGATCTTTCAGGTAATTTCTGAGCGTACATCTACATCTACATTTATACTGCGCAAGCCACCCAACGGTGTGTGGCGGAGGGCACTTTACGTGCCACTGTCATTACCTCCCTTTCCTGTTCCAGTCGCGTATGGTTCGCGGGACGAACGAGTGTCTGAAAGCCTCCGTGCGCGCTCTAATCTCTCTAATTTTACATTCGTGATCTCCTCTTCGTCGACGACGAAGGCGCCCGTCCCTTGTGAAGAGCCCTTAACGGTGGCTCAGAATGTGGTATAAGTGTTTTGGGACGACTCTTTCCCGACAGGGTGGGGGAGCGGTTCCCTGAGAGGGTACAATGGAAGAAATGAATTGGCACCTGAGTGCCGGCTGACCGCCGTTGATGGTCCCGCTCTTTGGAGGCGGCTCCGCGTGGTGATAAGAGGGGAGCCATCGGAATTCTTTGTGGTCGATGGGAATGAGCCGAGGCGAGCTGCCCTGCCGCCTGGGTGACTTTTTCTTCGTGCGCGGAGGGGCGGCTGCGGTCCCCCCCCCCCCCCCCCCCCCCCCTAGCCGGGCGCCGATTGAGCTGACTCACGCCTGCCCCGTGGAGTAGCGGAGGAGTCTCTTCCAACGGGACCCGTCTCTCAAACGACCGGCTCCTTTAAACCTCTGAAAAAGTAGGGGCAGAGCAATGTTAATACTGCTGCGAGTGCGTAGAATCGTCTGTCGGCGATAGTTTCCCTTAAGCCGTCGGCACAAGGACCGTGCATCAGAACATTGAGCATGCCGAGTTTCTGACGTCGTAGCGTGGAATAGCTCGTTCGAAAGTCTTACCGAACGTGCAGAACAATTTCTGGCTTGACAGATATTCTGAGCGTGCGTCCGAGCGTTGACCAATGAGATTGCACAAAGCCACCTGCGTCACACGCATGCCATCTCCCTTCATTACAGAGTTGTGAGGCGACCTATTCGCATTCATTTCAAGCCTATACGTATGTATGCCGTTTCTAAGCACGAGCAAATTGAGAATCACTGGAAAACCCGTTGTTAACGGTGTGATTCGTTCAAATAAAATAATGAGAAACATCAGATTCGTGGCAAAAAATTATTGTAACTTGCTTATTATTAGAGTTTGCTATTTGAAGGCAGTGACACTCTGAAGATCCACCCAAAACCCATTGTTCTTGTTACAATTTGTTGTAATTAAATTGCAGTCGGTAACGTATCTACGATTAAAGTTTTCAGCAACTGTTAATATCTTATGATCGTTTATCAGCAGTGTGTTGTTGGTTTAGCGTAGTGAGTAGTGTCAGGGATTTGTATAAAGAATAAAATCTAGGGCGGCGGTTCGCGCCCCGGACCTTTCGGATTTTTTTCCTAACATTTCCGTTTTTATTAGATTCTGATACTTTCTTATTAGTTTAATACAAGTATATGCTCTAATATTTGATGTTATGTAAGTTCACCTTTTTCGAGAGGTGACTTTGTTCGATTGGCTTAATCTACAGGACAGCTTGCTCTACTTGTATAAAGATATTTTGCTCCTTTTTCTTTTACGTTTCGTAATTCATACGTTGCAAAGATTCTGCCACTGGGTAGGAACAGTGATCAAGCAAGACTGACCTTGGGGTGTTACTAAAATGTGGGAATGATGAAATAATGTTTATCTCATGTGGAGAAGTATTGCAAATTTGTATCGCACTGTTTGCAGTGGAACTTATATAACCTTGTGTCCTTATTGATTGGACATGGTACTTTTCTTTTCGTGGACGATGGAGGAAATGTGCGTTTTAATAGAGCTAACGTGGGAATTTCACGCGCGCCCGTTGAGTGCGCTGGAGTGCGTTGCGATCGTGTATACCACGTTGGGGCCCACGTACCGTACGTATGCACAAGTCGCATCGTTCCTGAGTGTGTTCAGCAGCACGTTGAACTTGGCACGCTCAACGTTAACGTTCGACAGCACGGTCCGTGTGCCGACGGCCTTCGGCTTGGGTTCAGATTCATCAGACAGCGATTAAAAAAGACATGATTCCACTGCTGCTGGATATTATTTTATCAACATACTTTATTCACTGTTGTTGTCCAGTTTCAACCTAACACTTACTTTCAATAGAGCATGTACATCTGATCGCACGTATGCTCTTTTCAGATCGTGTAAGTCAAAAATAGATCGACTATGTGTTTGGACCATGCCTCAGCATTTTACATCTATTTTTGATTTATGTTCAAACAGACGGTAATGTGTGTTTGGTCGTCATGATAAAAGTAGGCAGTAATGGAGAATAAAATATTAGGTTGGTCTATAAGTTGGTAACGTTTTCCCACAAGTTTAATAAACACAACAGACACACGCTTTAGTCTTCAATAATATATTCTTCTTCACTGTTTACAATAGTCTACCAACTCTGGGGTAATTTTTCGATTCCATGACTGTAGGAGTCACGTGGTTTCTGAGGCGAAGAACTCGTCCCGCCGTGTTCGGAGCGCGTTTTCATCCGCAAAGGAAAGTACGCAACATATGAGGGCGTTCAGTAAGTAGTGCAACATTTTTTTTCTGATACCAGATTGTTTTTATTCGGGATTCCAATACACCATATTATTCCCCACTCTTCGTGGCTACAAATTCCTATTTTTCAAGATGAAATGAAATGTTGTGTGGCTAGGGCCCTCAGTCGGGTGGACTGGTCGCCTGGTGCAAGTCTTTTGTGTTGACGCCACTTCGGCGACTTGCGTGTCGATGATGATGATGATGATGATGATACCATCCAGCCCCTGAGCGGAGAAAATATCAGACCCAGCTAGGAATCGAACCCGGGCCCCTTAACATGGCATTCCGTCGCGCTGACCAGTTAGCTACCGAGGCGGACGTTTTTCAAGATAATCTCCATTGTAAGCGATCGCTTACGCCACTTTACTGGGAGGGCCCGTATGGCTACACGGTATCACCCTAGTGCTCGACGTTGGAGCCAACCTCTTGATGCATCAATAAACTCCTCATCATCTACTTACTGCTTGCCGCGAGTGCATCCTTCGTTGGAACAGACAGCTATAAATCAGAAGGTGCGAGATCCGGGTTGTAGGATGAATGGGGAAGAACAGTCCAAATGGTTCAAATGGCTCTGATCACTATGGGACTTAACATCTGAGGCCATCAGTCCCCTCACACACATCCATCACCGAGGTATGATTCGAACCTGCGACCGTAACAGCAGCGCGGTTCCGGACTGAAGCGCCCAGAACCGCTCGGTCACAGCGGCCGGCAAGAACAGTCCAGTCAAGTTTTGTGAGCTTCTCTCGGGTGCACAAGCTTGTGTGAGGATTTGCGTTGTCATGCAGAATCAGAAATTCATTTGCATTTTTGTGGCGACGTACACGCTAGTCGTTTCTTCAATTTCTGAGGAGTCACAACAGTACGCGGCCACCCGGCAGTCGGGAGAACACACAGGTTTGCAGGACCTTGTTGCGATGATGACAGGCGCCTCGCCCAACGACTCACCGCGCTTTTGTTCATTGCCAGGTCACTGTAGACATTCTGCAAGCGCCTGTGAATATCTGCGATGCTCTGGTTTTCCGCCTAAAGAAACTTAATGACAGCTCTGTGCTTGGAACTCACCTTCGTTCCAAACACCATTTTGAAGGCCACATATAGCGTCCCCATCTAGCGGAAGTTCATGAACTGTAGGGGCTGAAACGGGACTATTTCATCATGTCCCACGACAAATTCCACATTTTTTCAATTGAAACTGGCCGAGTAAACAGACGTGTTTCAATATTTATTGAAAGCCCCTCGTAGTATTCACATATATGTGATAGACCTACCTTGTGAAATCTGATGAATCTTTTTGAAACACCCTGTATAATTTGGCTATTTTGTTGTGTAAATGCATAGCTTACAAGGGACCCTCCATACTGTAAATCACGGATTTTTATGCGTTTCAGATATGTTGTGGAGGCACCTACTCTGAGTACCTGGCTATCCGGTTTAGTTTTTGAGAAAATCGATTTTGAAGTTAATTACGGCGCGCTTTGTATACCCGTAACAATACATATATTCAGAGCAAGTCAGCGTAGCACAGCGGTAAAGGTTCAGGGCTACTACGCTGGAGGTACCGTGTTCGAATCCTGCTCCCATATGTTTTTTTATGTATGCAAGAACCGTCCGGAAAATGTTGTCCTAACGTCCATAAACGAGTAGACGAATTAACTGGGAAATACAGAAATGTAGTCGTGTCCTGCATGAAATCCGGGAAGTTCACGAAAATGGTGTACGAAGAATTTTTGCGTGCTGTAATTCTTCCGTACGTGGGAGAGTGATTTTTGTCGATTCGTGGGGAGGGCAAACCGATTCAAATTTATACGATATTCACTGATGAAAGGAAAGCGAGCACCTGCACCCTAAAAGTGGTCCACCAAAGTGCACTCCTTATTGCCAGCCCTCCGATGTTTATTTTTACCGACAGGTGAAAATCTTCACGAAAATTATTCAGAATGCTCCCCACTTGATGAAAGACAATGGAGAGATCGCTTGTAGGGAAGATTCGATAACATTACGTTCGCTAATCCTACATGAATTCAGCGCACCTAAGTTTGAAAGGATGATCAGATACCCACGGTTCGCATCGAAATTAGCGGATGAAAGAGAAATCTTTTTGAATTCAAAAGAATTGTGTTTCCCGGTATCACTCATGAAGAAACTATGCGCCTGCAAGACGGTTGCTTTCATACAACGCGCGTGATGTTGCGAAAATTTGTGCTTCGGTTGTTTCTATGATAAGTGTTACCCACAATATTGTTTTGGTACATCAAGCAATGTGGACGATGAAAAATAAGATTTTGCAATATTGTATGACAGGAAAAATTAATAACTGATATCTTTCGCACACCTTACACTGTATTCTTTGAAATAAAATTGAAAAATTCCGTTGATTTTGAAACAAAAAATTCACGAGCAGGATTCGAACACGGTACCTCCAGCGCGGTAGCCGTGAACCTTCTTTTTTTTATTATTATTATTCCACAAAAACAGTAAGCTTACAATGAAATGACATAGATAAGGTGACAGATAATTGCAGTCATAAATTACAAAATTCAGAGAATGAGGAATGATATTCAGTCTTTAGCAGTAGCACACATTTAGCACCTCCACTGTCACCTTCAACTGGTGGCTGTTCATCATGAACATTTTCTTCTTCTGCAGCCTGAGGTTCCTCATCATCATTTCCCAGACCCAAATTAATTAATCAGTCAGTAGATCCTTGATGTGTGTTCCTTCCAGGGTAAACTATATGGACAGAAGAAAAAATGGTTCAAATGGCTCTGAGCACTATGGGACTCAACTGCTGTGTTCATAAGTCCCCTAGAACTTAGAACTACTTAAACCTAACTAACCTAAGGACATCACACACATCCATGCCCGAGGCAGGATTCGAACCTGCGACCGTAGCGGTCGTGCGGTTCCAGACTGTAGCGCCTTTAACCGCTCGGCCACTCCGGCCGGCCCATGGGCAGAAGAGCAGTCCTAAACAGCGAAATCGCAAAGTCCTTCACTGCCTTGTTATTTTTGTCAGTTCAACCTTTGTAACAGGCCCCTGATGTTTGCCGTCATATTCTTGCATTCTGCTGTACTATTGATTTATTTTTCATGTGTGACTTGCAGGTGAGGTTAGGGTCGGGAATGTGACACAACCTATCCCCTCTCCACGAGGAATCCAGTTCCTAACTTATACCCATTCTGTTGAAGACACTTCGGAGTGCCGGCCGGAGTTGCCGTGCGGTTCTGCGCGCTACAGTCTGGAACCGAGCGACCGCTACGGTCGCAGGTTCGAATCCTGCCTCGGGCATGGATGTGTGTGATGTCCTTAGGTTAGTTAGGTTTAAGTAGTTCTAAGTTCTAACCGACTGATGACCTCAGAAGTTAAGTCGCATAGTGTTCAGAGCCATTTGAACCATTTGAACACTTCGGAGCATGTTACCGTAGTTCTTTCTGCGATTCTGATACTTAAGTGTTTTATCGAATTCATCTTCTATTCAATATGTTCATCGCTCACAATATTGTTAAAAATGTAAGATGTATATTTGCCCATTAATCTAATCACTGCGTTATTTTTTGCCTGAGGGTAATAACTTTCCTCTGGTCCGAAGAAAATGTTAGTAGGTACATTGTTTGCTGAAGTTCTTGTTATTTGAGCAGTTATCTCCCTGGTCCACGTCCAGTTGATAATCCGATCTCCACATGTGTAACGATGAGGCACACTATGGACGAGGTTGCATTTGCTGCAGAGGTTAGTGTCACCTAAACCGATGGCATTTTTTACCGCTGCGCTACGCTGACTTCCTCTCAATATACACTACCGCCGCGCGGGATTAGCCGAGCGGTGTGTGGCGCTGCAGTCATAGGCTGTGCGGCTGGTCCCGGCGGAGGTTAGAGTCCTCCCTCGGGCATGGGTGTGTGTGCTTGTCCTTAGGATAAGTTAGGTTAAGCAGTGTGTAAGCTTAGGTACTGATGACCTTAGCAGTTAAGTCCCATAAGATTTCACACACATATGAACATACATATATACACTACTGGCCATTAAAATTGCTACACCACGACGATGACGTGTTACAGGCGCGAAATTTAACCGACAGGAAGAAGATGCTGTGATATGCAAATGATTAGCTTTTCAGAGCATTCACACACTGTTGACGCCGGTGACGACACCTACAACGTGCTGACACGAGGAAAGTTTCCAACCGATTTCTCATACACAAACAGTAGTTGACCGGCATTGCCTGGTGAAACGTTGTTTTGGTGCCTCGTGTAAGGAGGAGAAATCCGTACCATCACGTTTCCGACTTTGATAAAGGCCGGATTGTAGCCTATCGCGACTACGGTTTATCGTATCGCGATACTGCTGCTCGCTTTGGTCGAGATCCAGTAACTGTTAATAGAATATGGAATCGGTGGGTTTAGGAGCGCCGTGCTGGATCCCAACGGCGTCGTATCACTAGCAGTCGAGATAACAGGCATCTTATCCGCATGGCTGTAACAGATCGTGCAGCCACGTTTCGATCCCTGAGTCAACAGATGGGGACGTTTGCAAGACAACAACCATCTGCACGAACAGTTCGACGACGTTTGCAGCAGCACGGACTATCAGCGCGGAGACCGTGGCTGCGGTTACCCTTGACGCTGCATCACGGACAGGAGCGCCTGCGATGGTGTACTCAACGACGAACGTGGGTGCACGAGTAGCAAAACGTCATTTTTTCGGATGAATCCAGGTTCTGTTTACAGCATCATGATGGTCGCATCCGTGTTTGGCGACATCGCGGTGAACGCACATTGGAAGCGTGTATTCGTCATCGCCATACTGACGTATCACGCGGCGTGATTGTATGGGGTGCCATTGATTACACGTCTCGGTCACCTCTTGTTCGCATTGACGGCACTTTGAACAGTGGACGTTACATTGCAGATGTGTTACGACCCGTGGCTCTAACCTTCATTCGATCCCTGCGAAACCCTACATTTCTGCAGGATTATGCACGACCGCACGTTGCAGGTCCTGTACGGGCGTTTCTGGATACAGAAAATGTTCGACTGCTGTCCTGGCCAGCACATTCTCCAGATCTCTCACCAATTGAAAACGTCTGGTCAATGGTGGCCGAGGAACTGGCTCGTCACAATACGCCAGTCACTACTCTTGATGAACTGTGGTATCGTGTCGAAGCTGCATGGGCAGCTGTACCTGTACACGCCATCCAAGCTCTGTTTGACTCAATGCCCAGGCGTATCAAGGCCGTTATTACGGCCAGAGGTGGTTGTTCTGGGTACTGATTTCTCAGGATCTGTGCACCCAAATTGCGTGAAAATGTAATCACATGTCAGTTCTAGTATAATATATTTGTCCACTGAGTACCCGTTTATCATCTGCATTTCTTCTTGCTGTAGCATTTTTAATGGCCAACAGTGCGTGTAACGTTACGGGTAGACAAAATCGATTTTCTGAAAAACGAAGGCCCGTCCCTAAAAAAACCGGATAGCCAGGTACTCAGGATAAGTGCCTCTATAACATACCTGAAGCGCATCAAAATACGTGATTTACAGTATGGAGGATCCCTTTGCTAGATGAAAACGGAGTTTCCTTTTCCGCAACAGTGTGTGTTCAAATTGGTTCATATGGCTCAGAGCACTATGGGACTTAACTGCTGAGGTGATCAGTCCCCTAGAACTTATAACTACTTAAACCTGACTAACCTAAGGACATCACACACATCCATGTCCGAGGCAGGATTCGAACCTGCGACCGTAGCGGTCGTGCGACTCCAGACTGTAGCACCTAGAACCGCTAGGCCACTTCGGCCGGCCAGTGTGTGTTCATATGGTAAGTATTTTAATAGCCGTAAGCGAGGGGTGAGTCGTAGATCTTTTGCCGTAGCCTTTAAGCGCGCCGGGAGATGAGCAGTGAGGCAGATCTCGCAACTAGGCAGGTGTTTGGTGTACCTGCAGTGAGCAGTGCCGGTACGTACTTGCCCATCGACCGACCGGTCGTGCAGTGCAGCCGGCGGCAGCGGCCCGGCTGGGTGGTTGCCTGCCGAGCCGTTTTCATTATATTTTTAATGGCGCCGCTGGTAATTGGGCAGCCCGCCCAGGGCCAGGTCTCTCGCCCTGCCAAATCTCAAGCGCTCGCTCTCTGCAGTGCCACTGACCCTGTGGCGGGGCACCATAGCCGAGGTGCTCCGCTCCCAACACTGACAGTGGACAGGTTCGCCGTAGTAGAGGCTGTGCTACTGATGGCCGAGTCCTGGGTTCATTCACTGGTGAGCAGCCGGGATATTTCACGGGTAGCGAGTCTTAGAGCGTGTCGTACACAGGCGTCTGAGGCCATAAAAGAATATTCTTGCGTAATCCATCAACAAAAGAGAGACTAAAACTGTCGAACCGGCCTCTAAATCGGAGCCGCAGTGTTCCAGTTTGTGGTGTTACCTGTCCAGCATTCCTGTTAGAATGTATTTCTTCGTGTTCCCACTGCGCATTTGTTGACAGTTGCAACTATCACTTCGAAAAAATGAAGTAGCGTGATGTTTCGTCTCTTTCCAGTACGGAAATCCCCTTCCTAAAGCCGTCGGCACACGGGCCGTGCTGTCGAACGTTAACGATGAGCGTGCAAAGTTCAACGTGCTGCTGAACTCTCAGGAACGATGCGACTTGTGCATACGGTACGTTGGCCCCAACGTGGTATACGCGATCGCAACGCACTCCAGCGGCAGTTGAGAGATGTTTCTAGTTCGTAAATCACGCTGTTTACTCAACGGGCGCGCGTAAAATTCCCACGTTAGCTCTATTAAAACGCACATTTCCTCCATCGTCCACGAAAAGGAAAGTACCATGTCGAATCAATAAGGACACAAGGTTATATAAGTTCCACTGCAAACAGTGCGATACAAATTTGCAATACTTCTCCACATAAGATAAACATTATTTCATCATTCCCACATTTTAGTAACACCCCAAGGTCAGTCTTGCTTGATCACTGTTCCTACCCAGTGGCAGAATCTTTGCAACGTGTGAATTACGAAACGTAAAAGAAAAAGGAGCAAAATATCTTTATACAACTAGAGCAAGCTGTCCTGTAGATTAAGCCAATCGAACAAAGTCACCCCTCAAAAAAGGTGAACTTATATTTACATAACATCAAGTATTATAGTATACACTTGTATTAAACTAATAATAAAGTATCAGAACCTAATAAAAAACGTTAGGGAAAAAATTTGAAGGTGTCAAAACGCGAACAATCGCCCCAACAAACAACTCAATACCGGTCAAAAATGGTTCAAATGGCTCTGAGCACTATGGGACTTAACTTCTAAGGTCATCAGTCCCATAGAACTTAGAACTACTCAAACCTAACTAACCTAAGGACATCACACACATCCATGCCCGAGGCAGGATTCGAACCTGCGACCGTTGCGGCCGCGCGGTTCCAGACTGTAGCGCCTTTAACCGCTTTGGCCACCACGGCCGGCCAATACCGGTCAGTCACGTTACATATTACGCTAAACCAACAACACAGCCCTTGCATCTAATCATATTATGTTATTCCTTGCTGATTAACCTTAGTCCTATAATTGTAATTTAATTATAACAAATTGTTTTGGGTGGATCTTCAGTGTGTTGCTGCCTTCAAATACATCTACATCCATACTATGCAAACCTACTCTCATAATACGCAAGGTACAGTAATTCCTTTGCCACGAGTATTACGTTTCTCATTATTTTATTGGAACGAACCACACAGTTAACAACGGGTTTTCCAGTCATTCTCAATTTGCTGGTGCTTAGAAACGGCATATACACGTATAGGCTTGAAATGAATGCCAATATGGCGCCTCACAAATCTGTACTGAAGGGAGACGGCGTGCGTGTGACGTAAGTGGTGTTGTGCCATCTCATTGGTCAACGCTCAGACGCACGCTCAGAATATCTGACATGCCAGATATCGCTCTGCTCGTTCGGAAAGACTCACGAACGTGCTATTCCACGCTATGACGTCAGAAACGCGCCACGGATGCACGGTCCGTGTGCCGACGGCTTAACACAAACGTAGCACGCCGCTCATTTTAACGCTTCCATACCAATAAATACACAGCTGGATAAAACTTAAGATAGTGCAGTGCCTGTGTTATTCTGATTACGATGCAAAGCTTCTTTGGACATGCATGCATGTAACAGGTATAACATAAATAGTTTTGGCACCATGCGCAATGCAAGAACGAAATCTCGGCGCATTGACATTTTAGTAGGAAAAAAAACTGATTCACGTTGCTAAAATCAGATCTGTCAGATATAATTTTTGGTGTGTATTTTGAAAGACAGCCGTGGAGCAACTCGTTGTGGACCAACGCATGAATGTTGATAGCATCTCTCTTACCTTGTAATTCTCTGCTCTCCTGTAATGCCGCATGACTTTGAAGCCGTGCGACGAAATTTCTTACCTGTCAGAAAAAGAAAACATCACATCTTTGACAAAGACAGATAAATTTAGATGGTAGCACTTCCACGGTTCAGGTTGGCTGAGCGTCATCACCTACCAAATTCCTATCGTAGCGCGTCACGTGTCACGATGAAAATAACAATGTATTATATATACTTATCTGATTATAAATAACAGCTTACCATGTTTTACTTAAAAATGGAAAGGTATTCCAATTATCACACTATTAAAATGGTTCAAATGTCCCTAAGCACTATGGGACTTAACATCTGAGGTCATCAGTCCCCTATACTTAGAACAACTTAAACATAACTAACCTAAGGACATCACACACATCCACGCCCGAGGCAGGATTCGAACTTGCGGCCGAAGCAGCAGCGCGGTCCCGGACTGAAGCGCCTAGAACCGCTCGACCAAGGCGGCCGCCGTATCACAGAATTACCAGACAGCTGAAAAAATATCGAATGAAAAAAGCCACAGAACAGCAGTTCGGTAGTCTAATGCCTTCACTGTTCGGCAGCTGACCTCGCTCTGATAAACACGTAGAATCACAAGAACCCAAGCTACAACATGAAAATAACTTTAACATTATTGACTTCGGTCTCCATGTCATATTAATAAAAAAAAGCTTGTTTTTAGACGCAATTTCGATGTATAAATACGATGTAAAATACGATTTTTCGTCGTCACCTTCGACCACGATTTTTTCAAAAACTAATGAGTGTCTAGTAAAAAGCCGAAACACGTAGCATATTTTCAATATGCAGGGTTATTCTAAATGACAGACCCATTTTCAGAACTTCGTATTAATTCAAGTACAAATCCAAAACGAACAAGCTGTTATTATCATGGAAAAGAGGAAGTTTCAAAGCTTTTGCATAATGTTTGATGTCAATTAAATAAATTTAATAATTTGTAAAAAAATTTGTTTTTAGTAATTAATAACGTGATAATTTTATAAATGTTCAATGTGCCCACCGTTGGCTCCACGGAAAACATCGACGAGGTAGCCAAACTCGTCCCACACACTCGAAAGCGTATCTGCTTTTAGCGAGTGCGCGGCAGCAGTGACCCGGTTCCGCCGAACTGAAAGTGAAACAGAATGACGGCCCTATTGTCGCGCTTGCTCTACCGGCTGCTTCTGAAACCAACACCACCCGCCTGCCGCCACCGGCCAGAAACTTTGAAACTTCCTCTTTTCATTGGTATAAAGATTGTTCATTTTCGATTTGTGCTTTAATACATGCGAATTTTTGAAAATTGACCCATCATTTTGAATGACCCTGCATAACTTCCTTGCAAAGCGATTCACGCAGTCTATCTTGCCACTTGGCGCGGTGGCAGAGCCCTTTATTGTCGCTCCCATCAACCACCACGCCGAGTATCAGTTATTTGTCTCATTCATAGCTGAAATCACGTATTTCAAAAGCTGAACGACTTGTATTAACACTACAGTTAACCTAACCCCTCTGAAATTCCCAGTATTAATGCTGTGTTTATCCTTTCCACATTTGGCCACATGAAAAGGTAACAAACAGTTTCAGACATTTGCATTGACAGTTCTTTCATTTTACAAGCGGCAGAATTATTCCTCATCGAATTCTTATATGTGTTTCGCAGCGAGTCATTTACTTCACTGCTCGCTCCCATAGGAAAAGAAGGCAAAATATCAGTTTGGTATGAGCCATTCTTCGACAATAGGTATTAAACATTTTCCTATGTTTTTGTAAGAAAAGACATTAGTTTTTATTCCTAATGTCCGGGCGGGCCGCTGTGACCGAGCGGTTCTAGGCGCTTCAGTCCGGAACCGCGCTGATGCTGCGGTCACAGGTTCGAATCCTGCCTCGGGCATGGTTGTGTGTGTTGTCCTTAGGTTAGTTATGTTTAAGTAGTCTAGGGGACTGATAACATCAAATGTTAAGTCCCATAGTGCTTAGAACCATTTAATGCCCGGTTTTTGTACAAAATAGTGTTCATATTTGACGAATTTTGCTTAATCCAGTAAGATACCGAAACCATGTGAAGATAAGAAGCATAATATATTAGAAAACGTTGATTAAAGAGAAATAGTTAAATATTAACATTTCGTCGTCTCTTCGTCAGCCGGCCGCGAAGGCCGAGCGGTTCTAGGCGCTCAGTCCGGCACCGCGCGGCTGCTACGGTCGCAGGTTCGAATCCTGCCTCGGGCATGGATGTGTGTGACGTCCTTAGGTTAGTTAGGTTTAAGTAGTTCTAAGTTATAGCGGACTGATGACCACAGCTGTTACGTCCCATAGTGCTCAGAGCCATTTGAACCAATCTTAGTCACTCATAGAGTTTTAGATCTAAAGTGAGGACCAACATATATTTAAGTTATAGATATGCAGTGATTATTAGCATTCAGTTCGTAATATTCAGATATAAATGGTTTGTGTTTTTAAAATGACTTTCGCTGTGCAACGCTACAATACTACATTTCACGTGTCTTTCTGCGCAAGGCTGCAGAAGATTTCGCCTTTATAATTAGAGAAACCTTCACTGAAAATACTACAGTTAAGATGAGCTGAACAGTATTCCAGAAGATGCCTAAAAGTGGCTAGCACCTCAAGTCAGATGGTCTAGGTATTGGTTTCAGTGTGACGTCATCGATCGTGGTCTGTACGTGACCCATGGGGAATAGGAGCCCCAGCAACGACCTTAGGACGTCACGCTAGTCGGCTTGTCCGCCCCGAACTTCGCGAACGCACGGTTCCGTACAGGGTCCACGGATAATCAATAGCCGATGAAAAGGCACTCGCTGAAGTTCTTAACTGAAGCCTAGTTTACACGACGACACTAGGTTAGGCAACTGCGCTACCGGCCACTGCTCATGCGTGCCGCGCGTTTGCGCAACTCGTCGGCGAAACTAAACAGTTTCGGCGTGTTCCAACTTTGGCGACACTAGTTGCATGACTTTTGAGGTCATGTGTGTTCGTAGAGTGTAGACAGAGTGAAATATGAAGTGGGGAACGGAGAATAATGTTCGCTTTTTGTACATACATGCTTTGGGTAGGTGTTTGTGGGATTTCAGTAATGCTGGTTACAAAAATAAGCAACATGTTGCTGCTCCTGAGACCGTCATCTGCGATCAGAACATAGTTAGATAATATCTGAGCTGCAGAGCAAGATTTATTTAATTAGCAGCACATATACGACTGAATTAAGAAAAATATATGAAAATGTAATTCTAGCTGTAGAAATGCTCTTGTCTACAAGACTAAAACCCATCGTTCGAGTTGGCGCACTCTTTTTGAAGAATATTGTTGACAGGAGGGAAGGCTACGCAAAACAAAAAGCTGCATTCTTTGTTCAATATTCATCTATTTGAAACGTCGCGGCAGTGCTCCCATTCACATATGTTTGAATTTTGAAACATTGCCGTCTTCAAGAGAGTAGTTTGCAAACAATTCTCTCCTTAAATGCAGCCTGCTTCCAATATTTACTGCTGTTAATGTTAATAATTATTACTGTTAATGAAAAAGCGTCATCACCAACTGAAACCGCATCTTATGACATGCCGAGTGTTCCCGATTGTAATGCATGAAATGTGATATGTAACTTCAGTTCTGATGACAGTGCTTCATGCATTACAATATCTTTATTCCTTATCACGTAATTAATTCTACTTAGAAGAAACGCTAACAGTTCTGTTGACATTATAAGATAATTGAAAGAACTTACTGGATTTTTCATTACAAATTATGTCATCAAAGATGCTGAGCAACCGAGCTGACGTATTTTCTTTATTCATTCAGTCACGAATCGAAACAAATTTCTTATTTATGCGGCGATTCCACGCAACAAGCTTTAACTCCATCACAACTCGTGCGACGTGCAGCTGCCAAAACTTTCATTTCAAACACGACTCAGGAGCCCACAAAACGACGAAACTGAAGTATACAGGGTGTTACAAAAGGTACGGCCAAACTTTCAGGAAACATACCTCACACACAAATGAAGAAAAGATGTTATGTGGACATGTGTCCGGAAACGCTTACTTTCCATGTTAGAGCTCATTTTAGTTTCGTCAGTATGTACTGTACTTCCTCGATTCACCGCCAGTTGGCCCAATTGAAGGAAGGTAATGTTGACTTCGGTGCTTGTGTTGACATGCGACTCATTGCTCTACAGTACTAGCATCAAGCACATCAGTACGTAGCATCAACAGGTTAGTGTTCATCACGAACGTGGTTTTGCAGTCAGTGCAATGTTTACAAATGCGGAGTTGGCAGATGCCCACTTGATGTATGGATTAGCACGGGGCAATAGCCGTGGTGCGGTACGTTTGTATCGAGACAGATTTCCAGAACGAAGGTGTCCCGACAGGAAGACGTTCGAAGCAATTGATCGGCGTCTTACGGAGCACGGAATATTCCAGCCCATGACTCGCGACTGGGGAAGACCTAGAACGATGAGGACACCTGCAATGGGCGAGGCAATTCTTCGTGCAGTTGACGATAACCCTAATGTCAGCGTCAGAGAAGTTTCTGCTGTACAAGGTAACGTTGACCACGTCACTGTATGGAGAAAGCTACGGGAGAACCAGTTGTTTCCGTACCATGTACAGCGTGTGCAGGCACTATCAGCAGCTGATTGGCCTCCACGGGTACACTTCTGCGAATGGTTCATCCAACAATGTGTCAATCCTCATTTCAGTGCAAATGTTCTCTTTACGGGTGAGGCTTTATTCCAACGTGATCAAATTGCAAATTTTCACAATCAACATGTGTGGGCTGACGAGAATCCGCACGCAATTGTGAAATCACGTCATCAACATAGATTTTCTGTGAGCGTTTGGGCAGGCATTGTTGGTGATGTCTTGATTGGGCCCCATGTTCTTCCACCTACGCTCAATCGAGCACGTTATCATGATTTCATACGGGATACTCTACCTGTGCTGCTACAACATGTGCCTTTACAAGTACGACACAACATGTGGTTAATGTACGATGGAGCTCCTGCACATTTCAGTCGAAGTGTTCGTACGCTTCTCAACAACAGATTCGGTGACCGATGGATTGGTAGAGGCGGACCAATTCCGTGGCCTCCACGCTCTCGTGACCTCAACCCTCTTGACTTTCATTTATGGGGGCATTTGAAAGCTCCTGTCTACGCAACCCCGGTACCAAATGTAGAGACTCTTCGTGCTCGTATTGTGGACGGCTGTGATACAATACGCCATTCTCCAGGGCTGCATCAGCGTATCACGGATTCCATGCGACGGAGGGTGGATGCATGTATCCTCGCTAACGGAGGACATTTTGAACATTTCCTGTAACAAAGTGTTTGAAGTCACGCTGGTACGTTCTGTTGCTGTGTGTTTCCATTCCATGATTAATGTGATTTGTAGAGAAGTAATAAAATGAGCTCTAACGTGGAAAGTAAGCGTTTTCAGACACATGTCCACATAACATATTTTCTTTCTTTGTGTGTGAGGAATGTTTCCTGAAAGTTTGGCCGTACCTTTTTGTAACACCCTGTATACGTATAGGCTTGAAATGAAAGCCAATATGGCGCCTCACAACTCTGTACTGAAGGGAGACGGCGCACGTGTGACGTAGGTCACGTTGTGCAATCTCATTGGTCAACGCTCAGATGCACGCTCAGAATATCTGACATGCCAGATATTGCTCTGCACGTTCGGAAAGACTCCCGGACGTTATGTTCCACGCTATGACGTCAGAAACTCGGCACGCTCAACGTTCGGATGCACGGTCCGTGTGCCGACGGCTTAAGGGGCTCCGGAACGCCCTATACTTGCAATGTTAAAATAACGCTTATAAATTACATCTTTCCTCACAAGGTATTTGAGGTAGGAAGTTGAACTTTTTACAGATTATTTATTGGAATATGGGCTACAACTTAACACAGGGATTTTACAAAATTTTAGTTCAGTTATTAACGATGATTTTTTTCAATTGTAATGAAAATTCACAACATTTTTTGCAATTTTTTATTTATATATTCAAAAATATACAGTTTTTTGGAAAAAGGCTGTGTTAAATTATGCAGAAGGTACTGTGTAACATTTACTGAAAGTTTGAAACAAATATGTTTGGAAGATCCTTAGAAAACATGTAAGTAGTATGAGAAAATAAAAGTTTTGGGAATCGAGCGACAAAGATTGGATTAACTTTTTAGTGCATTCCAGGTCCATAGAATGGATTATCTTCATCCTCTGCAAACTCCTCCTCCAGCTTCCTCTTGTTCCTCCTCCTGTTTACTCTTGCTTGTATTTCTAGACTCTTTACAGCCCTGTCTGCAGCCCGAAGGCGTTCCTTGTCTAAAGCAAGCATCGCTCGTACCATGTTAGAACCTATCTCCATTCCCATATTTCTAAATACCTTGCACTTCACAATGTTGCAATCATTGAAAGTCGCAACAGCATCATACACACCAAAGTGAAGTGTTTCTATTCCAACAAATAGAGCCTTGGGGATTCTCGACGATATAACACTATTTACACTTTCATTGGGGTTTTGAGTTTTTCCGTGAATACACTTTTTCAACAGTTCAGGTGCTGCTAAGTCTCTGAAAATAGGTTAGCCACAACACATACTTTATCTCACATCACTAAAATGTACCTGATGAACACGGACGTTAATAATAACACCATTTGACAGCAGTTTAACAGCGCCACAGTGGGTCACGCCCATGTAGAACACATTTCAAAAAAAATTTAAAAATAGTTGTAGTCTTCGGAATTGAATAAATTATATATCTATTAAAAGGTAATAGTCTGCAGATTCAGAAAACGCAAAAAAGTAAAAATTGAACTTTTCATGATTTTGGGCCTTTCCGGAGCCCCTTAAAGCACAGAGTAACATACATCTTTATGTCTAAGGTCAGCTCGGACCGCGGGCTGGCGCGCGCCCGGCTGGCTCGCGGTCTGGGGCGGCAGCGGCAGCGGCAGCCTGTGTTGTGCGCTCGTGTTCTCCGGTGTCTGCGGTCGCGCCACGCGCCTCCCGTGCTGCGGTCGCCAGCGTTCTCTCACACGGCTGCGCATCTACTTTTTTTTTCCTTTACTGGAAACCATTAATGCAGTGGCGAGAACTACGACGCACACGGCTTGATGACGTAGTTGGCCGAACTCCTGACCGGGTCGGGGCATCCTAGTAAATAGAACATCTATTTCTAAATTTATCCACGTTGTATGGAATTTGTTGACATTACGACTGCATTTTATGGTACCACCATCAGGTGCTTTACAGTCACGTATACATCAGTCTTTTAACTATAGAATCTTTCTGAGCGTGTGAGGTCTGTTTGCTGGGTGTGCCAGTGAGCTTGTATGTTCAAACCATATCATAGCTGTCCAGTTCAAAGTCACATTCCAAAGGTTCTTAGTTGCTACAATAAAACTTAATTCTGTTGAAGGGATAGTACAAACAACAAAAAAAGTCTTTTTTACATAAGCATATGTATGTCACGGCAACAGTATGATTGTTTCCAGAATGAGATTTTCACTCTGCAGCGGAGTGTGCGCTGATATGAAATTTCCTGGCAGATTAAAACTATGTGCCGGACCGAGACTCGAACTCGGGACCCTTGCCTTTCGCGGGCAAGGTAGGAGACACAGTACTGTCAGAATTGAAGCTGCGAGGGCAGGTCGTGGGTCGTGCTTGGGTAGCTCAGACAAAGGTCCCGAGTTCGAGTCTCGGTCAGGCACACAGTTTTAATCTGCCAGGAAGTTTCATATCAGCGCACACTCCGCTGCAGAGTGAAAATCTCATTCTGGAAACATCCCCCATGCTGTCGCTAAGCCATGTCTCCGCAATATCCTTTCTTTCACAAGTGCTAGTTTGGCAAGGTTCGCAGAAGAGATTCTGTAAAGTTTGGAAGGTAGGTGACGATGTACTGGCAGAAGTAAAGCAGTGAGGTCGTGCTTGCGTAGCTCAGATGGTGCCGGCACGATAGCTCAGTGTGTTCGATCAGAGGGTTGCGTGCTCTCTGTAATAAAAAAACTGAGTCAAGGAATCAACTATCAACTTGAACGGATGTCTTGTAACGTCCTCCCAGACCAAACGCAACGAACTACACTCCTGGAAATGGAAAAAAGAACACATTGACACCGGTGTGTCAGACCCATCATACTTGCTCCGGACACTGCGAGAGGGCTGTACAAGCAATGATCACACGCACGGCACAGCGGACACACCAGGAACCGCGGTGTTGGCCGTCGAATGGCGTTAGCTGCGCAGCGTTTGTGCACCGCCGCCGTCAGTGTCAGCCAGTTTGCCGTGGCATACGGAGCTCCATCGCAGTCTTTAACACTGGTAGCATGCCGCGACAGCGTGGACGTGAACCGTATGTGCAGTTGACGGACTTTGAGCGAGGGCGTATAGTGGGCATGCGGGAGGCCGGGTGGACGTACCGCCGAATTGCTCAACACGTGGGGCGTGAGGTCTCCACAGTACATCGATGTTGTCGCCAGTGGTCGGCGGAAGGTGCACGTGCCCGTCGACCTGGGACCGGACCGCAGCGACGCACGGATGCACGCCAAGACCGTAGGATCCTACGCAGTGCCGTAGGGGACCGCACCGCCACTTCCCAGCAAATTAGGGACACTGTTGCTCCTGGGGTATCGGCGAGGACCATTCGCAACCGTCTCCATGAAGCTGGGCTACGGTCCCGCACACCGTTAGGCCGTCTTCCGCTCACGCCCCAATATCGTGCAGCCCGCCTCCAGTGGTGTCGCGACAGGCGTGAATGGAGGGACGAATGGAGACGTGTCGTCTTCAGCGATGAGAGTCGCTTCTGCCTTGGTGCCAATGATGGTCGTATGCGTGTTTGGCGCCGTGCAGGTGAGCGCCACAATCAGGACTGCATACGACCGAGGCACACAGGGCCAACACCCGGCATCATGGTGTGGGGAGCGATCTCCTACACTGGCCGTACACCACTGGTGATCGTCGAGGGGACACTGAATAGTGCACGGTACATCCAAACCGTCATCGAACCCATCGTTCTACCATTCCTAGACCGGCAAGGGAACTTGCTGTTCCAACAGGACAATGCACGTCCGCATGTATCCCGTGCCACCCAACGTGCTCTAGAAGGTGTAAGTCAACTACCCTGGCCAGCAAGATCTCCGGATCTGTCCCCCATTGAGCATGTTTGGGACTGGATGAAGCGTCGTCTCACGCGGTCTGCACGTCCAGCACGAACGCTGGTCCAACTGAGGCGCCAGGTGGAAATGGCATGGCAAGCCGTTCCACAGGACTACATCCAGCATCTCCACGATCGTCTCCATGGGAGAATAGCAGCCTGCATTGCTGCGAAAGGTGGATATACACTGTACTAGTGCCGACATTGTGCACGCTCTGTTGCCTGTGTCTATGTGCCTGTGGTTCTGTCAGTGTGATCATGTGATGTATCTGACCCCAGGAATGTGTCAATAAAGTTTCCCCTTCCTGGGACAATGAATTCACGGTGTTCTTATTTCAATTTCCAGGAGTGTATATCGAACAAAATGAAAAAAAGCAAACAAGATAGTACAGCACTTGCCCGCGAAAGGCAAAAGTCCCGAGTTTGTCTCGGTCCGGCACACAGTTTTAATCTGCCAGGAAGTTTCAGTATGGTTGTTTACTATTTCTTGGTCACGCAGTTTTTTCTTTTTTCTTTGATTGTTTACTTTTTCTTGGTAACGTAGTTTTTTCTTTTTTACAAGAGTCACTCTATATTAATAAAACAAGCATTAAGCCTAGAACACTAAAGGGGAGAAAATGTTACGTTGTCACTAAACCTCGTAAATTGTACTACTCAATATTTTATTCAAAGGAAGTCGTATTATATAGTTTATGCAGTAGTTCATTACAGTTGTAAGGTATGCGGTGATCCACCACACACAAAATAAGGACAAAATGCCCTGTTCTACATCCTGTACAAACAATACCATATTGTCGGGAACCGCATATTTGTATCAATTTCAATCTTAAATTTTACTAACGTTTAGTAGCCGGTGCCTCTAAATCGTGGATCCCGGGTTCGGTTTCCGCCCGGACCGGAGATTTTTTTCGCTCGAGGCTAGGTGTTTGTGTTTTCCTAATCATTTTAGGTTAGGCTTTACCATAACTGTTATTGACATAAAATGAAACAACGAGTTTACTGTTACCAGTCACTTTTTATATACCTCCAATACGCATTTCAAAGGTTTAATCCTCCATCATCAGGTGGATTTACATTTGTTAATACGATATTTCTGTGTGTTTTGTGTTAGGATTTTTTGGAGGAACTTGTGGCACTGTTTAGTGGAGAAACAAAACACTATTTCATAACATGGTTATGGGTTTATTCTGACAAAAAGTTAAACGTGTATCTAACGGTAAACATAAAATAAGCAAAATAAAGTACCTCCGGTTGTCACAGGTTCCTTTCACTGTCGTATTTTTGTAAACAAATATGGCGTCGTAACCTATTGGGTGCATGGATCGTATAGCAGACGAGAAAACACTGTCGCAAAGTACAAAGAATATAAGTCCTAACAGCATTATTACAGAATAATGTTTTTAAAGGATGTGGAGGTGTTGTTTGAGGTGTCGAATGACAGTATACATGTGATGTTACCTCAGTTAAACGAACCTGTGACCACTGGAGGTACTTTATTTTCCTTATTTTATGTTTACCGTTAGATACAAATTAATTTTTTGTCAAAAGAAACCCATAACCATGTTCTGAAATAGTATTTAGTTTTTCCACTAGACAGTGCCACAAGTTCCTCCAAAAAATCGTAACACAAAAACACACACACATAAATGTCATATTACAAATGTAAATCAACTTGATGATGATGATTGGGGTTTAAACCACCTTTCAGACACGTCGTGGAGATAAATAAACAGTGACTGGTAACAGTAAACTTATTGTTTCATTTAATTTTCCTAATCGTTTCATCTCATCTTCATCGACGCCCATGTCGCCGAAGTGCCGCCAAACAGAAAGACTTTTAGTAGGGGCCGAACAACCCCAGACGGGGTCCGTCGGCCAATAATGTCACACAATGATTTCATTCCATTCTAAAAACTGAAATCCGCCCGATGTCATTAAGTCCCAACGGTACCGGCCGGACGCCGTGTCTTCCTCAGCCCACAGGCGTCAAAGGATGCGCTTACGGAGGGGCATGTGGTCAGCTCACCGCTCTCCCGGCCGTATGTCAGCATAAGAGACCGGAGCCGCTACTTCTCAATCAAGTAGATCCTGAGTTTACCTCACAAGGGCTGAGTGCACCCTGCTTGCCAACATTGCTCGGCAGACCGGATGGTCACCCATCCAAGTGCTAGCCCAGCCCGGCAGCGCTCTTCAGTAATTTGACGGGAACCGGTGTTACCGGTGCGGCAAGGCCATTGGTATTTCATTCCATTACCCAGTGGAGAAATGTTTGAAGACTTTCACGTTATTAGTTTTTAGGTTATCATTTAACAAAGTGTTACCACGTACTGTGACATCAATGAAAAGAAGGTAGGAGACGAGATACTGGCAGAAGTAAAGCTGTGAGGACCGGGCGTGAGTCGTGCTTCGGTAGCTCAGATGGTAGAGCACTTGCCCGCGAAAGGCAAAGGTCCCGAGTTCGGGTCTCGGTCGGGCACACAGTTTTAATGTGCCAGGAAGTTTCATATCAATGAAAAGTTCTAGTTCTTCTGTGTTCCTTGTCCATTTTATGTAATACAAAATCATTCGCGATATCCTGGAGTGACTGGCCAGTGACTTTAATATGGGTGGCTATTGCTGATTTAGCATAATAGTCTGCATTGCGTGAAATCAAGGCATCAGCCGCTACAGGCAGTGAAATAAATCAGTGGCAAAGGTTGAAAATTTGTGCCGGAACGGAACTCTAATCTGGATGCTCCGCTTCTCTAGGTTGCCTTAACCGCCTCGGCCATCCGGACACACTCTGCGTGAGACCCAAATTCCCAACCTGTCACACGCAAGTAGCGCCTCCTTCCATTAGCGACACTGCCCGCAGCATTCGCTAAGTTCCGTAGGAAGATATGGTGCATCCACACTGAAAGGACCTAGAGCCGTCCCTGCTTATGCACATATGCGGCCATTGACTTATTTCAATGCCTGTTGGCGGATGAAGTCCTGATTTCACATAATATACAGTAGTTTTCTTGCGGCCTCTGTACCAACACTGGCGTCTGTTCTGTCGGACATGACTGCCAGAATAGACACCACGCACACTGAAGCACCAAAGTAACTGGTATTGACGTGCGTATTCAAATAGAGATATGTAAAAACAGGCAGAATACGGCGCTACACTCGGCAACGCCCGTATAAGACAACAAGTGTCTCGCGCAGTTGTTAGATCGGTTACTGCTGCTACAATCGCAGGTTATCAAGATTTGAGTGAATTTTGAACGTGGTGTTATAGTCGGCGCACGAGCGATGGGACATAGCATCTCCGAGGTAGGAATGTTAATTTGTGGTAAGGTCTTATGGGACCAAACTGCTGAGGTCATTGGTCCCTAAGGTTACACACTATTAAATCTAACTTAAACTAACGGCGACACACACACCTATGCCCGAGGGAGGACTCGAATCTCCGACGGGGGAACGGCGCGAACCGTGACAAGACGCCCTAGACTACGCGGCTCCGATTTAGGGTTGAAGGGGATTTTCCTGTGCGACAATTTTACTAATGTACCGTGAATATCAGGAAGCGCGCAAAACATCAAATCTCAGACATCGCTGCGGCCCCTGCATGAACGGGATCGACGACGTCTGAAGTGAATCGTTCAACGTGACAGAAGGGCAATCCTTCCGCCAATTCCTGCAGATTTCAATGCTGGGCCATCAGTAAGCCACAGCGTGCGAACCATTCACCGAAACATCATCGATATAGGCTTTCGGAGCCGAAAACCCACTCGTGTGCACCACAGAAAGCTCGCCTGGTTCCTTCAACACCGAAACTGGACTGTTGATGACTGGAAACATGTTGCCTGGTCGGACGAGTCTCGTTTCAAATTGTATCTAACAGGTGGACTAGTACGGGTATGGAGACAACTTCGTGAATCCATGGACCCTGCATGTCAACAGGGGACTGTTGAAGCTGGTGGAGGCTCTGCAATGGCGTGTGGCGTGTGCAGTTGGTGTGATATGGGGCTTCTGATATGTCTAGATACGACTCTGACAGATGACATGTACGTAAACATCCTGTCTGATTATCTGCATCCATTCATGTCCGTTGCGCATTCCAACGGACTCGGGCAATTCCAGCAGGACAATGCCACACCCCACACGTCCAGAATTGCTTCAGAGTGGCTTCAGGAACACTCATCTGAGTGTAAACATTTCCGCTGGCCATCGAACTCCCCAGACATGAACATTATTGACCATATGTGGGATTCCTTGGAACGTGCTATTCGTCAGAGATCTCCACCCCTCGTACTCTCACGGATTTGGGGACAGCCCGGCAGGATTCATGAAGTCAGTTCCCTCCAACACCACTTCAGACATTAGTCGAGTCCATGCCACATCGTGTTGCGGCGCTTCTGGTTGCTCGCGGAGGTCCTACACGATATTACGCAGGTCTATCAGCTTTCTTTGGCTCTTCAGTGTATATATGTAACTGCTTGTGTCGTAAGGCATTACAACGAACGCGTAACACTAGGTCGTACATTCTCCACAAGAGACCCTTCTGCAGCCCCCAGGTAGCGTTGCCAACTTTCTTTCGGTCCAGACTAATACTCAAGCCCAGTCGCTTATTGTTACCTTCTTTACTGCTAATAGCTTTTTGTGCTTCGCAGTGGAAAAGTGGCAACAGCGCTGGCAGTTGTTATGGCTTTCCTTTCGTCATATACAGAGGGGTAAAAAAAATTGTATCCACTGTTTAAAAGTCCATAACTGGCAAACTAATTGACGGAGTTTTCTCATCTTTGGTAGTGTAATAGTTTGTAGCTCCGGCAATCGCCACACAAGCGTTGTATTGCGTTGTTTTGTTTTGTCAGATGACAGTCGCCAGATAGTGTTTTGTTCTTGGTTGCACCTAGCTACTCAAATAAACAGGCTGGCGCAAGGCTTACATTCGATGAAAGGAAGTCAGTTTTGAAGTGGTATTTGAAGTACGAAAACATTAATGAGGTTCAACGGCAATGGCGAAATGAGTATCAAACAGAGCCACCGACACGTTTAACGATTCATCGCATTCGAGACAAATTTGAAGCCGAAGGCTTGTACACAAACGATTTGGACGACCTGTAACAGTAACAAGTAGAGTTAACTCCCGTCGTGTGTTACAATAATTGACTCGCTCACCACAGAAGTCTGTGAGACAGTGTGCCCGTGAAATTGGAGTGAGTCGCTCAAGTGTTGGGCGAATTTTGAAGACAGCAAAGTGGAAGTGCTACATCCCACGATTGCTCCACGCAATGAACGAGGACGACCCAGATCGTACAATGGAGTGCTGCGAGTGGTTTACTAACATGGTGCGCAACGATGAAGAGTTTGTAGAGATGAGTGTGTGGTCTAATGAGGCACAGTTCAAACTCAATGGTACAGTAAATCGCCACAATTGAATCTACTGGGCCGCCGAAAATCCGAATGTCAATGTAGAAAAAGCTGTGAATTTGCCAGGAGTAAATGTGTGGTGTGGGTTGCCTTACCGGGGCTTGATTGGGCCATTCTTCTTTGACGCCACAGTTACCGGTGAGGTGTACCTTCAGAAGCTTCAGACAACCATTTTACCTGCCATCCGAGACTTCTATGGAGACGGAAGAGTTTACTTTGAACAAGATAGTGCCCCAGCCCACTACCAAAATCGTGTTAGGGTGTATCTCGACGGAAATCTACCAGGAAGATGGATAGGCCGTAGAGGTGCTGTGGAGTATCCACTACGTTCCGCAGACCTAACTCCTCTGGACTTTTACCTGTGGGGAACACTAAAGGACGTCGTTTATCGACAAAAGCCACGCACATTGGAGATGAACTTGGAGAATCCATCGTACATTCATGTGCAAATATCCAACTGAACACGTTGCAGTCAGTAGTTCGTGCTGCAGTTCGTCGGTATCGTTTGTTTGTGGATGTTAATGGTGACCATTTCGTACACCTACAGTGATAGCATTAAGTTGGACTTTAAGCTACACTTTCACCAAAAATGAGGCGATTCCTTCAATTAGTTTGCAAGTTTGTACTTCTAAACAGTGGATACATTTTTGGGCCCCTCTGTATATGGTATGGTTATCAGAGCTAACTAACGTCGCAACTTGGAAGACTTCGCTTTCTCGAGATAAGGAAAAGATGATTGATTTATTTTTATCTGATGTTCTTGAAATGTAGCTTTTTGAAACAGTTCATTGTTCCTGTAGGTATTTACACGAGTAATAATAATGGAAATGGAAATAGAAATGAGCGTTTGGCGTCATTGGCCGGGAGGCCCCTTGCGGAGCAGGTCCGGCCGCCTTGGTGCAGGCCTTATTACATTCGACGCCACATTGGCCGACCTGAGCGCCGGATGGGGATGAAATGATGATGAATACAGCACAACACCCAGTCCCTGAGCGGAGAAAATCCCCGACCCAGCCGGGAATCGAACCCGGGCCCGTAGGACGGCAATCCGCCACGCTGAGCACTCAGCTATCGGGGCGGACAATAATAATAATAATAATAATAATAATAATAATAAATGGAGTAGTTCGTGTTTACATAACTTTTAAGCTGTTACAATAACAAAGACAGAGGTATGCTTATCTGATTCGCGCGTCGGAATACGGCTAGATGACTTGCGAAGATTTGAGCGTAGGCGATTATTTTATTCGAGATGCTGAAAAAATGCCACATATTTGGGCTAGTGTTTCACCTAAGAGATACAGCCCTTTTGATGTCCATTAACATTGCGTCTCCGAGCCATAGTTGATGCGTTGGCTACATTCGTTTGGACGTTAACCAGATGCTCCGGTATTCTCCTCCATTAACTCTCTGGTCCTTTGAGGACTGAAGCAGCACTTACGGAGGAATCGTGCGTCACTCCCCCACCAGCTACCGTCTTCCAGTTGTCTGAGAACGCGAAGTAAGCGAGCCCTCTTGTTTGTCTGCAGTAAAAGCTGTGTGTTTGCTTCGCTTCACGCTGTTTTGAGGTCTCGTCATTGGAGATCTTTCAGTGATGGCAAGAGTGCTGAACGGATATTTAACGGAACGGTAAACTTGTGGAATGCTGTTCGCTTCTTCTCTTTACCACTGCTCAGCGAATGACGCCGTACGCAGCCACTGCATAACAGCGCGTAGCGTCGCGCTTAAGCTTCGCTGCTCTTCACTCGGTTAAAGTGTTCCCACTAGTCTGCACGTGTGCAGCTGAAGAACAGACTTCTTTTGACAAGGACCGAAAAAGAGGAAAATAAAGTCTATTACGAGGGCGCTGTGGCAGGTGACACAGTCGGTTGTACTATTTGTCTCACGTATATTGCTGAAGATGGCGTAAGACGGGGAACTTCATTCTATATTCGTGTGCCGTTAACACAGAAATCCTCGAGAGGATGCTAAAGTGATAGTATTATGCGCTTTCCGCATGTCACGATTGTAAGCTTTCTTTATCGTGCTGACTAAAATTAAAACAGGAATCAATCCAGAGATTGGTCTAAACAAAATACTTTGCTAGGTAGGATTTTATAGCACTTGGTGTAGTTCTGCCCTTCTCAGGCCTGAAAACTAGTTCACCCAAACACATTACATAGGCCATAGCCGATTCCTTCGTTTAACCTTATCCACTCTTTAAATTTCCCCCCTTCCTTTCGGCAAACTAGTACAGACGTAGCGATTCGTATGTGGGTTTCACCACACGTGATAAAGGGACTGTTTTTCAATCAGTTTTTCACTGTTTGGTCATGTCCCATTGACTCTAGCACTTTGAAATGTGAATGTCAAATCAAATGGGATCTATTAAACATTTCTCTACCATCTGCGCCATTGCACTAATCTGGAACTAAAACTTAACGTTTCCAACGTCATAAATCATAATAGGACTTAACCAACTGGAACTGCAGGTATGGAACGCCGATTCCAAACCACTTGAGTTTTTCTGGGATGATTTACGTGTTTGATAGCGCAGATTGTCTCAAGAACTATGGCTGTACTTATTGAGGGGTGGATGGAAATAACATGGAGAAATGTACCGGAACGTAAGGGAAAACTCCCCAAGGAAGCTATCGGCTGGTTATTATTATAATTATAATAACAATAATAATAATAATAATAATTATAATTATTATTATTATTATTATTATTATTATTATTACTTCATTCATTCACTCTGAAAAAGTGGCTTCAGATGTCTCTTCCAAGATTTCGTGTTGTGCACGTACTGATTTCAGGGTTTTCGAGTCGTTAGCAAACGCCGGCTGGGGTGGCCGAGCTGTTCTAGGTGCCACAGTCTGGAACCGCGTGATCGCTGCGGTCGCAGGTTCGAATCCTGCCTCGGGCATGGGTATGTGTGATGTCCTTAGGTTAGTTAGGTTTAAGTAGTTCTAAGTTCTAGGGGACTGATGACCTTAGAAGTTAAGTCCCATTGTGCTCAGAGCCATTTGAACCATTTGAACTTCAAGCCTTACAGAAATACAGTGATACGTCACTATTTTTGTCCCCACCCCTAATGCTAAAACGTCGTCTGAGCAGTCACCAGTGAGCGTAGCGACCGCGAGAACTATGGATACGATAGGCCTACCAATCTGGGTCGTTATCGAATATTTTTTTCATGGCACGGCTTGTCAAACACCCCCCCCCCCCCCCTTGGGGTGGTAGGGTATAATACACTCGCAGTAATTTTATACGAATAATACAAATAATGAGTTTGGTATTTACATAAATTTGGGTGAAATGGCTCCAGACGTTCCCAAATAATAATTCTGTGGGACCCCCTTTTCACCCTTACATTCATCCCTTCGAGGTAGGTGATTCTTACCATACACAGTTTCTTTTCGGACAGTTAAGTGATGTGTGTACCAAGTTTGGTTGAAATCTGTGTAGTGGTTTCAAATGTTACATGTGTGTGAGTTCCTAAGGGATCAAACTGCTTAGGTCATAGGTCCCTAGACTTACACACTGCTTAAACTAACTTATGCTAAGAACCCCACACACACCCATACCCGAGGGAGGACTCGAACCTCCGGCGGGAGGGGCCGCGAGTGCCGTGACATGACGCCTCAAACCGCGCGGCCACTCCGCGGCATTCAGTGGTTTAGGAAGAGATGAACATAATATACATACATACATGCATGCAATGAGTTTTTATATATATGCGCCTGATCTTGCGGTTTTTCCTTCCACCACTCCATCATTTCCACTTTTTAGCAATGACTCGTGTCGAAACGTGTGGCCAACTATTCTGTATCTTCGATTCATTCATTTTTCCTAGCTGACTCACTGCAAGACGCCTTCATTCCATACTCGATCAGTCCATCTGATCTCCAAAACGCCCCTGTAAATCAATATTTCAAAATCTTTTAATAGTTTCATCTCTGTTTCCCACGTTTTTCATCTTTGGCATCCATGTTTCCCACGTTTTTCATCTTTGGTATCCATATAGACCTGTGCTCTACATATACCTTTTCAAAAATCTTTTTCTGGTGTCGACGTTTTTATCCCAACATACGATCGGTCGCAAAATGCAAATCATAGTGAAAATCAGAAATGTTTTACTTGCGACATTTAGCTACACCTTCCAGCCACTTCTGTACATAGTCGCTGCTCGTGCTTGGACATTTGCCGTAGATTTGTACCAGCTTTCCAATACCCTCGTCATAGAAGGCAGCAACCTATACTCTCTGCCAATTCCCTGTGCTGATCTGCAGCTTCTTGTGTGTTCCAAAATGCTGTCCTCATAGCCAGCTGTTCATCTGAGCAAGGTATGGAAATCAGAGAGAGCCGGGTTCAGGCTGTATGGCGGGTGACAAAACACTTCCATCGAAAACGCTGCAGCGGCATTGTGTGACCGAGCATCGTCATGAAGAACAATAATGACAAATGCCACTTCGCTTTTTCTGAATTGTCCCACGTAGATGGTTGTCTTGAATCGACTGAGCCACTCGCTGAATAAGATCGACGGTTAACACACTCGTCCTTGACCGCTTGCGTCATGAACGTCTGTACGTCCTGCTTCAAAGTTCCTGCACCATTACCGCACTTTGCTGTCCCGCATGATATTTATGTTACGCGGGTTGCATGAAATCAGGCGGATCCCCTCAGCGTGAAGAAATCGAATGACAGCATGCACCGCACCGCACACATGCCGGGAGGAGCTATTGTTCCGGGCGTCTTCCAGTGCTCACTGTGGCTCAGAACTGAAAAGTGCGACGTGACTAAAGGCATTGCACAACGTATCTGTGCAAAGCTTCATCCGATTTTCACTGCGGTTACATTATCCCTTCCTTTCGGTGGTTATTATTATTATTATTATTATTATTATTATTATTATTATTAAGTGAAACACAAGAAAGCGATTCTTGTTTGTTTGAAACGAACGCCAGGTTCACTATAAATTATTTCAAATGCTTTCGGCGAAATGAAATGCAGGTTAAGTTGACTGACCTACAATAAATCGTATCTTTGTAAGTATGCATTTTTTTGACGAAATAAAATTACTGAAGCTTTGCACTTTAGTCAATTGAATAACTTGAAATGATTCTTTCTACTCCGGCTGTGGTGATACACACAAAAAAAATTTAAATGCGCCGCGTAATGGCGGCCAATTGTTGCCAGTCAAAGATCACCGCTGCTCGCTTCGCAGAGACTGAAAAAATGCTAAATAACTTCTTGAAATTATTAATTCAGCAAGAACGGTTTGCATGGGCTCTTTAAGTAACACAACGCACTCACTTTTTGTAAATATATTTCCACTAAGCAGAGAATACACACAAGAATTATTCGCTACGTACGAGAACAAATCGAACAAGAGCTACCGCTTTACAATAGGAAGTGTACCTTACATACAGCAGAAGAGATGATCTGACTCGAAGTGAATTTAAATATCTTTTTTTCTATTATATATAATGACAAAGATAATAATATTAGTTTCGAGAACGTTATGCACTACGATCTCATGTAATATAAATAATGTCTCTTTATTACATTGCAATCGATATAGTCTTTCTTTGAAGCTAATTTAATACATTTTCATAACTAATTTGTCGTTTATGTCCCTATAATATTAGTCAGAGTCTTTTTATTATTTACTTCAAATATATCGCTTGAATATTTTGAAACGGACACTATACGGTTTTAAATTCGCGACCGATCGGACCTTGAAGGTAAAAAAAAGCCTTGTATTTTTGTTCATTAGTAGTTGCTTCTTTTTTACAATGTGCGCTTTTGTGACGTGCAGTATTTGCCTCAAAAGACCCTTTTGTGCATAACTAATGAAAGACCTCTTTTAAACCACCGACTGCCGGCCGCGTAAACCTTACTACTTCTTAGAATGCTGGCCTTTTTTATGGCTGTTTTAGAAACTACATGTCTCTCGCAACACATTGAAGACCGATTGAGCTATTCAATGTGCACTATATTTAAAAAGAGAGAGAAATCGTACGCCGTCAATTGACGGGATCGGCAGTGTTAATTTTCGCATCCCGTCAGTTGACTGGACTGGCAGTCAAAGTGTTAAAAATATGTACGTTGTACAAAAAGGAAAGAGACGTGGGAAAAGTAGCAGAACAGAACACAGTCGAAGAAAAGCAAGCAACTTGATGCATTCGCAATTATAGTAACTTTGCGAAATGAATGCGCGAGTAATTATTCAGAGTCCTCCATCTTTTGAACTCTCTTTGCAGAAGCTCATAGCCACGCTGTTATTTACTTAATGCATATCTTCGTAACACCCATAAATCGACTAGAGTAAGAGTATATTTATCTGTAGCGCACTAAAATCTTAATATCTGGCAAGATAAAGCTTCCCACAAATGCCCCGTTAATAATACACCGTCTCATTTTCGGTGCCGCTTTGAAGTTCCTCGGACTAAAAAGAAACACAGGTGTTCTGGAATTCGTCCAAACTTTATACAGGGAAGCGCTTCATCCTTCAGACTGGACTACTAGGAGGACACTGTTCCTAGTTTCTGTGAAACGCCCCCTGAGGAATGTGTGCAGTTTCCCAAGGAGTACAAAGTTGACGACAGTGGAAATCCTACATGCAGGAAAAAACCGACGGCGGGGAGTCTGTCAGTTTGATACAGTGTGCACATACATTCGTGGCTTCTGCACATGATCTCCTTTTTTCTCATGTATGAAATACTCCATTTGTGTCTTATCTCCAGAAAACACTCTGTTTCCCATAGCCTTAATCGCTCCTGCAGCCATAGGTTGGTCGACGTATCCAGACAAACACGAATAAATTCTTAAAAAAGAAAAGTGAAAGGGTAATTTCGCTATTTGGCGTTAATCTCGCCGCGCCACGTTCATATTAAAGTAAGAACAAAGAATTCCTCGTGGAAACCGAGAAGAAACGGAGATTATATGGTAGGGAATAAGCGTATATATTAATACCGCTTGACTGAAAACTTGTATGAGTCGTGCTGGTTTTTGAAGCCATTTTGACTATTTTTCTACCGTGACTGTCTCAAGAAATATGTAAAGGTTTTTTAAATTACCGTTACCAGTCACAAACTTCGTCGTATTTAGCGACATGTTTCCAGGTAAACCTCATCTTCAGGCTAAATGGCATTACAAAAACAACTTTAAAATAAGGCCATACAGACGTTACATAGTCTTTTCGTGAATACTGTGGTCGTCTTTTTCCTTCTGGTGTGGTAATCTCGTAGCGATGGGCTGGGGTGCCTCCATTTCCGTGTCTCTCCTGGTCACTGTTCACAAATTGTCACTAACACAGCAGTAACTTGGAAACGCGATCACAAACAGTTCTCTAGTGCAGTGGACAAGATGGCGCTCGAAATACAGCTGGACTATCGATTTGTCGATCTATGTGGTGTCAGATAGTTACATGTCTTCCGCAAGTCTTGTTATCGTATTAAAGATGTAGGTTGATGAAATACATTACAGATTGACCACCTCTTACAATATCATTGAAAACATCATTATATAAACTAATTTATTTTACATATTCCTAAGCTGTTGCTGGGGCTAGTGTCAAACGACTGTCAGGTTATGTATCGTTTATTCTAGCAGTACTGTAGTGAAATTGGAAAAGAAATGTAAATTTTTGATGTCTGTCATTTCATTCACGATCTTGTTATTCCCATGTGGCCATGGATGAATATTTCCATTTCTTCTTATATTTTTAGTGTATCGTCCCTATTAACATATTTCTCTCTTTCGAGAATGCTTGTCTGAAGCAAGTCAGCAGTTTTGTCGCCCTTCTTTCTGCCGTCCACTGTTATTTTGATTTCCAAATAAACTCCTTTTTTTTTCTTTTTTCTTTCAGTGTCTCCTTTGCCATTCTAGTTCATTCAGCATCACCTCACTTAATACGACGACATTCCATAAACATTAACTTGCTTAAGAGTTTTTTTTTTTTTTTTCAAGACACTGTCCATTCCGTTATCTTGATCTTCACAAAGGAATTTTCTTTATGGCAGATTTACTATGTCAGAGAGGTTCAGTGAAGGCTGTCTAAAGTTTACTCTAAATTGACAGTAGCTCTAAACGCAGGCTGGTCTTACTTTCGTCTGTATTCTAAAATATGTTGCAGGGTCAGTATTACCTCCTGTGTTTCTAACCTGGAACCCAAACTGATCTAACACGAGACCGATTTCTGCCAGTTTTTCCATCCTTACGCAAATAATTTGTCAGTATTGATCAGCCGAAACTTAACAAACTGTTGGTTTGGTCGTATTCGCACAGAGATTGCACAGTACCAGCTGGATGTATTCCAAACGGGTGGCAGTGTTGAACTGCGGGTCTGCATGGAAACCCTCACTTGACGCACCCGGATGTGGACGTGGGAGACGAGCGTCATTCACGCAGACAGCCAGATCTACCGCCGCGGGGAGCTCCTTACGGCCGGCCACGCACTTTGCGTGGCACTCGGATGGCCGGCACGTGAGTCAGGGGGTCGCCACGCGGCCCCCGGAAGGAGCTTTCTCCCGCGCCGTGACTCAGGTGCGCGCCTGATGGACCGGCCCTCCCAATTGTGGTTTCCGATAAAACGTAAGGTGCGTCACTGCACGCATTGACGAGGAATGTTGGACAGAAGCGTCATGACACCAAAAGCCAACACTCACTGGATTAGCATTAAAGGGGGAACTTGACGTCGGCAGACGATTTCTTTCTTTTCCTTACCTTTTATCCCGTCAAGTGCGGGATCAGCCTTTCAGGATTTGGCAAATTTTATTTTGTTGCCTAATTTTCTGGCTGTATTAAAGACAAGGTGTACAGGAATAACCTCGAAACCATTGCTGAGCTAAAAAAAAAAAAGCCATTCAGGAGATCATCTTCAGACTAGCGATTATTACATTCTGGGTGAAGATATGAAAGGTATTTCGGACACCAAAGCCGTCAAGGTAACCTTTAGGAAAGAAGTTGCCTGCCGCATCTGTGAATTTTGTGTAAAACCTGCAGCTATGGATAAAGATATGCAAGACGAAAGGTTAGGGCCCATGTTGTGGTCTTCAGTCCTGAGACTGGTTTGATGCAGCTCTCCATGCTACCCTATCCTGTGCAAGCTGCTTCATCTCCCAGTACATACTGCAGCCTACATCCTTCTGAATCTGCTTAGTGTATTCATCTCTTGGTCTCCCTCTACGATTTTTACTCTCCACGCTGCCGTCCAGTGCTAAATTTGTGATCCCTTGATGCCTCAGAACATGCCCTACCAACCGGTGCGTTCTTCTCGTCAAGCTGTGCCACAAACTCCTCCCCAATTTTATTCCATACCTCCTCATTAGTTACGTGATCTACCCATCTGAACTTCAGCATTCTTCTGTAGCACCACATTTAGAAAGCTTCTATTCTCTTCTTTTCCAAACTATTTATCGTCCATGTTTCACTTCCATACAAGGCTACACTCCATACAAATACTTTCAGAAACGACTTCCTGACACTTAAATCTATACTCGATGTTAACAAATTTCTCTTCTTCAGAAACGCTTTCCTTGCTATTGCCACTCTACATTTTATATCTTTTATACTTCGACCATCATCAATTATTTTGCTCCCCAAATAGCAAAACTCCCTTACTGGTTTAAGTGTGTCATTTCATGTACCACCATGTATCATTTCCAGTTACTATCCTATTGGCGTTAATACTTCTGAAACAGATTGGCCTTTGGCAATCACAATTTCAGTTAGTTACAACAGAGAGTAAGATATCTGACCTCAATAACAGGGTAATAAAAACAGATAGGCCTTGATTAAAAAGTGTTTCAGCTAACGCAAATAGTGAAATAGCTCTTAATTTAATTAAAAGGGAACAGACAGGCCTTCAATAATAACAAATAATGACAGCTTCAGTTAAGTAGAATTAAGGGGGGTAGGACGTCAAACAGGCCGACTTGGAGCAGGAAAGGCATCACAGGACATTTTAATTTCCAGTGTCTATACTTTTACAAATAAATTCATAAAACTTTGTCAGCATCGCCAAGAAGGATTCACGATTCACACTCATTGCAGTGGAAGTTCGAAAACATAACAAAATAATTTTTTTTACGTGTGAAATTTCATCGGTTTTTTCACTTACTAATGGCTGCATTTGTTGCTATAGGTACACTTTTCTTCCTAAGTAAGAGAGATTCTTCGATGAATTTTGCACAGCATATATGCCATACTTACAGGTGTATGAAACTCTAGAATTTATTTAATTTATGAAAAAACGAATGATCTGTTGTATTTTAAACTTCATGTTTGGAAAAAACACAAATTGTGTAGTTAATTATCTCAATTTTAACCACAGTTTTTAATAGATTTGGAAAATTCTAGTGTTTCATACACCTTTAAGTATGGTTTGTATGCTGTGCAAAATTCATCGAACCATCTCTCTTACTTATGAAAAAAAGTGTACCTATAGCAACAAATGCTGCGATTAGTAAGTGAAAAAAAGATAATTTCACATGTAAAAAAAAATTACTTCGTTATGTTTTCGAACTTCCACTGCTATGAGTGTGAATTCTGAATCCTTCCTGGTCATGCTGACAAAGTTTTATGAATTTATTTGTAAAAGTATAGACAGTGGAAATTAAAATGTCCTGTGGTGCCTCTCCTGTTCCAAGTCCGCCCGTTTCACGTCCTCCCCCCTTGAGAAGTAGAACATAGGCAGACTTTCAATGATACGATTGCAACAGACCTATGGGTATCAATAAGAAAATAACAGTAAAGACTTCAAAATCCAAAGCTTCAGTGAAGTTCACGAATCGGAGCCGAAGCTTCCCGATTCCAAAGGGGGCCCAGAATTCAGCACAGCGAAACTGGCTTCACTCTCTCATCGTGCCTCCCCCCAGAGGTGGCTGGCCACGCTACGCGCAAAGGCGGCGCTCCAAGTCAGCCAAGGATTCAAATCGTCCCACAAATACGCGCAGCAACCATTCACCGGACTCCGTGTCCAAAACGCTTGCTCAAGTGCTCGCTTTACTCGCCTGGCGGACCTCCGAGGCTTTCCTCCTCGCTCCGTTACCACTCGCCCAACTCTCCATCAACCACCTCGAGCAAACATCTTAGTGGCCTCAAACAAGAGGGACATCACACGACAGATCGAGTTAGTGGCGCCAGCAATTCGAAAGGCGACGCCAGCAACCCCGCCACGGCTCAGTGTAAACTTATGTCTATCAACGTATTTTAACTCTTTCTGAATCGCATTCTGTGAAACGAATTTTAGGAACCAGCCCAGTATTTGCCGAAACGAGCGTGGGAAACAGCGTAAAAATTACACAGGGCAGATTCGATCGGGATGTGGCGCACCTCCTTGTGTCGGAAGTCTAGCGAGCAACTTGAGAGGAGGCAGTACGAACCTTCCCTCACCGATTTGTTTCATACTGACAGGGTGTGTAGGGCACGTCAAGGAGTTCCTCATACGTAAACAGGTCGAGTTTGAAAATTGTAGACGTGAAACTTCCTGGTAGATTAAAACTGTGTGCCGGACCGAGACTCTAACTCGGGACCTTTGCCTTTCCCGGGCAAGTGCCCTACCAACTAAGCTACCCAAGCACGACTCACGCCCCGTCCTCACTGCTTTACTTCTGCCAGTACCTCGTCTCCTAACTTCCAAACATTCTGGAATTATAGCCGCGCTTATGCTGTAGGCTTTGTAGGACCGCTCGTGTTCACGGAGTCATCAGCCCAGCGCGTAAGCACTTAACTTTCATATGCGCCATATCTCTACATCGAATCTCGCTGTCGGTAGTTAATTTTCCAAACCCACATGATTCTAGCTACAGATTTATTATAACCGTGAAAAGTTACAAAATCTTATCATTAATTTACTTTTTTACCGATCTTTAACATAAGAGGAGAAACAGTTTTCCCTTAAGGATATTTAAAATAAAAATGAGTACACGAGAGCTTTCAATCAAATCAGTCTAGTTATTTTATTTATGTTATTTATCTACATTTGTGACAAGTATGATGTACAACCTATGCAGCACTGCACGAGTCAGAATGATACTGATCGTGTGAACCCACCTCGCGCTATTCGTCCACGAGACTCAGAGGGCCATAGACATGGGTTCCCAGGTAGATGCCGTGTTTCTTGACTTCCGCAAGGCGTTCGATACAGTTCCCCACAGTCGTTTAATGAACAAAGTAAGAGCATATGGACTATCAGACCAGTTGTGTGATTGGATTTAAGTGTTCCTAGATAACAGAACGCAGCATGTCATTCTCAATGGAGAGAAGTCTTCCGAAGTAAGTGTGATTTCAGGTGTGCCGCAGGGGAGTGTCGTAGGACCGTTGCTATACACAATATACATAAATGACCTTGTGGATGACACCGGAAGTTCACTGAGGCTTTTTGCGGATGATGCTGTGGTATATCGAGAGGTTGTAACATTGGAAAATTGTACTGAAATGCAGGAGGATCTGCAGCGAATTGACGCATGGTGCAGGGAATAGCAATTGAATCTCAACGTAGACAAGTGTAATGTGCTGCGAATACACAGAAAGATAGATCCTTTATCATTTAGCTACAAAATAGCAGGTCAGCAACTGGAAGCAGTTAATACCATAAATTATCTGAGAGTACGCATTAGGAGTGATTTAAAATGGAATGATCATATAAAGTTGATCGTCGGTAAAGCAGATGCCAGACTGAGATTCATTGGAAGAATCCTAAGGAAATGCAATCCGAAAACAAAGGAAGTAGGTTACAGTACGCTTGTTCGCCCACTGCTTGAATACTGCTCAGCAGTGTGGGATCCGTACCAGATAGGGTTGATAGAAGAGATAGGGAAGATCCAACGGAGAGCAGCACGCTTCGTTACAGGATCATTTAGTAATCGCGAAAGCGTTACGGAGATGATAAACTCCAGTGGAAGACTCTGCAGGAGAGACGCTCAGTAGCTCGGTACGGGCTTTTGTTGAAGTTTAGAGAACATACCTTCACCTAGGAGTCAAGCAGTATATTGCTCCCTCCTACGTATATCTCGCGAAGAGACCATGAGGATAAAATCAGAGAGATTAGATCCACACAGAGGCATACCGACAATCCTTCTTTCCACGATCAATACGAGACTGGAATAGAAGGGAGAACCGATAGAGGTACTCAAGGTACCCTCCGCCACACACCTTCAGGTGGCTTGCGGAGTATGGATGTAGATGTAGATCGTAAAAATATGGAAAACAGTAATTATCGCGTTGCATCAGATGCAACGAACGCCGAATTTTTTCATGTCCGCGGTCTTTTTTCAGTGTGTGTATTGCAAAACAAATCTCATTTACATTCATAAATAGCTCTCCGCCGTCACAAAATTTCTCGGCGTACCACATACATCGAAGCGTAGTACCGAATATTTAGTGCAGGTAACTCGCAAAAAGAAGTAATCCGGAAGTGAGATCCGATCCACAGACCTGGAGCTTGTAAAAGTAAGCGCTTACTCGGTCGGCTGCGGACTCTTTGCACCTTAGCGACCATACAAAGTATATACTCACCCCTAAAATTTTCAAACGCTATTTTCTCGAAAACAATTGAGTGCTGAGGCTTCCTGCTTACGCATGTTGAAGTCCTAGTCGTGCCCTACGCACCTTGTCAGTACGAATCGAAGCGGTGAGAGGAGATCCTTACGGTCCCGTTTTTAGCGTGACGGAAAATATAACAGCTCATTAATTCTTTACATGATTTACACATCGTGGCAGTTGATAATTTGCGACAGCCTGAGATTCGACTCAGGACGTCCTTTTAATCACGAACGGACTTCAGAACTAATTAGGGCACCCAAACCTGTTACTCCCGAGCAACGCAACCAAACGTTCTCCTACGGAATATGCGGTCGTAGCACTAAAAGGGGAACTGATTTGGTAGAGGAACCAGGTAGTACCACTGACGCAGAGATGTTCTAATGGTTTGAATGGGTATGGCACCTGTTCACGATAAATGGAATATCCGGGTTCGAATCCCAGCGTTCGTCAAATTTACAATTGCCCCAGTAAATGACTGAAATCGCGGTAACCGAGTTAATCACTTTCTGTGATTTTAATGTTCCGTGGATAGATAAATCGAGTCTTAAGCGGCGTGTCCTAGTCATACTTGTCGCTCTATGGTGGTGATGAAATGCAGAAAGACTAGGACAAAATTTTCGCCCACTCTAATAAGCAGCAAGTATCCTTAAATGTGGATAAATGCAAGGTATTGCGTGAAACAGAGAGAACATATTATCTGATTACAAAAAATGTTTCAAATGGCTCTGAGCTGTATGGGACTTAACATCTGAGGTAATCACCCCCCTAGGACTTAGAACTTAGAACCTAAGGACATCACGCACATCCATGCCCGAGGCAGGATTCGAACCAGCGACCCTAGCGGTCGCGGGTTTCCAGACTGAAGCGTCTAGAACCGCTCGGCCACATCGGCCGGCATCTGATTAGAAGAACATTGGTGTGCATCTTGAGCACATCATATCGTGTAAACAGGTAGAGGTAATACATGGAGGTAGCACGAAATGAGACGAACGTGCAAAGTGAGTATCATGGAAGGCAATTTGAAAATTTTAAATTTATTATGGAAAGGGTTCGGAAAAAGTGTTTCTGTAGAGAAGACAGTAGTACGACCAATTCTGTAGTGTTTTTCCAGTCGTTATGAAATATACACAATAGACATCGAACGAATATAAAGACGCGCTGCTAGTGTCATAACAGGACGGTATAGTCCATGCGAAAGCGTAACAGAAATGCTTTGGGAACGTAAATGGTAATAACTGGAAGAGAGAGGAAGTAGTTCTCCCGAAACTCACTGAGTAAATTAAGTGTTCTAGACGAAGACTGCGCGGCCACGATGCTGTCAACATGGGTATCTCGCGTAGGGATCATGGTAATGAGATAAGAGAGATTAAGGCGCTGACAGTGACAAATAGACAGCCATTGCTTCGTCGATCAATACGCGAATGGAATAGGTCAGGGATTTGATGCTGTTGGTCCGGAGTACCATCCACCATGCACTGCACCGAGAGTGGCGGAAAATATATACAGGGCGAATCACCTAGAACGTGCACCGCAAATGTTACGGAAACGGAAAGTATTATTGATGTGCGGTTTTCACAGAAGGGATTGGTAATCAGGGGCTCGTATTGTTAGCCAATAAAAAGATTTTAATAATATTTAGAAACTGTATGTATTGTGCAAACATACACTTCTTTAAATGGAACAATACCTAATGACATTAAAAAACTAAAAGTAGGATGTATATGTTAGTGGTGTTAACGAACGCCACTAACATTCTAGTACATCCTACTTTTAGTTTTTTAATGTCAGTAGGTTTTGTTCCATTTAAAGTAGTGCGAGTCCTTTACAAGATACCGTGTCTTGAAAAGTTTCCACACCGACACTTGTTTGTGGCATTCAACCTACGTAGTTGCTAGGTAAGATGTTGTTAAGTTTGCTTAAGTGATTGTATTGGATTAGTTTTTCGTTCCATAGATCCGTGCTGAGGAGATTCTCGTGGATTTGGAACATGTCAATTTTTTTTAAAGCTGAAATAACAATACTAATACTATGAATATATATAAAACATCATTTATTTCTATTAAAAAATTTCGTCAATGGAGTAGAAAGAGTTGGCCACTAGTAAGTCTTTCAGGCTCCTTTTAAACTGATCTTTATTTGTAACATAAATTTTTTATGTTTGCTGGCAAATTATTGAAGATGAGTGTTCCTGAGTAGTGGACCCCTTTTTGAGCTAAAGTAAGTGCTTTTAAGTCCTTGTGCAGATCATTTTTGTTCCTGGTATTGTATGTATGAACTCAGCTGTTTGTTGGAAAAAGAGATATATTATTTAGGAAAAATTTCATTAAGGAGTAAATATACTGAGAGGCAGTAGTTAGTATACCCAGTTCTTTGAAGAGGTTTCTACAGGACGTCGTGAATTTACTCCACAAATAATACGTATTACACGCTTTTGGACTATGAAAACTTTTGTTTGACTTGAAGAAGAGTTACCCCAAAATATTATACCATGTGACATTATGGAATGAAAGTAGGCAACATATGCAAGCTTTTTCATTTTTATGTCGCCTATGTCAGCTAACACTCGAATTGCAAATACAGATTTGTTAAGGCGTTTCTGCAGTTCTGTGGTGTGTTCCTCCCCACTGAATTTATTATCAAGTTGTAATCCCAGGAATTTAAGACTGTCAACCTCTTCCTGTGTGTGCTTGTATGTTCCTTAAGTACACTGCGACTTGCATTTCAGTTAGTGTGTGACGGTCCAAGCAGTAGGTCGTGAGCGAGCGATGGGATTTAGCAGTGCAGAAGAATCCGACATACTATATGGAAAGTGTAGGAAATATGAAGTTAGTTTTTGTACGGTGCACGCTGCAAGGTATCCCAATAGATGCCAACCATCTCGGCAGTTATCAGGTTCTTCATCCAGTTACGTGACAGTGGTAGACAACGTGTCAGAAGGAAACACGTCACGACAGAATAGGGGGTAATTAATGTTCTTGCTGCTTTTGGAGTTGATCCGTACGTTAGATCTCACGCATCCGCTCGAGGAAGTGGCATGAGTCAGGCAAGTGACCAACGCATCGTTCATCGACATAGGTTCCATCCCTTTCTCATCTCTCTCGATCAAGAGCTGCATGGAAACTTCCGCATATGGTCATTAAGACAAGATACTCTCCGCGAGGAGTGGCCGCGCGGTTTGAGGCGCTATGTGACGGGTTGCGCGACCCCTCCCGCCGGAGGTTCGAGTCCTCCCTCGGGCATGGGTATGTGTGTTCTTAGCATAAGTTAGTTTAATTAGTGTGTAAGCCTAGGGACCGATGACCTCAGCAGTTTGGTCCCTTAGGAATTCACACACATTTGAACAGGATACTACAGATGTATCATGTATCTTGTTTAATGATGAAGCCACATTTACCAATCGTGGTGCCGCGCGGTCTAGGGCGTCTTGTCACGGTCCGCGCGGCTCCTCCCGTCGGAGGTTCGAGTCCTCCCTCGGGCATGGCTGTGTGTGTGTGTGTGTGTGTGTGTGTGTGTGTGTGTGTGTGTGTGTGTGTGTCCGTCGGAGGTTCGAGTACTCCCTCGGGCATGGCTCTGTGTGTGTGTGTGTGTGTGTGTGTGTGTGTGTGTGTGTGTGTGTGTTTTGTCTTTAGAGTATAAGTTAGATTAAGTGGTGTGTAAGCTTAGGGACCGATGACCTCGGTAGCGTGGTCCCATAAGACCTTACCACAAATTTCCAATTAACAATCATGGTCAGGTTAACCGTCGAAACATGCACTATTGGTCTTAGACAGTCCCAGTTGTTTCGTCAGGTGGAACGTCAGCGTCCATGAATTGTGAACGGGGATTTGGAATAGTGAACCATCAGCTCATAGGGCTCTTTTTTACAGACGGCCCACTGGAGGCGCACAAGTATCGCAGCCTCCTAGCAGACCATCTTCCACATATGGTAGAAGACATTCCTCTGCAGACCAGGAGGAACCTGTTGTACCAGCACCATCGCTGTCTGGCCCATAGTGCACCAAGTACTACAGCTTGTCTTCACGAATTGTGTCCAAATCGTTGGCTTGGGGGCGGAGGGCCTGCACCTTGGCCGGCCCGTTCCTCGGATTTGACGCGCTAGACTTTTTTCAGTGGGGAAAGCTGAAAGACGGTGTCCCTAAGGACATACCGACTACACCCGATGATATGCAACGACATAATACTGCTGTCTGCTCGGACATCGCTGAAATGCTAGCACGTGTGCAGCAGTTGTTCCTTATCAGACTGCGAGCGTGTATTGCCGCTGCCGGTGGTCGGTTTGCTCAATTCTCTCGTTACGAGTCACAATCCACATAATTAATGTATGCATTTGCGTTGTTCTGTACTATGTGCTGCCGCAGATATTGAAAAAAGTGTCGGTTTCCGTGTTGCTCGCTGTTGTGGTGTGAGATTTTTGGGGACCATTTCTGCACAAATCATTCTCATACCAAGATCATCGGTTATTATTAGCCTAACTGTTTCTCGACTGATGTTCAGTTCTTCTGCAATCATTTTCACCGATAATCTTCGATCAGATCGTACGAGTTCACGCACCCTGGCCAAGTTGACACCCGCCTGTGAGGTTGATGGTCGTCCACTGCGGTCTTCAATATTCGTTCTGCCTTCACTAAAACATTTTATGCCACTGAAAAACTTGAGCTCTTGACATAACCTCCTCTCCAAAAGCCATCTGAAGCTTACTGTAAGTTGTCGTCGCGTTTTCACCCAATTTAACGCAAAAATAAATGGCATACCGTTGCGCAATATTATGCGGTTCCATTTCCGTGACGAGAGACAAAAACACGTGTTACCTTAATTACAGCACAACTGAGCAGTTGCATCGATGTGCCGCTTGGACTAGAAGCAGCTTATAGACCAAGGTCAAAGATATTGTGCCTACGCAAGCCTGCAGAGTTGCCACATCCTGCAAAGAAAATCAGTGTCATTACTCTATTGTCGCACCTCGTATATACAGATGGAAACCTCCATATTGTTAGTCTACCAAATCCGGTCGTGATCTGTAGTATTGAAATGAAATGATCGTACGGCATTGTTCGGCCCCCGAACTTGCAAGTCCTTTTTAGCTGACGCCACTTCGGCGACTTGCGAGTCAATGATGATGAAAGACACACAACACCCAGTCATCACGAGGCAGAAAAAAATCCGTGGGGAGGGACTGCTCGCTCATCTGTTTTCAGACTGACTACATAGAAATCCGCGAAATTCTTTTTCCGCAGTGCATCTATGTCTGTTAAACTAACAATCTGATGTGTTTCGCCAGGGCATCTTTTTCCGCGGTTGCCTCCTTCTTCCCCTACTCTCGGATTTGTCGAAACGATCCATCTCCGCTGCCCTAGTGACTGAAACGCGCATCAGGAGTGGAGCAGAGTAGTGGAGCACATGCGGCGGCTACACACGAGAGCGTTGCACGCCGCACGCCGCCAGCATTGTGCAGGGCAGGTAGAGAGCGGCCGCCCATTGTGCGTGTGTGCATGACCCGGGGGGGGGGGGGGGGGGGGGGCGTAGCGGGCAGGCTGTTGTCTGAGACACGACGCGCCCCACTACACTGCTCTCTGGCTGCAGCCTCTGCCGTGACGTGGCCTAGTTGGTCAGGAAGGAAGGAAGGGGGACGACAGCACAGTCAAGACCACGATGATTTTACTCATGGCGTATTAGCGACGTCAGCGCAGTAACTGCGTCGACAGGAATATAAAAAAAGGAAGGTTTATCTGTTTAGCAAGAGTAATAGAAGGCAGATTTCAGACTACCTAACAGATCAAAACGAAAATTTCTGTTCCGACACTGACAATGTTGAGTGTTTATGGAAAAAGTTCAAGGCAATCTTAAAATGCGTTTTAGACAGGTACGTGCCGAGTAAAACTGTGAGGGAGGGGAAAAACCCACCGTGGTTCAACAACAAAGTTAGGAAACTACTGCGAAAGCAAAGAGAGCTTCACTGCAAGTTTAAACGCAGCCAAAACCTCTCAAACAAACAGAATCTAAACGATGTCAAAGTTAGCGTGAGGAGGGCTATGCGTGAACCGTTCAGTGAATTCGAAAGTAAAATTCTATGTACCGACTTGACGGAAAATCCTAAGTAGTTCTGGTCTTACGTTAAATCAGTAAGTGGATCGAAACAGCATATCCAGACCCTCGGGGATGCTAATGGCATTGAAACAGAGGATGACACGCGTAAAGCTGAAATACTAAACACCTTTTTCCAAAGCTGTTTCACAGAGGAAGACCGCACTGCAGTTCCTTCTCTAAATCCTCGCACAAACGAAAAAATGGCTGACATCGAAATAAGTGTGCAAGGAATAGAAAAGCAGCTGAAATCACTCAACAGAGGAAAGTCCTGGACCTGACGGGATACAAATTCGATTCTACACAGAGTACGCGAAAGAACTTGCCCCCCCTTCTAACAGCCATGCACCGCAAGTCTCTAGAGGAACGGAAGGTTCCAAATGATTCGAAAAGAGCACAGGTAGTCCCAGTCTTCAAGAAGGGCCGTCGAGCAGATGCGGAAAACTATAGACCTATATCTCTGACGTCGATCTGTTGTAGAATTTTAGAACGTGTTTTTTGCTCGCGTATCATGTCGTTTCTGGAAACCCAGATTCTACTCTGTAGGAATCAACATGGATTCCGGAAACAGCGATCGTGAGAGACCCAACTCGCTTGATTTGTTCATGAGACCCAGAAAATATTAGATACGGGCTCCCAGGTGGATGCTATTTTCCTTGACTTCCGCAAGGCGTTCGATACAGTTCCGCTCCGCACTGTCGCCTGATAAAGTAAGAGCCTACGGAATATCAGACCAGCTGTGTGGCTGGATTGAAGAGTTTTTAGCAAACGGAAAACAGCATGTTGTTCTCAATGGAGAGACGTCTACAGACGTTAAAGTAACCTCTGGCGAGCCACAGGGGAGTGTTATGGGACCATTGCTTTTCACAATATGTTTTAATGACCTAGTAGCTAGTGTGGGAAGTTCGATGCCGCTTTTCGCGGATGATGCTGTAGTATACAGAGAAGTTGCAGCATTAGAAAATTGTAGCGAAATGCAGGAAGATCTGCAGCGGATAGGCACTTGGCGCAGGGAGTGGCAACTGACCCTTAACATAGACAAATGTAATGTATTCCGAATACATAAAAAGGAGGATCCTTTATTGTACGATTATATGATAGCGGAACAAACACTCGTAGCAGTTACTTCTGTAAAATATCTGGGAGTATGCGTACGGAACGATTTGAAGTGGAATGATCATATAAAATTAATTGTTTGTAAGGCAGGTACCAGGTTGAGATTCATTGGGAGAGTCCTTAGAAAATGTAGTCCATCAACAAAGGAGGTGGTTTACAAAACACTCGTTCGACCTATACTTGAGTATTGCTCATCAGTGTGGGATCCGTACCTGGTCGGATTGACGAAGGAGATAGAGAAGATCCAAAGAAGAGCGGCGCGTTTCGTCTCAGGGTTATTTGGTAAGCGTGGTAGCGTTACGGAGATGTTTAGCAAACTCAAGTGGCAGACTCTGCAAGAGAGGCGCTCTGCATCGCGGTGTAGCTTGCTGTCCAGGTTTCGAGAGGGTGCGTTTCTGGATGAGGTATCGAAAATATTGCTTCCCCCTACTTATACCTCCCGAGGAGATCACGTACGTAAAATTAGAGAGATTCGAGCGCGCACGGAGGCTTTCCGGCAGTCATTCTTCCCGCGAACCATACGCGACTGGAACAGGAAAGGGAGGTAACGACAGTGGCACGTAAAGTGCCCTCCGCCACACACCGTTGGGTGGCTTGCGGAGTATAAATGTAGATAGCAAAGGGAGAGAGTTCAGAGAGCTGAGAGATCACTTTCCGCGAGATTTTTCTGCCCTTGAAGGAGACATTTCGACGAAAGGACGATGGGCTGCCTCTACTGCTTTTACTGGCGAAGAAAAATCGTAAACCACTGTGTTCATGTTTTTTGATAAGAGAGCGCATTAGGGAGCGGGATGGTTTTGGAGCATGAAAGAATCCCATTACACAGCGTGTGATGGAAAATGCTCAACAGTAATGAAATTTTACGAGAATGAGAGTGATAGAGGTGGAAGAAATTCTCTTTATAATTTGACCCAAAACTCCCACCGAGCGAGGTGGCGCGGTGGTTAGCACACTGGACTCGCATTCGGGAGGTCGACGGTTCAATCCCGTCTCCGGCCATCCTGATTTAGGTTTTCCGTGATTTCCCGAAATCGCTTCAGGCAAATGCCGGGATGGTTCCTTTGAAAGGGCACGGCCGATTTCCTTCCCCATCCTTCCCTCACCCGAGCTTGCTCTCCGTCTCTAATGACCTAGTTGTCGACGGGACGTTAAGCACTAATCTCCTCCTCCTCCAAAATTGCCAGTCTAGATACTATAATACGTAAAGCTATTGCTGTTAAAGAAAGACTCTGTATGGCACTAATATTTCTGGCATCAGCTGCGGTTATTGTCTTCAGTGTCGTCTAGTTGCCCATAGACGTTCAAAAGCCGAGCAGGAAGCACATCTGATAAATAAAGCATTTCTGGAGATAAATTTATTTGAAAGTTTTTAGAACGAAATTTTCACTCTGCCGCGGAGTGTGCAGTGTTATGACGAGGTACTGGCGGAGTGAGGAGCTGTGAGGACGGGTGAGTCGTACTTGGGTAGCTCAGTTGGTACAGCACTTGCCCGCGAAAGGCAAAGGTCCCGAGTTCGAGTCTCGGTCCGGCTCACAGTTTCAATCTGCCAGGAAGTTTGAAAGTTTTTAGTTGTATTGACTTACGGACACACTCGTAAATTCCCGAAGGTCTGTTCTTCAACACCTAATGTAATATAATCAATAAGTACCTCGTAATATAAAATTATAGATACAGCTGTATTACTTGAAGCGATACGGCAACTTTTCCCAGTTCCAAAACGATTACTTTAAAAAATAACTTGAATAGTTTCTCTATGGCAATTAGTCTGTGCAAAACTACTTTGCCTGATTCCTTGAACTGTGGATATTCTTGTAAATTCCTCCTGTGGATGTCTTAAAACCTATAGCCATTTCAGCCTATAAACTTCTCTCAGTTCCTGTAGTCCAGTAACAGTACGTTCCATAATGCTGGCCTTACCTCGTACAAACTAATTAAATGCACAATTTATTTAGTCCCGAGTCCACTTCACGGCGGCTTTCTTCGTTACCTTTTTGCTGACACAGTGCTGACATTTACTCACAGTGTGCATCTAACGCTACAATAGTCGCAGCTGTTCCGACGCGTTTAAAGAGTGGCTCGTTGCCGTGTTGATTTGGTGTAGTGGGTGCGCACTAGTCTTTCATTCGTATTTTCATACTAACATGTAACAGAGTCTCTTCAGTGCCAGTTTTTTTTTAGTTTCGTTTGTTAATTACATATAAAATTCTATGTGGCTATTACGAGTCTAGAACTTTGCCGTTCGTTTGGGAGGTAAAACGGACGATTTCTTAGCTGAGATACATGCCACGGCCATATATTACGGCTCAGAACGCGCAGTTTACTGATTACTTTTATTTAATGTGTGCATGAGTACGGTAAAATACATTGCCAAAATGTGGCGCAAAATAACTGATGATGGTCGAAATAGAGAGGATATAAAATGTAGACTGGCAATGGCAAGGAAAGCGTTTCTGAAGAAGAGAAATTTGTTAACATTGAGTATAGATTTAACTGTCAGGAAGTCGTTTCTGAAAGTATTTGTATGGAGTGTAGCCATCTATGGAAGTGAAACATGGACGATGAATAGTTTAGACAAGAAGAGAATAGAAGCTTTCGCAATGTGGTGCTACAGCAGAGTGCTGAAGATTAGATGGGTAGATCACATAACTAATGAGGAGGTATTGAATAGAATTGGGAGGAGTTTGTGGCACAACTTGACAAGAAGAAGGGACCGGTTGGTAGGACATGTTCTGAGGCATCAAGGGATTATCAATTTAGTATTGGAGGGCAGCGTAGACGGTAAAAATTGTATACAATAAGCAGATTCAGAGGGATGTAGGTTGCAGTAAGTATTGGGAGATGGAGAAGCTTGCACAGGATAGAGTAGCATGGAGAGCTGCATCAAACCAGTCTCAGGACTGATGACAACAACAAGATGTGGTACTGTACAAACTGAAATACGGCATAAATATTAGACGCAATATGGCTGCTGAATGCTGGTATAGTTCTTGTCTGACATCTACGGCGACCACCTCTTGAGAGAAAGAAGCTGCTGCCTATACAAGAGATGTAGATTCGCAGAGCGCGACTATTTGACATGTTGCCGCACTCTCGGACATTGGCGGCGAGCTGACTCTGCGTTGTTCACACGGCACTTATTATGCAAAAACAGACATAATGTCTGACGGGATACCCCAATCACTGGTTATACAATGTTACTTATAATCCGTCTTGATTGCAAAAATGTTTATTCACATGACCGGTTTCGGTTCCTCTAGAACCATCTTCAGATCTGCAATTTCGGTTACAGGAGTAACCCGTCCACACGCAGCAACCTTCACATGCTGTGTGTGGACGGCATCACTTTCGAAATGCGTACTGAATAATGTTGGGGCCCTGTTTCGAAAACAATACCGTTCGGTGCGCTCGCGTACCGAACCGATCGGCAAAATGGCGGAAATTTACAGCAAGGAGCCCTTGTTGGAAAGAACGGCTCACGAGTTGCACCACGCCTTCCCCTGGGGCGGAGAAGGAAAGGAGGCGCCTTGTGGAGGGAGCGTCGGCTGGTCTGTGCGCGGTAACTGACCTCGTGCAACCCGCGCCTCTTTAACTGCAGCGCCATCATACCCGCGATGAGTAAGTTTCCTTTTGTTGTTCGGTTTTTGCCGCAGGGCGCCGTAATTGTTACATACGGCGCCACCGCCCGTTACCGCCGGCTAATACAGATACTCGTCCACTTGCGAGGTGCAGCGCCGGGTCGTTACCAGCAGTTTCTGCTTGTCCGTAGCCATGTCTCTTGCGCAGAATGGACTCATCTGAGGCGTTTGCGACTCTGCTATCCGGCTCTCGCGTTCGCTATTATGCTGCAGCATGTGCAAATGTGCAGAACTACGGAGGCGGCCTTTAGATGATAGGAAACGTCGAGGACATGAAAAGCAGGCAATGGAATGTAAGTGATTAAATTATCTGAAAATGGCTGTTGGACTGTGGCATTAGCAGAATAAAACTTTCCCGGAAAATATTTACAATAAGATTGACTCAGAAATGACACTTGTTGAACACGACATGGTAGGTAATGAACATCTGACAAGAATTATCAAACTGTGAGACACAGGTAGTGGTTGTGTCTGAGCAATAGCGTTTTCACTATTCTCCTGTAGCTCTTCCAGTATGTGAGGGTTATTAGAGTAGTAGTAGTAGTAGTAGTAGTAGGGGAGAGAGAGAGAGAGAGAGAGAGAGAGAGAGAGAGAGAGAGAGAGAGAGAGAGGGGGGGGGGGGGAAGGGGGGGGGGCAGGAGGGGGCAATCGAGGTGGGCAGGTGAGAGCAATCTCTTTGTACGAGGGCAGTTCAATAAGTAATGCAACACATTTTTTTTCTCGGCCAATTTTGGTTGAAAAAACCGGAAATTTCTTGTGGAATATTTTCAAACATTCCCGCTTCGTCTCGTATAGTTTCATTGACTTCCGACAGGTGGCAGCGCTGTACGGAGCTGTTAAAATGGCGTCTGTAACGGGTGTGCGTTGCAAACAACGGGCAGTGATCGAGTTTCTTTTGGCGGAAAACCAGGGCATCTCAGATATTCATAGGCGCTTGCAGAATGTCTACGGTGATCTGGCAGTGGACAAAAGCACGGTGAGTCGTTGGGCAAAGCGTGTGTCATCATCACCGCAAGGTCAAGCAAGACTGTCTGATCTCCCGCGTGCGGGCCGGCCGTGCACAGCTGTGACTCCTGCAATGGCGGAGCGTGCGAACACACTCGTTCGAGATGATCGACGTATCACCATCAAACAACTCAGTGCTCAACTTGACATCTCTGTTGGTAGTGCTGTCACAATTGTTCACCAGTTGGGATATTCAAAGGTTTGCTCCCGCTGGGTCCCTCGTTGTCTAACCGAACACCATAAAGAGCAAAGGAGAACCATCTGTGCGGAATTGCTTGCTCGTCATGTGGCTGAGGGTGACAATTTCTTGTCAAAGATTGTTACAGGCGATGAAACATGGGTTCATCACTTCGAACCTGAAACAAAACGGCAATCAATGGAGTGGCGCCACACCCACTCCCCTACCAAGAAAAAGTTTAAAGCCATACCCTCAGCCGGTAAAGTCATGGTTACAGTCTTCTGGGACGCTGAATGGGTTATTCTGTTCGATGTCCTTCCCCATGGTCAAACGATCAACTCTGAAGTGTATTGTGCTACTCTTCAGAAATTGAAGAAACGACTTCAGCGTGTTCGTAGGCACAAAAATCTGAACGAACTTCTCCTTCTTCATGACAACGCAAGACCTCACACAAGTCTTCGCACCCGAGAGGAGCTCAAAAAACTTAAGTGGACTGTTCTTCCTCATGCACCTTACAGCCCCGATCTCGCACCGTCGGATTTCCATACGTTTGGCCCAATGAAGGACGCAATCCGTGGGAGGCACTACGCGGATGATGAAGAAGTTATTGATGCAGTACGACGTTGGCTCCGACATCGACCAGTGGAATGGTACCGTGCAGGCATACAGGCCCTCATTTCAAGGTGGCGTAAGGCCGTAGCATTGAATGGAGATTACGTTGAAAAATAGTGTTGTGTAGCTAAAAGATTGGGGAATAACCTGGTGTATTTCAATGCTGAATAAAACAACCCCTGTTTCAGAAAAAGAATGTGTTGCATTACTTATTGAACTGCCCTCGTATTATACCAGCATTTTATGTGACTGGCAGTTCTACGGTTCATTAACAAGAGTCAATTCGCCCTCAGTGTTGTATTTTATGGGACAGTTTTATTTTTTTCCCTCCTGTGTATAAACTGCTGAGGGGAAATTGTTTAATTTATAGATGCACCGTCTAAGAAAGGGACTTCACCGACTAGTGCTTATCGATTTTCTTCTTACTTAACCGGTGCCTAGGCATCAGTTGTCTGTAGCAGCACAACAAGCCACCTAGAAACATGTGAAAACACTTGGAAGTTTGCGAGCGTGTAGTGTATAAACTACGGGGTGTTCGAAAAGTCTCTCCGCAGTGCCGTACGATTGTTAGCCGCGTACGATTGTTAGCCGCGCGTGGCGAATGTCGCAGTGAATAAACCAAAATGAAACTCACTGCAGTAGCGTTGTGCGTTTATTGTTTCGTTGAAAAATATGGGAACCACAATCCGAGGTCTAGAAATTGCAATCCAAACTCCTATTTTTACAGAATGGAGTGGTTCCTCATGAATAAACAATGGACTTACAGTACTCCACATACGAGAATTGTGCGAGTTCATGTACCCTGATAAATGAAACCACGACTCACCAGTGTAAAACGTTTCAATAAGAATATCCCTACTATTTTGTTGAACGAAATTTTTGAACCATAGACAATAATGCAGTCTCTTACCTTAATCAGTATTTTTCAGTTCTTGCACGACTGTCACTTTGCATGAGAAAAGTTCCAATTTTTTCCCTACAGTTGTGTGGGCCGTTCCGACACTAACATAATTTCCTGGGCGACTTTTCTTACTAACTTGTTCGGACTCACAGACATTTTATTGGAAATATCGAGTAGATTATCATCAGACTAAACGCTAGGACGACCACTTCTCGGTGCATCGTCACTGAACCCGTACTTTGAAATTTGTTAATCAAATATCGCACAGTATCGCGATGTGGGAGTGTTGTCTCGGGGAAAACTAAATTAAATATTTGACGAACTGAAACTGTGTATTTACCGCCAGCTTTGAACACTCGTTCGACTAAAAACTCACGTTCTTCAGTTGTTAGCATTTTAACACTGACAAAAACGAAACAAACGAACAAAGGAACTAAACTTGAACGTTCACGTCAACACGAAACGACACACACCAACGATACTACTGACGCTGGCTGAGATAAACGAAACAGTGGAATGTTGGGAGAGTCCACTTGAAATGAAGTAACCCAGGCAGGCGAACAATCATACGGCACGCGCGGCTATCAATCATATGGCACTGCGGAGAGACTTTTTGAACACCCCGTATAAAACATTTCCACGTTTTCGTAACGAAACTTCCGTAGCTGAATGCGTAGCGCTATAATCTTTAAATCGCGAGGTCACATTTTCGATTATTGCTACTTACAACTTTTTTTACTTTTATTTGAACGCTATATTCATTATCAAATAGAAGCGCTAATAATCCGCCCTTTTCATGCAACAGTGTCGAACTACGCCCACACAGGAGCCACCGCTAGCCCGACATCGAGCCAGCTGCGCATCACCCATTCGTACACGCTCAGCAACTACGTTATCTATTGCGTCATCAGTCCTTTGACTGGTGTGATGCGGCCTGCCGTGAATTCCTCACTTGTATCGACTTCTTCATCTCACAGCAGCACCTCCAACCTACGTCCTCCACGAGTATATTCCTACCTCTGTCTTACCTTACAGCTTTTACCCACTACGTCTCCCTAGTACCATGAGCGCCGCAGTGGACACTGCGCCGTCCATCGCTGCGTTCTGGGACCCCAGTCCAGCTACGACACCTGAAGATGGGCTTACGTTGCCCGAAACCGGTCGTATGATGATGATAAAAGAAACTTACAACTGAAGCTGTTTTTTCAACCTCTGGTAGAATGCTCAGTTGCGGATGTTCTTCCAACAGAATTGTTTCCAATTAGAAAGGGACAAACATCTAGCACGCTCCTCCTCATATTGAAATACAACAAGAAAAAATCAAGCAGTTGAAATTTAAGTATCTTGGAGAAATAATTACACCTGACGGTTCAGAAAATGCAGCTGTAGAAAGTAGGTGTTCTAAACTAGAAGGTGCTTTTCATCTGTGCAAAGACTTATACAAAAGCAAAAGCCTGTCTTAAAACCTAAAACTTCGTCATTATAACACTGTAATTAGACCGTCAGCTTTGTATGCGTCAGAATGTTTAAACATGACGAAGATAGGACCACTACGAAAACTTGAAATAAAAGACCGGAAAATTTTGAGGAAAATCTTTGGCCCTATCAAAGAAAACTCAGAATTCCGCCGAAGACATAATTGTGAATTATACGAACATACAGAAGACATTGTTACCAGCATGAGGAAGCGGAGAATGATGTTTCTTGGTCATCTGGAAAGAATAAACCCGCATAGACTTACCCATCGCATACATTCATCAATTTCAAAAACAAAAGCGTATTCAAAATGGGCAAGCCAAGTTAAAAAGGATTTACAGGAAGCTGAAATTTCATTTGATGACACTCAGGCTCGAGAAGTTTTAAGAGAAAAAGCCAAAATTACTAAAAACATTATTTCGCTTACTACGCCAGTTACACGTCCTGCCTTCAAATGGTCAAAACAGAGAAAAGAAACACAGTCAGCCAAAATGAAAATCTACTGGCAAAAGAGGAAAACACAATCAGGGAAGTGACAAACATCTTCGTAGTCCATAGCAGCCCGAAACGATAGCAAAAAAAAAGAAAGGAAAGCTTACATTTTAAATTGATTTGTACTACGTGGGACAATATTTTATACTGAAGTCGGTGGCGGCTCTTGACCGCACATTATCAGTTACCTCGCAAACAGCTCGGTTGGTATCAATAACTGCCCACGTCGTGTTGTGCCGACTCCACTGTAGCTTGAATGGATTTTTTAAGTTTGTTTTATATGCCCGACTTCTAATTTCACCACCCAAGTCTCCAGGGTTGAGGAGTGATTGCCCGATGACGACACGCAATACAATGTGTTAAAGCGGAGTTCGCCGTTATTAATTATGTTTTTAGATTTAATTTTATTACTCGTACAGAGACTCAACGTTCCTTTGCTTAACAGCGCGTCGTCAAAATAAGTATGAAATGCTAATGTCTTTGCAATACATAATGTCGAGTATTGATTTGAAGTTCGTACCTATTTTGCCATTTGAGAGAAGAGAAACCTTAAGCGCTTCTGCTTCTATAGTCTCAGTATCAAATGTTCACTAATTTCAATTTACTTCCTATCTCAGTTCAGTATTTAACACAAATTATATATCAATGTCATTTCAGAGATATTACATCGGTTCCACCATAACGGAATAACACGTAATTGTCATTTAACATCACTTTTATTAATAATCCTTTTTCTTATGACGTAAATGTTAATGTATGATGACTATCCAGGAGGAAAGAGGGATTGATCCTAATCATGAGATAATAGCTTTTAATGAGCCCGCAATCATTAATTAAATAAAAAGTCACGTTCAAGGATGATAAGCGAACAAATTTCGTTACGTCGGTTTTCACGTATCTGTCAAAACTAATCCTGTCGCCCACAATTCAAATTAACGCTGACATTAACCCCTTTTGTAGGAACATCGAATCGTAACAATCCTGTGAAAGTTTATTCTAGTCCCCGAATTAATTCGTTTAAGATACGCGCACGACCGAACAGCAGAACGGAACACAAACGACTTGTTTTAACAACTGAACAACGCAATGACGTTATTACGACAATGTCCGCCCAATGAACATCTCTTTGACTTTATCTTCTCTTCTCTGCTTAATTAAATTGTTACAATTTATTCAGCTATTTAACGAAAACATCTAGCAAAAAATAAAATAAATTTATCCCAACGTAAAAGATCCGTTATACATCCAAGTGTACTGATATTTTTCTTTTGTTATAGCATAATTTACACTCCTGTATATTTTTGGCATTAATCATGGTTCGTTGTGTGTGTGTGTCGATGTTGGGAGTCATCAGGACGCACCATATCGTCTTCATCTGACGCCGTGTCGAATGCACGAAAGACGTGTTCAGTTCATTGCGGACAGCTTCGTTTCGGAAAATGAACACCAAATGCTAAAAGCGTATCATATCGTGTGAAGGCGTTCCGAAGCAGGCGAGACGGGAACCGGGTGAGCGCGATGTCAGAACAACGTGTGTGTGTGTGTGTGTGTGTGTGTGTGTGTGTGTGTGTGTGTGTGTGTGCGCGCAGCTGCCGCGGTCTTGAGACACCTGCCGAAAGCTGTACGGCCAGCGAGACGAGGGCCGCTGGAGGAAGCACCGCCCCTGGGGGTCTGCTTGTTGAGAGCGGGGCGGCGGGGCCGACCCCCTGGCGTCTGTCGGTCGCCAATCGTCGCAATACGCGCCCCGCGGCGCCCTTCCTCCTCCTCGTGGAGTGCTTCCAAGTGAAAAGCTCCCTCGCCAAAGCAGGAGCTGCAGTCGTAACACTGCCGGCCCGGACATATTTTTGAGATACACAAAGGACGGAGTTTGGTCTGGAGCCCAAAGGAGAAACTGGAACTCGTCTGCGATTTTGGAAGAGGGTGGAGGAAGGTCAGAGTTAAACAGCCCTTTGACGGCTGTAGGTCATTGGATACTGGCCACTTTGGCGGATTGGACGAGGGCAAGAAACGTGACCTTTCCAAAGAAACTAATAGAGCAGTGTTTCTTAATATTTTCGACAGATGGAACCATTTTTAATATATCCATTTTTATAATAGAACTGCTGGTTTGTTTCTACTTACAACTGATTGGTCGAAAGCACGTCAGTTGTTTACATTTGTTACTTCAAACTGCCTCCTTAGCTAAACTGCTGTCACGTCGCTTCTACACCACGAATAAAATTAGGTCGGAACTTCCGGAATAAATTAGGTCGTAACTTCCGGGACCGACGGTATATGTTATATTGTCATATCTCAAAATGAACTACTTACATCAAACATGGCAAATATTACAAATAATTATTGGATGTAGATTCCGCCTTTTATGCAAAACACTGTGTTTTTTTTAACCCAAACATGTTTCGGCACCAATGTCCCATCATCAGTGGATTTTGTTTATTGATAAACTGCAAAAAAAAGAACAAAATGAGGCCTAAAGGCAGTTCTTGTTTGTTTTTATTTTACGTTGATTTTACATTATACGATTTTGCAGGAACGGCTGTGTGGTGTCCTGCACTGACATGTAAATATGAATTTTATCAGCAAGTTAACATCTCCCTTGATTTTTTTTTAAACGTTAGTACTCGTTCGGCGTTAGGGCCTCGACGTCTTAGTTCCAAGAAAATAAAAATTCTGTGCTGAACACGTTTCTCCACTCTTGAGGCAGCAGTAAGCGTAGATATCTTACGCCTGGACTGGTAACTCACGGAAGAAAGAATACAGTCAGAATTTAGCATCCTTCGACAGCGAGTACATTAGCAACGCAACAGCGGTTTCCTTTAGGGAAGACGACAGCCAGGTGCTGGATGCTGTCCCTATGGAGGAACCATCCCGGCGTTCGCGTAGAGTGGCTTCGGAACTTCTCGGGAAACATAAATGAAGCTGACTGGAGACAGATTTGTAACGGCACTCGTCTGCGATACGAGTCCTTTAACCCTGTGGCGCATAGCGTCCACTACAGTGGACACCTGTTAATGGTCGCGTCTTTGGCATTTTCAGTCTTGAGGCTGCAAATGCACACAGTTCAATGCAGTCGACACTCCCTACTGGTGTTGTGTCCTGCATGCATTTGCAGCCTCACGACTCATTGTAAACGCCAGAAAAGTGACCGTTATAAGTTGTCCATTTCAGTAAAACTCATGCGCCACAGGGTTAACTAAACCACAGCGTGCGACGCTATAAACGTTAGTTTATTGCAGCTGGAAAACCGACACACCCAAAAGCGAAGAATGCAGCGGTAATATCGACATTGGGTCACACAGTAACAGCGGTAATATCGACATTGGGTCACACAGTAACGTACATAATAGAAAGCGCAAATTCGGCCCTTGAAAAAACACCGCATACATTGTAACAGATTTAATTAAAGAAACCAATAGCATAGGATACGGGTAGGTAGGAAATCATATGGCAGCTGCCTTAAACTAATATTGTGGTAAAGGGAAAACAGAAGGGGAAGAGATGGAAATGTGTACCAAAAACACGAAAAGAGAGTGAAAACCTGTGTTTTCCATCGTACTTTTATGATTTTATACCTTCTTATATATCTTGAAAGTGTTAGGATAACTTCTATTCCAAACCTAAAGCATTATAATAAAAAAAACCTCCCGTGTTGAAATTTGGTGCGACTATCTCTGCTGCTGCGTCAAAGGAAGCCGCAACAGTCGTCTGTTGAGAGTGAAACTTCAGAGCCTCCAAGTAGGCTTACTATCAACCATCGCGCAAGATAGCGAGCTTTCACTCATCTGATCTTACGAACCCCATGTACAGCATAAGTAAAAATTTCTATGGTAACGTATAGTTCCAAATGTTAATTTTTGATAGTAATGTAACTATTACCAACAAACACCAGAGATATTTGATCAGGGAGGAGTCCATGAAGTTGGGTGCGTACATGAGCCAATGAAGTTCGTGCGTGCTACGTGGAGACTGCCCCGTCTTTGTCGCTCTAGTTGCGCATGCGCACGGGCGCAGCCGGCTGGGAGCTGGTAGCTAGCTGCCTGGCTCCCTTCTTCCGGACACAGCAGGTGTGGACCGCGAAGCCCTTCAACGGTCGGTCCCGTCATGGCATTCCGCCGCTACGCGCAGGTGCTGCGGCTGTGTCTGCCCGCGATCCCCGTCACGGTGCTGTAAGAAGTACGCGGATTTGCAGTCGTCGTATCCTGAAGTGTCCATTGCATATATTGCCGTCCAGTATTTATTTGGCTTTCCCCTTACTACCGCTTTCAACCTCATACACATACTTCCGACGGGTAAGTTCTGTGGATTTCTCTCTGCCATTATTTTTGTTTATGGGAGCCTTAACATTGCGGGCATTCCCTGTTCTAGTCCAGGATCCTGTCATTAGAGTAACGAATTTGGCACGAAATGGGGTGTTCCAGACAGATATCACAATAAAGTTCTAATCTCTCTCTCTCTCTCTCTCTCTCTCTCTCTCTCTCCGTGTGTGTGTGTGTGTGTGTGTGTGTGTGTGTGTGTGTGTGTGTTACGTAATAAAAACGTACGAAGGTCTCCTTCAAATGCACACCTTCTCCCACAATCAGCCCCCTACCATCAGAATTTCTTGTGTCTACTATGGCACTCCTTTCTTCCACTGTAGAAATATTTGCGACGACCGGAATTATATCCCACAATAGACATTTTTTTTGTCTTCGTGAGTGGTCTTACTGCGCCACGAGCGTAGTCCAGCACTAACAAACAGTTACATCGTTGTGTTCGTCACGTCTTCTGACTACGAAACTGTTGTGCTTGCAAGGGTTACGTTTGGATCGAATTGTCAACGTAATTAGTTTCAGCGTAGCTGGTTGGTTGGTTTTGGGGACGGAGACCAGACAGCGAGGTCATCGGTCTCATCGGATTAGGGAAGGATGGGGAAGGAAGTCGGCCGTGCCCTTTCAAAGGAACCATCCCGGCATTTGCCTGGAGCGATTTAGGGAAATCACGGAATACCTATATCAGGATGGCCGGACGCGGGATTGAACCGTCGTCCTCCCGAATGCGAGTCCAGTGTGCTAGCCACTGCGCCACCTCGCTCGGTTTTTAGCGTAGTGTTTGCAAAATTCGTTTTCCGTTCATTGCCCTCAGGGGCACGTTTAAGTAAACGATGTTAACGAAGTAGACGACTATGCTGGTGGCGTAATAGCCCAATCAGTAGAGACCAAGAAAGGTCGAATACAGGAAATAGTTCGTGCAGTAGGAAATTTTTATGCTATGGTAGGAGGAAGTGCCACGAATAACGTGCTAGAAAACCTGACTAGTGGGAGCTGAGCGTCGGAGTGGTCGTGCGTTTGAAGGTCACTTTCGTGCGTTTTTCTTCAATACCTCGAAAACCGTGGCCACCAGCGAAAATATTTTTTTTTTCTGTAGGCCTAATAGTCTGCGCGTCGCGAGCGAGAGAATATGAAAATCTCGCATGTGGTTTATGATGCGGGTTGCACAAAACGGCAGCGCCGGAGGCAGCTGACTCACCCTGCATAGTCAGTTGTGAGTTTCTTTCTTGGACGTTCTAGTGAGTACGTCATAGAAAAAGTCGTTAGCAGATACACAAGGCGCAGTTGTTGGAGAGGTACGAATTACTCTGTACATCCCTTTCCAAACATCAGAGTATTATTTTCAGCCATAATGGCTATGTTTGTGGACCGTGACTGTGTGGCATAATTATTTATTTCAAGTTTCTGCTACCAGTCACTATTTATTTTATTTTATGCTTAATCTAACATAATTCAACGCGTTTCGAACATGTTCATTTTCAAGCGTTCATACATACATACATACATACATACATACATACATAGAGAAATGTTACTTAAAAATAACCAGTCTTAAACTAGATTAGTCTAGAAGACTTTGTCTACTGTTTTTACTGTAGCTGATGATGTGGCATTTGTGGGGGAAGGAGGGGGCAGTGTATATGTAGAAATCGAAATCAGTGATGTCTTCTGCTGGTTTTCTTCTTTGTTGTTGACTATGTCTATTACAGCTTGTATAGGATGTAAATAGATTTGCATCAGTTATGTGTTACGAAAATATTGTGAAAGGCTTTTATATGACAGTTGATCAACTGTCGATAGGTTTTTTCCATTCGGTAGTTTTTGTTAAGTCGATAGGTTTTGTCGATTCTGTACGCATTGTCGATTCTGTACGCATTGTCGATTCTGTACGCATTGTCGATTCTGTACGCATTGTCGATTCTGTACGCATTGTCGATTCTGTACGCATTGTCGATTCTGTACGCATTGTCGATTCTGTACGCATTGTCGATTCTGTACGCATTGTCGATTCTGTACGCATTGTCGTTTCTGTGCGCCTTGTCAGTTCATAGTTTTGGTCGATTCAGTAGTTTTGGTCAATTCACACACATCCATGCCCGAGGCAGGATTCGAACGTGCGACCGTAGCGGTCGCACAGCTCCACTCTGTAGCGCCTAGAACCGATTCGATAGGTTTTGCCGGTTCGATAGGTTTTGCCGGTTCGATAGGTTTTGCCGGTTCGATAGGTTTTGCCGGTTCGATAGGTTTTGCCGGTTCGATAGGTTTTGCCGGTTCGATAGGTTTTGCCGGTTCGATAGGTTTTGCCGGTTCGATAGGTTTTGCCGGTTCGATAGGTTTTGCCGGTTCGATAGGTTTTGCCGGTTCGATAGGTTTTGCCGGTTCGATAGGTTTTGCCGGTTCGATAGGTTTTGCCGGTTTGACAGGTCTGATCGTTTCGACAGGTCTGATCGTTTCGACAGGTCTGATCGTTTCGACAGGTCTGATCGTTTCGACAGGTCTGATCGTTTCGACAGGTCTGATCGTTTCGACAGGTCTGATCGTTTCGACAGGTCTGATCGTTTCTGGTGGTGGCCCTGTGACTGTGCAGTTGCACGTGAAGGTCGGGCCGTGAGAGCTACTGAGCGTGTGGTGGCTGCCGTGTCGGCGGTGCGGCAGTTCGCGTGAGGCCGGCGCTTATCGGCGCGCGCTCTGTAATCGCGCCGGCACGGGGGACTTTTATATTGCCTCGGCAGGCGTCGCTGAGGGCTGCTCCGCCCGCCTGCACTTCCCACACCTGTGTGTGGCGCCCTTCACCGACTCTCTCTCTCTCTCTCTCTCTCTCTCTCTCTCTCTCTCTGTCTGTCGTGTGTGTGTGTGTGTGTGTGTGTGTGTGTGTGTGTGTGTGTGTGTGTGTGTCTGTGATCGAGGTGACGCAATGGTTGATACGCTGCACTCGTGTTTTGGGGGAATGGAGTTCAAATACCGGCCCAGCTATCGAAATCCTCCTTTCCCTGAAAGCATCATCAGATGGATTTTCGGTTATGGTGTAGATTTCATCATCACTTCTTCCACGTAGTCACAACTTTTCTGGGACCGAGTATTTTTCTTTCGTTTGTCCGTTTTTGTCTGGGCCATATATACGTTTATCGCGATTTCCCCAAATCATTCAGTGAGAGTGCGAGACGGTTCTTTCGAAAATGGACACAGCCTACTTCATTGCTTCCCCATCCTAATACACAGAAAAATGTAAAGGAACATTGGAGATCTGGTAGATAGCGATCAGTTTGGCTTTGGGAAAGGCTTACACATCGGAAATGCGGTTATGATGTTGCAATTGATAAAGAAAGAATGACTTGAGAAAAGTCAGGACACTGACGCCTTCATAGGATTTTTAGACCTAGAACAAGCATTCGACAGTGTAAAATTTGCGATATGTTCAAAATGATGAGAAAAATGGAAGAAAGCTAAAGAGAAAGACGGGTGATATTCAACATATAGGCAAGAACCAAGAGGAAACAAAAGAATGGAAGACCAAAAACTTGTGCTAGGCTTAAAAATGGCGTAAGGCAGGGATGCAGTCTTTCGACCATTACTGTTCAGTCTTCACACCGAAGAACCAGTAACGAAAACAACATAAAGGTTCGAGGCCGAGATAACAAGACAGCGAATGACCTCATTGGTAATATTCCTGACAACATTACTAACCTGAGTGAATGTGAAGAACGACCTTTTGAACAGCATGATCAATCTAATGAGTGCAGAATAAACCGAACAAAGACGAAAGTAATGATTAGTACCAGAAATATTAGTATAAAAATTAACACAAAAATTGGTGACCACGAGGAAAACGAATTGAACAAATTCTGCTACCTTGGAACCAAACTAACTAATTGTTGAAATGGCTCTGAGCACTATGGTACTTAACATATGAGGTCATGAGTCCCCTAGAACTTAGAACTACGTAAACCTAACTAACCTAAGGACATCACACACATCCATGCCCGAGGCAGGTTTTAAACCTGCGACCGTAGCAGCAGCGCGGTTGCGAAGTTTAGCGCCTACAACCGCTCGGCCACAGCGGCCGGCCCAAACTATCACCTTGCGGATGAAGTAAGGGAGACATAAAAAGCAGACTAGCACAGGCAAAGAGGGTACTCGTTACCGAAAGAAGTCCAATTCTATCAAACATTGGCTTGAACTTAGGAAAGAGTCTCTGAGCTGAGAACGTACGTCTGGGAGACAGCATTATGCTATGCAGCAGACACAAAACTTTACTGGTGTCACAGCGTTTTACACCACCTGCGAGCTTACATTCACGCATTTACTCGTAGTGGACATTGCCATTTGCGCATCACATCACGGCATTCATTCCTGACGTCTGATCACACCTCAGCCGTTATTTGCATCCACCTTCTCCTTTGATACTCTATCTCTAATATCTACTTTGGATTTGATTAGTTCATCTCTCGATATGTTCTTTGTAACGATGTTCAGTTATTTAAATGTTTCAGTATGTGTTAACAACTGCGTTTCATCTTGAGGTGGTTCATGTCTTCACGTCTCATGATTTTTTTTCCGAAGTTTAGGCTTGTCATTAGAGAAACAAATGCCACCATTCTTTATCATGTGTCAATTCAACCCGCGCGACGCACTTCGTCATTTTACGTCCCAAAGCGGAAGAGAGAAAATCCAGTGACGTAATTTCCTCAGGGCAGGTAGCACACGTGACGCAGCGGGAAACAAATACTGTACAGTGACTTGGGGCAGTGGTTGCGACGCGCCGCTCAGCCTGTCTGTTTCCGGTGCGTGTTGAGTGGCGTCAGCTGCCCACGTATCTCGCCAGGGGGCTCCGAGGAGCCATTGACCGACCACCGCGCGCCACTGACCACGACGCACGTTTTATGACCAGGGAGCTTAACTCTGGCACTCCTGTTTCTCTTTTAGGGAGGCTTCTCAGAGAAGGGAATGCCTACGTAGACAAGTGCGCTCGATAAAACGAACGCACACACACACACACACACACACACACACACACACACACACACACAAAGAAAAAAAAATTAATGTCTGGAATACAAGCGCTTATCATCCCAACTCACGTTGACGTCCAAATCAAACATCGGATTGACAAAGACTTAGCTTTATAAAGAATTGATTATGCACATTAACTGCCTCTACAACTGATTACATTTACTGAAGTTCGATATCTCTGTTGTGTCTAGACAAGACAGTCTAGACACAAGGCGAGGAAACCGAAAGGGCACGCGTCAACTCACGCCGACTGACGTGAAGTCTGGAACAGGATACGTAATGAATGCTATAAAGAAAAGTACGTAGCTGCGGTTATACTTAACTTTAATCCATCATTTGTATACAGCATTCTTGATTATACAAGTGAGACTCTCAGATATGGTTAATGGCGCCTTGCTAGGTCGTAGCCATGGACTTAGCTGAAGGCTATTCTAACTGTCTCTCGGCAAATGAGAGAGAGGCTTCGTCAGTGTAGTCGCTAGCAAAGTCGTCGTACAACTGGGGACGAGTGCTAGTACGTCTCTCTAGACCAGCCGTGTGGTGGCGCTCGGTCTGCAATTACTGACACTGGCGACACGCGGGTCCGACATGTACTAATGGACCGCGGCCGATTTAAAGCTACCACCTAGCAAGTGTGGTGTCTGGCGGTGACACCACAATCTCATTTAGAAATTCGCCTCCTTCTATGCAGATTTGCTTCAAACTGCGAAATCAGTTTTGATTACTGTGCTCTGCAGTTCTGCTACCGAAGGTGTGGTACGACATGTAGATATAATGATTCATATACATGGATCAGCCCATATTTGGCACTCATTATCACAGGTTACTTAATTTTGGAAATGGCGTAATTATTTAATTCCACTATTGGTCAGTCTGGGCTATTAGCACCATTTTCAAGCGGTGCTTGACGTCCACGAGTATAAGCTATGAAACTATCAAGGCCCCGGCATGCGGCGTGCAAACAAAAAAACTAATAAATTATGTGTGCAGTAGGTATTTTATACCAATTGTGTTTCGACATCATTTACATCTACATTGATACTCTGCAAATCACACTTAAGTGGCTGGCAGAGTGTTATCGAACCACCTTGACAATAATTGTGTTATTGTGCTCTAGAACATCGTACGGAAAAAACGAACGCTTACATCTTTCCGTACGAGCTCTGTTTTCGATTATTTTATTGTGATCGTTTGTACCTATGCGCGCCTTACTACTTGTAAGTTTCATGTGTCCTGGCATTTACTAGTGGTTGTTCTCCAGGGTAACAAAAGTCGTTAGGAGGTATCCCATATCGTGTCGGACGACGCAGAAACATTGAGCCATGCTGCCACTATAGCGTCCATTATTGCGAAAGGGTTGCCGGTGCAGGATTTTCAGCACGAACTGATCTCTCTATTGTCCCATAAATTTTCAATGGGGTTCATGTCGAGCGGTCCGGGTATCTAAATCATTCGCTCGAATTGTTCAGAATGTTCTTCAAACCAGTCGCGAACAATTATGGTCCGGTGACATGACATCGTTGTTTGGGGAACATCAAGTCCATGAAAGGCTACAAATGGTCTTCAACTAGCCGCACATAACCACTCCCGGTCAACGATCGGTTCAGTTGGACTATAGGACCCAGTCGAGTCGATGTAAAAACAGCCCACACCGCTGCGCAACCACCACCGGCTTGCACAGAACCTTGCTGACTCCTTGGATCCGCCCCACACTTGAAGCCCAGCATCAGCTGAAATCAGGACTGATGTGGCCGGCCATGGTTTTTCCAGCTGTTTAGGGTCCAACCGATACGGCCAAGAGCCTGGAGAGGCGCTGCAGGCGATGTCGTGCTGTTCACAAAGACACTCGCGTCGGTCGTCTGCAGCCGTAGCCCATCAAGGCCAGATTTCGCCGCACTGTCCTAAGGCCGGTATTATTACACTATCAAATTTCTTTGTCAAAGATTTGATCAAATATTCCGTCAAATATACACTCCTGGAAATTGAAAGAAGAACACCGTGAATTCATTGTCCCAGGAAGGGGAAACTTCATTGAGACATTCCTGGGGTCAGATACATCACATGATCACACTGACAGAACGACAGGCACATAGACACAGGCAACAGAGCATGCACAATGTCGGCACTAGTACAGTGTATATCCACCTTTCGCAGCAATTCAGGCTGCTATTCTCCCATGGAGACGATCGTAGAGATGCTGGATGTAGTCCTGTGGAACGGCTTGCCATGCCATTTCCACCTGGCGCCTCAGTTGGACCAGCGTTCGTGCTGGACGTGCAGACCGCGTGAGACGACGCTTCATCCAGTCCCAAACATGCTCAATGGGGGACAGATCCGGAGATCTTGCTGGCCAGGGTAGTTGACTTACACCTTCTAGACCACGTTGGGTGGCGCGGGATACATGCGGACGTGCATTGTCCTGTTGGAACAGCAAGTTCCCTTGCCGGTCTAGGAATGGTAGAACGATGGGTTCGATGACGGTTTGGATGTACCGTGCACTATTCAGTGTCCCCTCGACGATCACCAGTGGTGTACGGCCAGTGTAGGAGATCGCTCCCCACACCATGATGCCGGGTGTTGGCCCTGTGTGCCTCGGTCGTATGCAGTCCTGATTGTGGCGCTCACCTGCACGGCGCCAAACACGCATACGACCATCATTGGCACCAAGGCAGAAGCGACTCTCATCGCTGAAGACGACACGTCTCCATTCGTCCCTCCATTCACGCCTGTCGCGACACCACTGGAGGCGGGCTGCACGATGTTGGGGCGTGAGCGGAAGACGGCCTAACGGTGTGCGGGACCGTAGCCCAGCTTCACGGAGACGGTTGCGAATGGTCCTCGCCGATATCCCAGGAGCAACAGTGTCCTTAATTTGCTGGGAAGTGGCGGTGCGGTCCCCTACGGCACTGCGTAGGATCCTACGGTCTTGGCGTGCATCCGTGCGTCGCTGCGGTCCGGTCCCAGGTCGACGGGCACGTGCACCTTCCGCCGACCACTGGCGACAACATCGATGTACTGTGGAGACCTCACGCCCCATGTGTTGAGCAATTCGGCGGTACGTCCACCCGGCCTCCCGCATGCCCACTATACGCCCTCGCTCAAAGTCCGTCAACTGCACATACGGTTCACGTCCACGCTGTCGCGGCATGCTACCAGTGTTAAAGACTGCGATGGAGCTCCGTATGCCACGGCAAACTGGCTGACACTGACGGCGGCGGTGCACAAATGCTGCGCAGCTAGCGCCATTCGACGGCCAACACCGCGGCTCCTGGTGTGTCCGCTGTGCCGTGCGTGTGATCATTGCTTGTACAGCCCTCTCGCAGTGTCCGGAGCAAGTTTGGTGGGTCTGACACACCGCTGTCAATGTGTTCTTTTTCCATTTCCAGGAGTGTATTTTACAAAGCGCTGGAAGGGGTATTACACTGTCATCATATTTTTCGCCAAAGTTCAAGATGGCTGACAACAACAACTTGTTATTAACCGCAGAAGTTGCATGTACCACAGTTGCACTGTGTGCATATGCGGAAGAGAAGCGGGGGAAGGAAACATACCTGGGTGAAGCCGTGGGTTTTACGACGACACGATAAACGCATTCGACAAAACTTGTTACTTGAGCTTATAGTGAAGGACGTCAAGTCGTACATAAATTACTTGAGAATGGATGAGCATACATTTCTGTATGTGCTCAATGAAGTGTATCCTCAAATCACAAAGTACAATATGTACTTAAGAACTGCTACATCTGCAGAAGACAGGCTCACTGTAACACTCAGATTCCTTGTTACAGGAGAGGGTTTGGTTAGGTCAGGTCCCCAATCTTCGTAATCTATTTTTGTATTCAGCGTGCCTCACGTTGTAAAGCGCCTCATCAGCTTCATACATCTCTATTAATTTTGTAGTTGTTGGCACACACCAATTGTGTTTACCCGTGATGTTCATAAAAACACTACAGACGACAGAACACTGCAGCGATGTAGCGCTCCATGTGGTAACATATCACATTACAGTGAACAGAAGACAAGCGACTTCTTTGATCAAATATACAGCGAGGCCCTAGATTTGATCAAATATTGGACGACATTTGACAAAGTTCCCTATTACACCATCAAATATCTTTGACAAAGATTTTTGAAAAAGAAATTTGATAGTGTAATACTGGCCTAACGGATACGTTCGTCGTACGCCCCACATTCATTTCCGCGCTGTCAGCTTCTGTGGTGAGGGGTAATGCCTGACGTTCGGTATTCTCGGAATACTGAATTCCCTAACGATTTCCGAAATGTGATTGTCCCATGGGTTAGCTCCAACTACCATTCGGCGTTCAAACTCTGTGATTCCCGTCGTGCGGAGCTCCACCAGTGCACACCCTTTTTATACGTTGTGTACGCAATACTCCCGCCGTCTGTACGCGTGCATCTCGCTAACCCCTGACTATTGTCTTCTCAGTTTATAGTTTGGTGGCATGTCGTTATGGACGTAAACTACTGCTTGAAAAGCGCTTAATAGCCGAAATCAGCCAATAATGGAAATAATTACAGTTGAAGTCGGAAATGGGCTCATTTCAGAAGCTTTTTACAACTGCGGTATCTGACCGAAGAAAATGAGCAGGTTGTTTAATCTATGACAGACTGAAACCTTATGCGCGATACTGTATATAGGACAACATACGTTGTCCTGTTGGCCAAATATTCGAGTAGGTCAGTTGCTACTTCCTTCCTTCGACCAGTAATTTTGGGGAGGACGGCGGTTCAAATCCGCGTCCGACCATCCTGATTTAGTTTTTCCGTGATTTCCCTATTTCCCCTAATCGCTTAAGGCAAATGCCTGGATGGTTCCTTCGAAAGGACGCGGCCGCTTTCCTTCGCCATCCTTACCTAACCCGAGCTTGTGCTCCGTCTCTAATAACCTCGTTGTTGACGAGACGTTAAACACTAATTTTGTCCTCCTCAAATAATGTTCAAATGTGTGTGAATTCCTAAGGGATGAAACTGCTTAGGTCATCGGTGCCTAGACTTACACACTACTTAAACATACCCGAGCGAGGACTCGAACCCCCGGCGGAAGGGGCCGCGCAATCCGTGACATGGCGCCTCAAACCGCGTGGCCACTCGGCGCCGCTTCACCTCCTCGTCCTTCAGCAATAATTGAAGTGTTAGGCGTAATATTGTACCGCGCGGATGTCTGATTAGTGCTTAAGCTGTACGGCGTTGAATTTGTGTTGTTCCGTATGGTAATGGAGATGGAAAAATAGGTACGGTGAGATGGCTTGCCAGCACGTAGCACACTCGTCCCGAATCGCACCGACTGTGTCACCGTTCGAACAGTGTACGGGATTAGAAATTCTGTCAGTTAACGGAAAGAAACTGCGCAAAAGGTCGTCGCATGGATGATCGCAATCTTGCCGTGGAAACAACGCGTTATCAGAGAGATGATATGGAGAAATGCATCAGGTTCAGGGGATCGGAGGTACAAAACTCACACGTGACTACAGTCGTCGGGTTGCAGCACTTTTTAACAATTTGGGAGAGGGGCAGATTATCAACATTCATCGAGACAGAGGGTCTAAAGCTTGTCAGCTAATGAAGAATTTTCGGATTGGAGGGGAATGACAAAATACCGGAACTTTCAAAGAGGGCTGTGTGGATTACGTGGGCACAGGGCCTACGAACAACAGCTGTTAACACATGGTCTCTTTGTTTTTGAGACCTCTCTTTAGAAGTAATATGGGAGTTACTCCGTCTTTTGTGAGTGTAATGAAGCCTTACTTCGATCAGTTGCGTTGCGCTTTGTTTAGTCGTCAGGGTACAGTTTTTTAGCTCGTACACTATTTCCATCCGTTCTTCTACACACAGGCCTTCGACCGTGCGGGTCAAAACAAAGAGCAGGAGGTGAATGAATGAGGGTTTATAAAAACACGCAAAGGAATAACTCATTGTGTGGCAGTGCAGTGTGATAAAACTCGAACACTTGCGTGTAGAACAACGCAAGGAAATAATGTAGGAGTCAAAAACTTGAGCACTGAAGATGCTTTAAATAAAAGCGGAACGCGTCTGATCCAAATAAGATTCACTACAGTCGCAAAAGATAGAATAACTCCCGTATTATTTTGAATCTTTTTAGATTTTTAATTACTTACGTCTTCTAATGGTGGCTGGCGAGAGTGGCCGAGCGGTTCTAGAGGCTTCAGTCTGGAACCGCACGATCGCTACGGTCGCAGGTTCGAATCCTGCCTCGGGCATGGATGTGTGTGATGTCCTTAGGTTAGTTAGGTTTAAGTAGTTCTAAGTTCTAGGGGACTGGTGACCTCCGCTGTTAAGTCCCATAGTGCTCAGAGCCATTTGAACCATTTTAATGGTGACATTAATTTATCCGTGATAATAATGGTTGAGCTCCGTAGTTACGAACTACGTTATTTGAAGAAATACAGCAAACAGCTAAGTAGTTAAATGTTAAATCATTCTCATGTCTAGATGTACAGCACCAATTTACATTTGGTACCCTTGACAGTTGTGTGTTTTTTTGGGTATGTGAGGAATCTTATTTTTATTGCAACGTAAATGAATGTAAAGTCTACAGTATTGAGGTTAATACTGTCGGCGTGACATTCGTTTGGTTTGAATCGTACAATTCTCGAAATACGGGGTACGGAGACTGTTCCACGTCAATCACTTTGCCCCGGGAAAGACTAAATCTCCCACTCGTTTGTGACAGTAAATAAACTTAGTCTCTCACGTGTGTTGCATTCCCAGAGAGGATCTCTTATATCCACAGCAGGGATAGGGGAAGAACCCTCGCTGACAAAAATAATCTCGACGCCTGGCGCGCGGTTTACTCGCTTTCTGGCTGAGACGGAGAACGCCAGCGCGCAATCCCCCCCACCACACGAGCTCTTCCACTGACTTACGTCTGTATTGTCGTTCAAAAGTTGAAGACGCGTCTGCAGTCTTCTCCTGTTCTTCTTCCTAGGGCTCAAAGGATCTCGTATAAACTATCGCCCGATTAAAATTACTCAATAATCGACACTTCGCGCGTTGGAGCTGGTTTCCTCCAATCAGAGCGCTCAGTGTCACGCCCGAAGCGTTGCCGAACTGCCACAACGGATATTCAGGTCACTTCCAATTCCTTGTTCAGCATCCTTCCTTGATCTATGTGGATGGGTCTGGCATTTCATTCGCATATCATCACACGTGATAACTTCACCAAAAACAAAACACACACACAACAGTGCTGATGAAATTCATACAGCCGGCCGGAGTGGCCGAGCGGTTCTAGGCGCTTCAGTCCGGAACCGCGCTGCTGCTACGGTCGCAGGTTCGAATCCCGCCTCGGCATGGATGTGTGTGATGTCCTTAGGTTTAAGTAGTTCTTAGTCTAGGTGACAGATGACCTCAGAAGTTAAGTCCCATAGTGCCTAGAGCCATTTGAACGATTTTTTGAAATTCACACAGTTCCTTATGCAGAACAAACCAAACAGTACTGAATACTTCCGCACAAGACGCCATTCAGCGTCATACGGTTATCACAATCACAGAGACCGGCTTACGTTAGTTGTTGTTGTTGTTGTGGTCTTCTGTCCAGAGACTGATTTGATGCAGCTCTCCATGCTACTCTGTCCTGTGCAAGCTTCTTCATCTCCCAGTACCTACTGCAACCTACATCCTTCTGAATCTGTTTAGTGTATTTATCTCTTGGTCTCCTCCTACGATTTTTACCCTCCACGCTGCCCTCCAATACTAAATTGGTGATCCCTTGATGCCTCACAATATGCCCTACCATCCGATCCATTCTTCTAGTCAAGTTACGCCACAAATTTCTCTTCTCCCCAATTCTGCTCAATACCTCCTCATTATTTATGTGATCTACCCATCAAACCTTCAGCATTCTTCTGTAGCACCACATTTCGAAAGCTTCTATTCTCTTTTTATCTAAACTATTTATCGTCCATGTTTCACTTCCATACATGGCTACACTCCATACAAATACTTTCAGAAACGACTTCCTGACACTTAAATCTACACTCGATGTTAACAAATTTCTCTTCTTCAGAAACGCTTTCCTTGCCATTGCCAGTCTACATTTTATATCCTCTCTACTTGGACCATCATCAGTTATTTTGCTCCCCAAAAAGCAAAAATCCACTGTCCATTCCGTTCAGCTGCTCTTCCAGGTCCTTTGCTGTCTCAGACAGAATTACAATGTCATCGGCGCACCTCGAAGTTTTTATTTGTTCTCCATGGATTTTAATTCCAACTCCGAATTTTTCTTTTGTTTACCTTACGTTAGATAAGCTTCGTATAACACTGTGTGAAGCCGAATTTTTGAAGCCTGTAATTCATCGTTGCGACTGGGTGGCCACAGTTGCAAATATAACTACTTACTCCAGAGTTATGGTATAGCGCAATGGTTTAGCGTATAGACCTAGTGTGCAAAAGGTTGTTGGCTGGGACCTCGTCAAGTGTAGTAAACTTTTTTTTAAATTTATAAATCCAGTCAAAAGAGTTTGGTTGTTAATTTCATTTATTTAATTGGTTTAAATGTAATTTTTAATTAGAATGCTTTGATACATCATTTTCAGCATCGTATTCACTTTGTTTGATCTTGTTTTACTTCCTATCGTTCTTTTTACGTCTGTAATCTGCCTGTCACCTACAATTTGCTGCCAAGTGCCAACGAAGACTCTCATCGACTGGTAACGTGGCAGCTCGTGTAGCTAGTGTGAGGATAGTCGCAGGTAATCAATGATAGCGAGAAATTACAGTTTGCTTTTAACGCTGCAAAAGGATTTTTTTTTTTCTGTCTTGAGTTTGCTCATAGAGGCAAGGTTTAATCGCCGTGAATAAAGCGATCGTGATTTTAGTTCTGCCGCAGACTTTTGACCGCAGTTTTGTCGGATGCATTGCACATCACGAGGTCGTGGGCACCTTAGGACATAAGTTTATATCCAGGACAGCAAAACGCGTTGTCTTTCGCAGTTTAGTCATTGGTCACTTAAAATTATCTGTGGATAGAGGATCTTCCATTTCCGGCGGCTGCTTCCAGCAGTGTTCAACGTTACATGTTGACAGCATTAGTAAAGTGCAGTGCCCCGCCATGTTTGTGTGTAGCCTATAACCGAACGGTAGTCGGCAGCGGATGTAGCAACACTGTTGCTGGAAATTACAGGCATCAACTATCGAATAATTTTAATCGGACTATATTTGGGGAAATTACGTATTACATGTTACATACCGTTGTTGTGGCAATCCTATTCACGTAAATATGATGTCATTAAAAACGTAACACAAAAGTGACCTTAACCCTCCTGTAGTAGCTAGCAAACAGTGCAGGTGCCTGAGTTAACATAACTCTTGGAGTTCACAACAGTGGGAACACAAAGAAAATGCACATTGACTGAATGACCGGTGTGGATTTTCATTGGACTTATGTTTACTGTCAACTCCAGCATGTGGTGAGTTAGGTTTTCGTAGCTCGCCCGGCTAGCCGGGCGGTCTCAACGAGCTGCTTCCCGAGCGGGAAGGCGTTCCGGTCCCCGGCACGAATCTGCCCGGCAGATTAGCGTCGAGGTCCGGTGTGCCGGCCAGCCTGTGGATGGTTTTTCAGATCTAACTTCGCGACTGTGGGCTGGTTCCCCTTGTTCCCCCTCAGTTACACTGTGTTGGTGAGTGCTGCGCAAACACCTTTTCCACGTAAGCGTACACCATAATTACTCTACCACACAGACATTTGGGGTTACGCTTGTCTGGTATGAGACTTTCCCAAGGGGGTCCACTGAGGGCCGAACCGCACAATAACCCTGGGTTCGGTGAGGGGCGGCGGTGGGGTGGGTGGACTGCTGTGGCCTGTTGTGGGGTTGTGAACCAATGGGGACTACGGCGGGTCCAGTCCTCTGCGTTGTTTCTAGGTCCCCAGTTTAATACACTACTGGCCATTAAAATTGCTACACCACGAAGATGACGTGTTACAGATGCGAAATTTAACCGACAGGAAGAAGATGCTGTGATATGCAAATGGTTAGCTTTTCAGAGGATCCACACAAGGCATCTCTTCCGCATGGCTGTAACGGATCATGCAGCCACGTCTCGATCCCTGAGTCAACAGATGGGGACGTTTGCAAGACAACAATCATTTGCACGAACAGTTCGACGACGTTTGCAGCAGCATGGACTATCAGCTCGGAAACCACGGCTGCGGTTACCCTTGACGCTGCATCACAGACAGGAGCGCCTGTGATGGTGTACTCAACGACGAACCTGGGTGCACGAATGGCAAAACGTCATTTTTTTTTTCGGATGAATCCACGTTCTGTTTACAGCATCATTATGGTTGAATCCGTGTTTGGCGACATCGCGGTGAACGCACATTGGAAGCGTGTATTCGTCATCGCCATACTGGCGTATCACCCGGCGTGATGGTATGGGATGCCATTGGTTACACGTTTCTGTCACCTCTTGTTCGCATTGACGGCACTTTGAACAGTGGACGTTACATTTCAGATGTGTTACGACCCGTTGCTCTACCGTTCATTCGATCGCTGCGAAACCCTACATTTCAGCAGGATAATGCACGACTGCGTGTTGCAGGTCCCGTACGGGCCTTTCTGGATACAGAAAATGTTCGACTGCTGCCCTGGCCAGCACATTCTCCAGATCTCTCACCAGTTGAAAACGTCTGATCAATGGTGGACGAGCAACTGGGTCGTCACAATACGCCAGTCACTACTCTTGATGAACTGTGGTATCGTGTTGAAGCTGCATGGACAGCTGTATCTGTACACGCCATCGAAGCTCTGTTTGACTCAATGCCCAGGCGTATCAAGGCCGTTATTACGGCCAGAGGTGGTTGTTCTGGGTACTGATTTCTCAGGATCTGTGCACCCAAATTGCGTGAAAATGTAATCACATGTCAGTTGTAGTATAAATATATTTGTCCAATGAATACCCGTTTATCATCTGCATTTCTTCTTGGTGTAGCAATTTTAATGGTCAGTAGTGTACATACATATACACATGCATACATACATACATAGGTTATCGGTTATCGTGGTGCCTGGACTGTGTGGTAGTACAAAGTGTCAGTCAGTTTTGTGATATGTTTTTCATAACGCCTTGTTTACGTTAATAGTACGCTGTGGCTTGTTTTTGAACTGGTCTTGAGAGAGAGGAAGTGGATTACCGAGTAAGGAATATAGGGTGTCATTTATACAAGACGTATTGCTGTTCATAACTTCGTTACGAACTAAGATACGAGAAAGGCAATAATGGAAGCAATGTGTTCCTGGTAGCTAAATTGTGCTTGATACATATTTTACGTTACTTCTGGACAAAAAGTTAGTTTGCGGAGGTCAAAAGGGGCAACCCGTTTAGTAATAGCGTGTCAGCGGCAGCGCAGTGGGCCTAAATCGCAGCGACCAGCACTCTTGACATAACTTTCCTACGCAGAACTTCACATCATTGAGGCTCCAGTGTACTCGGGCGAATGAAGACAGCGGAGAGTAGAGTGGCGCCCGCCACAGGATGATATCCGGAATCGAGTCCCGGCCTAGGACACTGTCGAATTTCTCCCGAATCACCAACCGTGAGTATACTCTGCCAGGACTAAAAGAATGATCGCACCAGACCGACCGACTGCTTAGCGCTGCGAGTTGCGGCAAATGACAGGTCTGGACGTGCTCCAGTTGTGAGCTTCGCGGGCTGGCAAGCGCGTCCCACCCAGGCGGTGTGCGGCGAGTGAACGGAGCCGTTGTGACGGCGGAAACTTCTAGCGGGAGCGAAACGAGCTGTGGGTGGGCGGGGCTGGGATAGCACGTGTTGTGCCACATGTGTGCCACCGCCCGCTTCCGCAGACCCCGCACCAGTTCACACATGTGGGCGCAACACCTTGTCACCTCGTTAAGGTTGGCGAATCGCCTGTTCTTCACTTTTCCCCCCCATCGTTCATCCCCCCTCTCTTTCTCTCTCCCTCTCTCTCCCCCTCCCCCTCTCTCTTTCCCTCCGCCCTCTGCCTCCCCCCCCGCCTTCTACTTCTTGCATCGGCTGGTTAGGAAACGTCCCGTAGTTTCTTCAGTCTTCCATCAGTTTATTCCATCTCTGTATTCTTGCCACTTAACCGTCGTCAATAATCGAAACCTGCCTATTCCAGTCTTCCTGTTTGCCACCACAGCTGTCCCTCCTCCATACTATACAGCCTATTCGTCGACCCAAATTACATGTGCCCCAACTTTACCCTTAACCATATAAGGACTTCCAAAAGTTTCAAGTCCCTTTATATCACACACACTGCTACCTATACATTGTAAATCTTCCTGTAAAATTATATTTAAATAAGCTTACTAGATAAAATATTACGTACCCCTCACCCCTTAAAAGGAAACATGGGTCGCTTCGAGTATTGTAGAAGATGTAAATCCGATACGAGGTGGTAATGACGTCATATCCAAGTATGTCAATATAACCCCCCCCCCCTTCCCCCCCCCCCCCACGCACACACTCACAGAAACCGTTGCATCATCAAGAAAGAATTAGAACCACAGGAAAACGTTTCCAAACACCACATAAAAGAAAAGCACAGAGCAAAAGTTTTCTCATTTGACGACCAGCTCTACTCACAAAAAGACAGGCTTTCAGTGAGATCACTAGTCAGTGAACTCTAGGAAACAGCTGTCTTAATCACAGTGAGAACAAAATAGTTGAAACCGTAGTAAGACACTAACAATACAAAAAACACACACACACACACACACACACACACACACACACACACACACACTGATAATGACAACGCACACGTACACATATTTACAAGCAGTAATTTCGTAAACTTGTCAAAGATCTTTGATTCTGTAAGACAGTTTGCATTGCTTTCTGGCGAGTAAACGTCAACGTTTCACTGTCTACGTATTGTAGAAGTTACGTGAACGTGTTAAGATACATTATATCAATTTATACGCTACTGGCCATTAAAATTGCTACACTACGAAGATGACGTGCTACAGACGCGAAATTTAACCGACAGGAAGAACGTGCTGTGATATGCAAATGATAAGCTTTTCAGAGCATTCACACAAGGCTGGCGCCGGTGGAGACACCTACAACGTGCTGACACGAGGAAAGTTTCCAAGCGATTTCTCATACACAAACAGCAGTTGACCGGCGTTGCCTGGTGAAACTTTGTTGTGATGCCTCGTGTAAGGACAAATGTGTACCATCACGTTTCCGACTTTGATAAAGGTCGGATTGTGGCCTATCGCGATTGCGGTTTACCGTATCGCGACATTGCTGCTCACGTTGGTCGAGATCCAATGACTGTTAGCAGAATATGGAATCCGTGCGTTCAGGAGGGTAATACGGAATGCCTTGCTGCATCCCAACGGCCTCGTATCACTAACAGTCGAGATGACAAGCATCTTACCCGCATGGCTGTAACGGATCGTGCAGTCACGTCTCGATCCCTGAGTCAACAGATGGGGACGTTTGCAAGACAACAACCATCTGCACGAGCAGTTCGACAAAGTTTGCAGCAGCATGGACTATCAGCTCGGACACCGTGGCTGCGGATACCCTTCAAGCTGCATCACAGACAGGAGCACCTGCGGTGTTGTACTCAACGACGAACCTGGGTGCACGAATGGCAAAACGTCATTTGTCGGATGAATCCAGGTTCGGTTTACAGCATCATGATGGTCGCATCCGTGTTTGGCGACATCGCGGTGAACGCACATTGGAAGCATGTATTCGTCATCGTCATACTGGCGTATCACCCTGCGTAATGGTATGGGGTGCCATTGGTTACACGTCTCGGTCACCTCTTGTTTGCATTGACGGCACTTTGAACAGTGGACGTTACATTTCAGATGTGTTACAACCCGTGGCTCTACCCTTCATGTGAGATCCTACATTTCAGCAGGATAATCCACGACGGCATGTTGCAGGTCCCGTTCGGGCCTTTCTGGATACAGAAAATGTTCAACCTCTGCCCTGGCTAGCACATTCTCCAGATCTCTCACCAATTGAAAATGTCTGATCAATGGTGGCCGAACAACTGGCTCGTCACAATACGCCAGTCACTACTCTTGATGAACTGTGGTATCGTGTTAAAGCTGCATGGGCATCTGTACCTGTACACGCCATCCAAGCTCTGTTTGACTCAATGTCCAGGCGTATCAAGGCCGTTATTACGGCCAGAGGTGGTTGTTCTGGGTACTGATTTCTCAGGATCTATGCACCCAAATTGCGTGAAAATGTAATCACATGTCAGTTGTAGTATAATATATTTGTCCAATGAATACCCGTTTATCATCTGCATTTCTTCTTGGTGTAGCAATTTTAATGGCCAGTATTGTATATACTTTCTTGAAAGTTTGTTGCTAACAGTACAGTGTACAGGATAAGACAGGGCTGCTAATAATATTTATGTTCTATCGTTTGTGTGTTGTATCAGTCTTCATTTTGTTGAAGTTTAATTTACGTGGTTTGCCGTTTCCGTGTAAACACTGAAAAATCTATTGACTTCGGTAATTGAGGTTTGTCGTAGGTGTAATCTATCACCCATGTCAGACATTCGACAAACTACTACCGTGACTAGACCATGGGAACAGAAACCAGAAGCAGCAATCTCCAGTAATGTAACAAGCTGTCATTTTCCTAGGATACAGTAGAGGCTAACAAATAATTGGGCATATGCACAAACCGTGAGAATATCTGCAGCACTTGTTGAGCGACTATACACTTTTAAGTAGCAGGTAGAGCAGGATTCAGATCGTTTAATCAGAAGTTTTTTCCTGTAAGCTGTAGTTGAATTTTCCGGTCGTTGATCACAGTTAACGTCCTCCATCCGGTTGTTGGTTTAATAAAGTTGTAGTCAATTACATTGTCTTCCTTCCAGGAAGTTGTGTTACTACCCTTATAACAGGTTACGCGTGTCTGGCTCATTGTTGACCCACGTCGCACGGAAAAAGTCTTTAAAAAGCGTTCATAGATTCAGATCCATGTAATTGTATTGCGCAGGTAATTCTTCTCGGCGCGGTCTGTGCAGTCATTTACGGGGGTCCTGGGAAAGTACCCACGACTTTTAATGGAGAAATGTGGGGAGCTGTTGTACCCTGAGCTCTGATAGTGCATAGCTTAAGTTGAGATTTGATTCCATATAAAGTACAACATTCATTGCTTATGCAAGTTTTCAAATTTTCTGTCTGACGGTCGCTGCACGAATTAATCACACTTGTATGATGCCGTTCTGGTAATCAGGCATTGAATGCAGATTTCTATTACTTGCAAACGAACCCCCACGACGCTACATTGGTAAACACTACCTAAAGATTATTTATATAGAAAGTGTATGGCTGTGGATTTTTGTTATTCTCGGAAGAGCCAGTTTCGTAAAATCATGTGATCTACCCTGTCAGTTCAAAAAGTTTAGAGACTGGATTAATAAGAAACGGGGTAAAGTTAAGATGATGGTTCTAATGCCCCCCCCCCCCCGTCCCGGTTGAAACGCTCATTGCCAAAGGTTACTACTTTAGGATATTGTTCAACTTGCGTGTTACATTGACTTGAACGTCTGTTACGTTGTTAAAGCGTTGACCCTTCACGGTACCTCCTAAATTTTGTTGTTTTGTGGTAGGTTCGTATTGGTGACGCAAAGTTTCGTCACCCGCGATAATCATATTCTAGAAAAGAACGGTCCGCATTTTGCATGTCAATCAGATCGAGACAGGCGCCAAGCTGATGTTTTTGTTTTGAAGTCAGTGTGTTCGGGATAAACTTTGCGCACAGTTTTGTCTTCTTCAGAACATTGTGGAGAACGTCTTGAACTGTCTCTTAAGAGATGTTGCTACGTTGCGATGGCACAGCAACGTTGCCACACGTCCACTACTTAACAATGCCTGTGACTGATGGAGTGCACATCTGTCGTTTAAGTTGCTAGTGAAAGCTGTCACCGTTATTACTGCGCTAACGTCGCTTGTACGCCTGGAATAAAATAAAATTCGAAATCTTTTGGACAGACATTGTATGGTCAGCGGTTTCAGCTCCTTCTAAACTTGCCGTTTTCCCGTTTTGGCTACTCGATCGCGTAGAAAATTTTGCACAACAGCTAGCGCGTAAGGTTGGAGTTATCAAGACTAGTTCGCGTTTTGTGCAGTTGTGACACTAGAATTTACAAATGCGAAGTGTGCTAACACGCTGTACGTTTACGACCGTCAGGCTGACGACCAACGCACTGAATATACGGAAACTTGAGGAAAATAACAGTGAGGCGTTCCAAAATGAAAAATATCCCATGAAATGGTGTTTTAGACGTCATATGGCACACTGCGTCTCTATGACTCTCTTTGCATTGTCTACGTTGTATGGGATATAATAACCATTGCGCTAGATGCTACCACACAGGAATGTAAGAAGATAATGGAGAAGAAAGAGCTGCTAATCCGCCCCGTGCTTCAGAAGGCGACAAACCAAAGCGCCAAGGGTACCGTCGTAACAAAATTTTTCTCTCACCTCTGCATGGTTTCCAGCGCATCTAAAGAATGTACGCTGTAACGCTCCAAAACCACTGGGCTTCAACTAATCAAGCAGTGTCCACATCTACTTACCTCCTTTGCAAACTTCTATGAAGTACAGTACGCGGCAGAGGGAACTTGATATTGTACCACGTTTTTTGCTTTCCTCCACCGTTACATTCGGATACGCAATGCGGAAAGAACGATTGCCTAAATGCGTATATGTGCGCGCTGTTGTTAGTGTACTCCTAGCCTTCGTGATCCTACGGGAGCGATGCATAGGATCTTGGAGAGTAGTTGTAGATGCTTCTCTTGATACTGGTTTTTGATACATTTATAAGTAAGTTTTCCCGGCATGGTTCGCGTCTACCTTCCAATCGTTATCCGTTCCAGCTATACAGCAACTGGTTGTCTCACGTAAGTTGGCTAAGCACGTGGCCATTCGTGCTGTCATTGTTTATACAAGTTCAGTATCCCAAAAGAGTCCTATCTGGGTGGGTGCCTCAAATTTGAGCTGTATTCTAGGATAGTTTACAGAAATATTTTGTAAGCAATCTCCTTTGTAGATAATCTGTTTGTATACCTATAAATTATTGCACGCAAGTATTTGAGTTGACTGATTGCAGTTTGTGATTGATGTTTTTCGTTTTGTGAAATGCTTAATTTTACATTTTTTATCACTTAAAGCATGTTGCCAATCTTCGCATCACTTTCATTTCTCATTAGCATCAGCGTGGATATTTGTGCAGATTCCTTCAGTTGTACTGAAATACAGATAACTGCGTCATATGCAGAAGCCCTGAGTTGACTATTAATATCGGCTGCCAGGTCAGCACATGTTCTATCCAAAACATACTCAGAAGTCAACATTTGCTTGAAAAAAATATTCCGATTACTTTGCAGATTACATTTGTCAGTCAGTCGTAAAATGCATAAAAGCAGGGCAAGCCATACAATCTGATGTGCATAATTAATGCAATTGTAGATGAGCAGTCGCAACAAGTTAAAAGGGACATGTTACAGCTTTTAGGACTACATCTACATTGATACTCTGCAAATCACATTTAAGTGCCTGACAGAGGGTTCATCGAACCACCTTCACAATTCTCGATTATTGAAATCTCGTATAGCGCGCGGAAAGAACTAACGCCTATGTCTTTCCGTACGAGCTCTGATTTCGCTTATTTTATCGTGGTGATCGTTTCTCCCTATGTAGGTCGGTGTCAACAAAATACTTTTGCATTCAGAGGAGAAAGATGGAGATTGGAACTTCGTGAGAAGATTTCGTCGCAACGAAAAACGCCTTTCATTTAATGATGTCCATCCCAAATCCTGTATCATTTCTGTGACACTCTCTCCCATATTTCGCGATAATAGAAAAAGTGCTGCCCTTCTTTCAACTTTTTTCGATGTACTCCGTCAGTCCTATCTGGTAAGGATCCCAGACCGCACAGCAGTATTCTGAGGACGGACAAACGTAGTGTAGGTCTCCTTAGCAGATCTGTCACACTTTCTAAGTGTCCTGCCAATAAAACGAAGTCTTTGGTTAGGCTTCCCCACAACATTTTCTATGTGTTCCTTCCAATTTACCTTGCTCCTAATTGTAATAACTAGGTAGTTGTGCGAGTTTGCGGCTTTTAGATTAGACTGCTTCATCGTGTAGCCGTAGTTTGAGTTCCTTTTAGCACTCATGTGGATGACTTCACACTTTTCGTTATTTAGGGTCAACTGCCACTTTTCGCACTATTCATATATCTTCTCTAAATCGTTTAGCAGTTTGTTTTGATCTTCTGATGGCTTTATTAGCCTAAAGTATTGCGCCACTGAAAAGCATATATAATATTTTACAGAAATAAAACGTGATACCCTGAATATTACACATAGGTGGCAAAACCTGTTTGTGTAAAGTATTTTAAAAAATGCAGAGGGCGGAAGTAAACAAATTCACATACATAGGAAACGGCAGCGGGAGCTTCCAACCTCGGAAAGACGTACGAATGGACCTCAAAAATTAAGTTACACATTACTATGGAAAGCTAAGTAATTTTGTGGAATACTCCACTACGCTTTAAAGTTGCACACATACACGACACTATTTTTGAACGAAGTCACCAATCTCTGTAAACAACGGTCTAATCTTTCTACCAGTTCAATTTCTTTCAGTAAAAATCCACTCCTTGGTCACGGAGCAAATCGAGAAACGCCCTCTTAGTGGCTATAACTGCAGTTGCTGCGAATCGTTTCCTCGATTGTCGGTGCTCTGTCGACTCTGTCGACTTTGGCGGATGTCGATGGCCATTGTCCACGTGTGTGCGGGCCTTGGTCAAATTGTTGCCACCACTTCACTGCGGCTAGCGATGGCAATGTATTTGGTGCATATACCGCCAGTATTTCACGGTGAATCTGTGTGCAATTTAAACATTTTGTTTGCCCACAAGAACCATTCTGTCCCGCGTTTTTCAGCTTTCTAATGCGTTTGCAGTTAACGTGCCATTTCACTCTCGGACTGTGACGCACCCGTTATCCACATCGCACCAGAACTGTCTGTGTAGCAAACCTATAGCGAGCGCCCTCTTCTATGCACCATTCATGTTACGCAATGGCGTTAGCGTGGGACAACATGTGTAACTTACACTGCTGGCCATTCAAATTGCTACACCACGAAGATGACGTGCTACAGACGCGAAATTTAACCGACAGGAAGAAGATGCTGTGATATGCAAATCATTAGCTTTTCAGAGCATTCACACAAGGTTGGCGTCAGTGGCGACACCTACAACGTGCTGACATGAGGAAAGTTTCCAACCGATTTCTCATACACAAACAGCAGTTGACCGGCGTTGCCTGGTGAAACGTCGTTGTGATGCCTCGTGTAAGGAAGAGAAATGCGTACCATCACGTTTCCGAATTTGATAAAGGTCGGATTGTGGCCTATCGCGATTGCGGTTTATCGTATCGCGACATTGCTGCTCGCCTTGGTCGAGATCCAATGACTGACTGTTAGCAGAATATGGAATCGGTGGGTTCAGGAGTGTAATACGGCACGCCGTGCTGGATCCCAACGGCCTCGTATGAGTAGCAGTCGAGATGACAGGCATCTTATCCGCATGGCTGTAACGGATCGTGCAGCCACGTCTCGATCCCTGAGTCAACAGATGGAGACGTTTGCAAGACAACAACCATCTGCACGAACAGTTCGACGACGTTTGCAGCAGCATGGACTAGCAGCTCGGAGACAATGGCTGCGGTTACCCTTGAAGCTGCGTCACAGACAGGAGCGCCTGCGATGGTGTACTCAACGACAAACCTGGGTGCACGAATGGCAAAACGTCATTTTTTTCGGATGAATCCAGGTTCAGTTTACAGCATCATGATGGTCGCATCCGTGTTTAGCGACATCGCGGTGACCGCACATTGGAAGCGTGTATTCGTCATCGCCATACTGGTGTATCACCCGGCGTGCTGGTATGGGGTGCCATCGGTTACACGTCTCGGTCACCTCTTGTTCGCATTGACGGAACTTTGAACAGTGGACGTTACATTTCAGATGTGTTAGAACCCGTGGCTCTACCCTTCATTCGATCCCTGCGCTACCCTACATTTCAGCAGGATAATGCACGACGGCATGTTGCAGGTCCTGTACGGGCCTTTCTGGACACAGAAAATGTTCGACTGCTGCCCTAGCCAGCGCATTTTGCAGATCTCTCACCAATTGAAAACGTCTGGTCAATGGTGGCCGTGCAACTGGCTCGTCACATTACGCCAGTCACTACTCTTGATGAACTGTGGAATTGTGTTGAAGCTGCATGGGCAGCTGTACCTGTACACGCCATCCGAGCTCTGTTTGACTCAATGCCGAGGCATATCAAGGCTGTTATTACAGCCAGAGGTGATTGTTCTGGGTACTGATTTCTCAGGATCTATGCACCCAAATTGCGTGAAAATGTAATCACATGTCAGTTGTATTATAATATATTTGTCCAATGAATACCCGTTTATCATCTGCATTTCTTCTTGGTGTAGCAATTTTAATGGCCAGTAGTGTACTTTTTTAAGTCCTGTCGTATGTACGGTAAGCTGTTTACACTTTCTTGCTGTCCTGTGCCAAGCATTAGTGAACCGATAATTCGGAGCTCTTTTTTTTTTAGAGTGGAGGAAGGAACTGTGAGCGTGGTGGGCGCTGTGAGTGCGGTCGCTCGCGTGATAAGGCGCAGTTAGGTCCTGTTGGTAGCCGCGCGCAGCAGCTTGTCAGGGCAGAACGGACGGTGGACGTATCTGGTGCTCCATCTGTGGGGCGAGTCTCCGCTACAAAAGGCAGGGCGCTCGAAACCGCCCTCGCTGCGGCACCGCAGGGTCCAGCTGTGGAAGTAATTTCCCGGTAACCACGTATGTATCTGTTGAGAGAGCGTCGTGGACAGTGATGTGTGTACTACCTTGATGTGGAACTCTGGTTTTGGAGACAGAACTGCGGTGCGCCAACGGATTCCTGTCGTCCGTATTGTCCACCATATTCCAGTTACACGAAACTTAACGAAGGGTCTTCGCGTGATCAAGGATACCTAGTGGATACCGTCGCATGCTCCACGGGGCTGTTCTTGCACAGGATGGCTCAAAGACGTGGGAAATTTTGAACGTTAGTGATGTCAGTACCGGTACTGTATTGCCGGAAGTCGATCGGAGACGATGTGTAGTGGGTGCTTAATTTTGAAGAAACTAGTTCACCCTTGAAACCTCCAGGTGGTGTTCGTACGGTACGTACTCAACAGAAAATTGCAGCTGTTAGAGTTTGTAACGCCGGAAATGCATATCCTCCTATTTCCATCTATTGTACTATAAATTTGTTTTCCTTATTTTTGTTACCTGAATATATGACATTTCTGTGTCTTTGCATATTGTAATTGTTTTACTATTTGTATATATATATTTATGCATTTATGTCGATGTATAATTGGTTTGTTTCGTAAATATTATTTGTATTATTACGCTGGGTCTTGCCTAGGGAAGACTGCTATCGAACGATTACATCGATAGGTCGTGTGAAGAATCAAAGTATGTAGGATCTTTGGTAGTGTTAACTCTGCCGCGTGGAGCGCGGGCAGAGGGAGTCTGGCTGGAGTAGTGAGTGGAGCAGGTGTGTTGTGTGAAGCTCCCGCGAGTTGCTGCGCTTTCGGGGTTTGGCAGCATGTAATTGCGCTCGACTTGCGATGATAGTTTCTGACATGGTGTCGCGGACGGGAAGCATTAGCTGGCGCACATCAAGAGCCCGTTTCGTCTGGTGACCGTGTCGAGAAGAAGGCGCGCCAACATCCAGCTTCTGCAACAGCGACGGCCGACAATGAGTGACTGTCGCCACCTCCTCGATCGACGGCTCCAAACCTTCAATCAACCAACAAGGAAGACTGGAAGCACATAAAGTTTTAGAACTGTATGGCAGACCTCAGCTTTTCAAACTGTTGCATCACAAAATTACAGAAACTTAGCATGAACCTTTGTTGCTCATTGTCCCAATTGCATTACCAAGCAGGGTCCCTTCCTTTTCCAAAATGAACCCGAGTGCCGTTGAAATTCAGACGCCAGCATTAAAGTAATATCATTCCATTTCACTACTTTAATTTCAAAGTTCAGTTAAAGTATTCATACAATATTCAGATTACACAAGCAGAAATTAAGAGTGCGAGTTTTGTTATCGTATTTTAGCTTACCTGTGACTGCAGCTCAGCTTGGTACGTACTAAATTTTACTACTGTTAATTGTTCAGAATCATTTAATTCAAGTTCAAAGTTAAATCCCTTATTTCTAAATTGCGTAGATTCAAGTAGCTTTTGAAATGATTGTTGAGGTAGTCCGAGACTAACCGTATTTTACTGAATTTCGATGTGCTTCAGAAAGAAAGCTCACTATTAACTTCAGTCACTAAATTAACTTTCGATTTTCCTGTTTTATTAATTCTTTTGCTAAATTACGTCAGAGTGTAGCGAAATTTATTACTTCTGACAAACTTTCAGTTTTCACACTGCACGTGTCAACCTTCAGTTGCCACGCTTCTAGTGCTAATTATGTGTGTAATAACCTTTCTTTTTGAGTTACTATAGTAATTGTCCTTAGGACTGGTGACCGTAATTTCCCCCAAATCTCAAATATCTAATTACCGCTAGTTAATTGTTAACGTAACGGTCGCACATTTACTTTCTTTATTAACTTTACCCCTTTTCAAAATTAATTTCCACCTGTTTCATTAGCATTTTTACTTTCATTTAGATGTAACCCTTTCCTCCCTCTTTACCGACAGATTAACTTCGGTAACGATTGATTTTCCCAAATTTCCATTAGGTACACGCGGTTTAATTTTTCACTGTCATTAAGGTCGATAAGTGAGGGGGAGGTTACAAGTTTCCTTCGAGAAGAGCCCTAAATGCTCCTAGATGTTCCGTTCGACAACATCGATCTCCGTCAAAGACTGAGGGATTAAGCTTACAAAGAATACTACAAGAATTAAAGTTCCACCCGTATAAGTTACAGATTGTGCAGCAGTTAAATCCACGACGCCCTTCATCACGTAAGGAGCGAAGGATTAAAATCAACGAGGATGCCAATATCCTTCAACTGATGTCATATGAAGCACGCTTTCACCTTATCTGATACGTTAACAAACAGAACTTCCGTTGACACTCCGTGGCAGATTAAAACTGTATGCCGGACCGAGACTCGAACTCGGGACCTTTGCCTTTCTTTCAGGAGTGCTAGTTCTGCAACGTTCGCAGGAGAGCTTCTGTAAAGTTTGGTAGGTAGGAGACGAGGTATTGGCAGAACTAAAGCTGCGAGGATGGGGCGTGTGTCGTGCTTGGGTAGCTCAGTTGGTAGAGCACTTGTCCGCAAAAGACAAAGGCCCCGAGTTCGAGTCTCGGTCCGGCAGTTTTAATCTGCCAGGAAGTTTCATATCGGCGCACACTCAGTTACTGAACACAGGAAAAGCGTCTAGAGTTTAAAGAGCGTCCATTACATAGCGACGAGGTTACAGTATGTTGTGCTCCGTCCTGTCGTGGTGCCATTGGCCCTTACGATTTTGATGATCAGGATGGCGCTGCAGCAACTATGACACCCACTCGGTATTTTGATATGCCTGAAACATTATTAGGATGGAGCCTCGATGTAACCCGTTCGCTATTCGCCAAATTTTTGAAAGGTGCGTCATCTCACGTAAAGGTGACATCCCGTGACGTGTGAGATCTCCCTGATCTTAGTGTGCTCGATTTCTTCATGCGGGAACATATTAAAACCATTGTCTATTGCTCAAGTCCTACAACTATACACGAACAAGACGAAATTTCTGCATTTCCCCGAGACAAACTACACCGAGAATGACGGAGTTTTCATAACATGTTTTTAGATGATTAACATCGAAGGGAGCACTTCTTTCCAGTGTCATCTTCAAGAAGCAAAGAGGTGGTTCAAATGGCTCTGAGCACTATGGGACTTAACTTCTGAGGTCATCAGTCCCCTAGAACTTACAACTACTTAAACCTAACTAACCTAAGGACATCACAGACATCCATGCCCGAGGCGGCATTCGAACCTGCGACCGTAGCGTTCGCGCGGTTCCAGACTGTAGCGCCTAGAACCGCTCGGCCACACGGGCTGGCAGCAAAGAGATAATTTGTATTAAAAGCGTAAATGACATATTGTGTGATGCACTTTCCTCAATGAAAATGTTTTTCCTTCTTGCAAGTTAACGTTACTTCCCGTTTTCTTGCGCCACTTGTGTATAGAAAGTGACAACGCTAGAAAATGCCAACGAAATGGAAGAAAACCTAAGAGAATCGACGCTTTTGCTGGAATTTGCAGTTGACTCTAAACAAAAATAAATGTAACTTAATGCACATAAACTGGCTGACAGATCCGTTATTGTATGATTACAAGACTGCCGAAAACTCACTGCAAGCACCCACATCCAATATCTGGCGGTATGCTTATGGAGTGGTTTAAAGTGGAACGGCCGTACAATAATAGGAAAGGCAGATGCCATACAGGTATTCATCGGATGAATCCCCAGGAAAGGTAGTCCACCTGCGATGGAGGTGGCTTATCGACCTCTCGTTCGAGCTGTACTTCAGTACTACTCCTTAGTCTAGGAACTATATCAGGTAGGATTTGTAAAGGAAATATAAAAGATCCAAAGAAGAAAGCACGTTTCGTTACAGATTTGTTTAGTAAAAGCGAAAGTGTCAAGGAGATGATCATTCAACTCCAATGGGACACGCTACAAGAAACAGGTTCTGCATCACGATGTGGTTTACTGTTTACTTGCGAGAGCGTACGTTTCTGGGAAGAGTCAACCATTTTGTTGCTACCTCCTACGTGTATCTCGCAGAGAGACGATGCAGGTCACACAGAAGCTTATGAATTTTCCCGCGCAGTGAACATGAATGAATGAATGGGGAGGGGGGGGGGCTGACGGTGATACACGGATTACTAACCTCCTCACACAGTAAGGTGGCTCGAGGTTTATAACTGTATTTTTAGTTATAAACGCTATCTCGTTAAATGTAACAGTAACCGAAGCAGGGAGCTGCGAGATTAACACACAATTGCAAGGATTTGGCCGCTACGCAGCCAGAATAATTTCCTCCTCGACATGAAGCTAAGAAACTGTGATACAGATGGTATAAGTAGTTGTACCGTATTTGTGAATATTGCTCGTATCTTCAACTTGCACTCGGTGTTCTAAGGAAACAGACATGCGCTGAGGTACAAGGGCCATGCTACGTAGCAGCAAACAAATGTATTTTAGGCATCCGTGTCCAGTTTCACATATTCCCTGTTGTACGCAGCACATTGTAAACGCATTTGCCAAATGTGTCTTTAATTCATCTTGGCCTTTACGAATTGTATTCTCATAATACTACACCCTTCTGTGTCAGGTCCCTGTGGGATGAAAAACAAATTGCAGTCGACTTCGTCGTAATTTTAACAGACATACCTGGCTGAAGAGAGTGCAGTTCTTTCAGTATTGGGACACCATTTGTGAGTGTGGATTACAAGACGAGATTAATAATAAATGCGCTCAAAGTCAAATTTATACAGGCATGATTTTGCTACATGGGAGAAGCTGTAAGAAACGATGCCTGGGAGGATGAGGAGCGAAAAAGCTCTTGTGGACAAATACCCAGAAATGTGTTTCAAGGGAGGTACACGCACTTGAAGGTGTAGATAAAACATGTTTGGCGTCGACCCCGGTGTCAGCACCAGGCAGATGGCCCGGAGTCATTGGATAAGCCAGGTGACAGTGTGAAACATTAGGACGGTAATCGCATCTATCGGTATTGTGTGCGCAGGCCTTAGTACCCTCTGTCTTCACAGAGACTGTTTTGTCGATGATTCTTCGCACAGGCCACCACGGTTCTGGATTTCTGTCATTCACCGTTTTCACGGATGAGACTAACCTGGACGAAGGGCGTTAATGTCAACCTCCACAACACCCAGTTACGGACTACGGAGTGTCCCCATGGTATAGTGACAGTGAACCAGCAGCCTCAATATATGGGCGGGTATTATTGGCGACCGTCTCGTGGGACCAGTCATCCTTTCGCAACACCTCACAGGAAGGCATATCTTCACTTCCTACAGGTGTCCCTGCCTCCCGTGCTGTACGAAAGGTAATGTTGCATGGCTACTGTACGACGGTGCTGCCCTCTTCAATGTGGAGCTAAAACACGTACGAACAAGACATTCTCACTTGCCTGGTGCTTTGTCATTGGAACACGTACTATCAAAGGTCTTTTACTTCCATCTTCAAGTGGTTGTACAAGCCTTGAAAAGCATTTCCTACCATCTATTCACATCCTCCTTAATCTCTCAAGGTTCGTTCTCTTGCGGTTTGTACTCATTTAGCAAAACTATCCTGTACGTTATGTTTACTGAGCACAGTGCGCTTCTAATGCTGCCGGCTGGCGAAATTTCATGTTTGTTAAAGCTAGGTGCGAAATTAATTTTGAGGAACTAACGAACATGTACACGCTCACATCTTATGTTGAAGTCCCAAGCGTCGTAATGCATTGATTCACATATTAAATAACGTGTGAATGAACTTAATCTGTACTCTGAGGCATCCGCAAGTTGTTTGTGCGTGGAACTTCTGCCTTCATTACAAAGTAAACGATTCATGAACGGCGATTGCTTTTATATTAATACAAGACACCCGTTATTTGTACAGTGTGTTTTTTCCCTATCGTTTCGGCCTGCTATGGACCACGAAGATTTTTTTCTCTTCCCCTGATCGTGTTTTCCTCTTTTGCCAGTAGATTTTCATTTTGGCTAACTGTGCTTCTTTTCTCTATTTTGACCATCTGCAGGCAGGACGTGGGACTGGCGTAGTAAGCGAAATAAGGTTTTTAGTAATTTTAAGTTTTTCTCTTAAAACTTCTAGATCCTGAATGTCATCAAATGAAATTTCACCTTCCTGTAAATCCTTTTTAATTTGGCTTGCCCATTTTGAATACGATTTCGTTTTTGAAATTGATAGGGCCAAGGATTTTCCTCAAAATTTTCCGATCTTTTATTTCAAGATCTCGTAGTGGTCCTTTCTTCGTCATGTTTAAATATTCTGATGCATACAAAGCTGACGGTCTAATTACGGTGTTATAATGACAAAGTTTTAAGTTTAAAGATATGCTTTTGCTTTTGTATAAGTCTTTGCAGAGATGAAAAGCACCTTCTAGTTTAGAACACCTACTTTCAACAGCTGCATTTTCTGAAGTGTTAGGTGTAATTATTTCTCCAAGATATTTAAATTTCTTCGACTGCTTGATTTTCTCTTGTATTTCAATATGAGGCGGAGCGTGTTTGATGTTTGTCCCTTTCTAATTGGAAACAATCCTGTTGGAAGAATATCCGCAATTGAGCATTTATAGCAGGGCTGTTATAAGCCGAGCTACGACACCTGAAGATGGGCTTATAACAGCCCGAAACCGGTCGTATGATAATAAAAGTAAGTTAAAACTGAAGCGGTTTTTTCAACCGCTACTTTCTAATTGGGGTAAAATTTCACACATAGCCAATGTTTTGGGTACGTGGTAAAAGCGTGATGAGGCACCCCAATATGGTACAAGGAGGATTGTCGAGAATGCCCGTAGCTTGGCCTCCGAGGTCATCTGAAGTAAATTCTCTAAATTTTTCTCTATGGACTCATATCAAAAAGTGAAGTGTACAGTACTTCAGTTGATACGTTTGAAAAACTGGAGCAGCGACTTGAACAATGTTGTTACGACTTACGAGAACATCATTCTCCGCTTCCTCATGCTGGTAACAATGTCTTCTGTATGTTCGTATAATTCACAGTTGTGTCTTCGGCGAAATTCTGTTTTCTTTGATAGGGGCACGGATTTTTCTCAAAATTTTCCGGTCTTTTATTTCAAGTTCTCGTAGTCTTCCTTTCTTCGTCATGTTTAAACATTCTGATGCATACAAAGCTGACGGTCTAATTACGGTGTTATAATGACAAAGTTTTAAGTTTAAAGATATGCTTTTGCTTTTGTATAAGTCTTTGCAGAGATGAAAAGCACCTTCTAGTTTAGAACACCTACTTTCAACAGCTGCATTTTCTGAAGTGTTAGGTGTAATTATTTCTCCAAGATATTTAAATTTCTTCGACTGCTTGATTTTCTCTTGTATTTCAATATGAGGCGGAGCGTGTTTGATGTTTGTCCCTTTCTAATTGGAAACAATCCTGTTGGAAGAATATCCGCAATTGAGCATTTATAGCAGGGCTGTTATAAGCCGAGCTACGACACCTGAAGATGGGCTTATAACAGCCCGAAACCGGTCGTATGATAATAAAAGTAAGTTAAAACTGAAGCGGTTTTTTCAACCGCTACTTTCTAATTGGGGTAAAATTTCACACATAGCCAATGTTTTGGGTACGTGGTAAAAGCGTGATGAGGCACCCCAATATGGTACAAGGAGGATTGTCGAGAATGCCCGTAGCTTGGCCTCCGAGGTCATCTGAAGTAAATTCTCTAAATTTTTCTCTATGGACTCATATCAAAAAGTGAAGTGTACAGTACTTCAGTTGATACGTTTGAAAAACTGGAGCAGCGACTTGAACAATGTTGTTACGACTTACGAGAACATCATTCTCCGCTTCCTCATGCTGGTAACAATGTCTTCTGTATGTTCGTATAATTCACAGTTGTGTCTTCGGCGAAATTCTGTTTTCTTTGATAGGGGCACGGATTTTTCTCAAAATTTTCCGGTCTTTTATTTCAAGTTCTCGTAGTCTTCCTTTCTTCGTCATGTTTAAACATTCTGATGCATACAAAGCTGACGGTCAAAGTACGGTGTTATAATGACAAGTACCGTGTACAATATTGCAACTTTACCGAGCGATTACATCTTTTCCAGTACTCCGTGTTCCACTGTGCTCCGAAAACATTGCTGTTGCAAGTTTCAGCATCTTCAGGAAGAGTTGGAACTACTGTTTCTGCACCTGATGACGGTAGTACGACTGCGGCCCATCATGTGCGTTTCTGTGACGCTTGTCCGCTGCAGTTCCCTCTACCTGTTCCGGGCGTCTTTTCTGGAAGACGAAGGTCGCGAGACGGCCGCCGGCCGGAAACAGCCGGTAATGGGGCCACTTCCGGCGGTCCTGTCAGGCCTTTGTTGAGCGCGGCGTCAGCTGCGGCCTTCGGGAATTCCAGAGAGGAGCGCTGCCCCTGCTCATCGCTACGATCCGGCATCCCGCCCAGCACCGGTTCGATCGTCCGTGTGACGTCCACGTTCTCAGCTGCATCGCACCAGTAGCGTAGCGTGAGGGGAGACTTTGAGACTTAGTCTCCCCTGTATTCCTGCTTAAAAAAGATGCAATAGTAATTCATAACCAAAATATTAATAACTTTCTACTAAGAGCTCTAAATGTGAGAAGACATCAGTTTTGTAGCCCGCGCCGCACCCTGAGTATTGGTGTATTTGCCTGCTTGAGACTCTACAGCTCCCAGTCTCTGCCTCCCTTCCATTACCTGGCTGTTTTTTTTTTTTGTTGAAGAAAGGCCCATCGGCTTTGCCGATTCGCCGTGTATTTTTGTGTATGTTTGGGTGGTTGTGCTGTGGTGGCACTATTTATTTGACTTTGGGGGACAGGAATGTTATTTTTTCCGGACTGCGTCCGCCAATCCGCCTCCTTGGGTGGTGGTCCGCTCTTCCTCTTCAGGAGTTGTGTGGTTCTCGTTGTCTTCTTGTTTCCTCTTAGTGTTTTGCCGTTGGGTTGTCGTACTTTGGTTATGGATGTGAGTCCTAGTTGCTTAGTTCTTTATAATGCTAATCCTACCTATTCTTATACACTGTGAATTTCCACACATTTAATTTCTAATCCTACCTAACCTTATGTGCTACGGATTTTTCTAGTTACTGGTTACACATTTATATTGAGAGATGGTTGATATTTTAATCTAATTACTCATTATATGCTAATTCTAATCTACTAGGGGTGGCTGATGATTTTGGACTATTTGCAGCGTTTGTGTCTGCTCTGTTGTACTAGTCGTCAGTTTGGTCTGCTGGTTCGTCGATTATGCTACGTGGCACACGTTGCTTGTGCCAATGTTTGGGTTTGCTGGTGCCTACGTTAGTCAGATGCCTACAGTTGTCTCTTATAATATCTAGTTTGTTGTGAACCCGTGTTGCTAATTTCTTGACTGTTTCGCCTAACATGTCCATCTCCATGATCTCGTGGAGGTGTCTGGTGCGTGCCCATGGTGGGGCGCCTAGGATCCAGCGCAGCACTTTGTTCTGGACGATTTGTAGTTGGTGTCTGGTGGTTCTGCTTGCAGTGCCCCACGAGGTGCAGCCATACGTCATCGTCGGAAGGATTGCGGTTTTGTATAATGTTCGTTTGGTTTCCTGCTTTAGATTTTTGCTTTTGAAAATGGGGAAGAGGGCCTTTGCTAGGTTTTGGGCTTTTTGTTTCTTTTCCTTAATGTGCCGGTGGTAGAGCAATTTTTTGTCCCTCCACGGAAGTTCTTGCGCATTTAGTCTCAGGTTTTCTTCAAGGATTGGTCTTTTCCTCGTGAAGTAGACTGCGGCTGATTTCCCTGCGTTTAGTTGCATTTTATTTTGGCGACACCATGCTTCCACTAGGGACACTTGCCGCTGCAGCCTTTTGATATTGGTGAGGTGACGTTTGCCGCTAGTGAAAAAGGCTGTGTCGTCAGCGAACTGGGCGATATTTACTCCTGGCTCTAGTGGGATGTCGTTTGCGTAAATGTTAAACAGGGTCGGCGAGAGAACTGATCCTTGCGGAATTCCTGCAGTCAGCGGTCGTATGGATGAGTGTTTTCCGTCAATTTCGACTACGAAGTGTCTGTCGGTCAGGAAGCTGTCTATAATTTTGACGTAGGTGGCCGGGATGGTTGTTTGTCTGAGGAGTTTCCATATGAGGTTCTGATGCCATACTTTATCGAATGCTTTTTCCCAGTCAAGGAAGATGGCGGCTGTTGAATTTTCGTAGTTCATGTTTTGGGCAATATGTTCGGTTAATCGGAGTACTTGGAGTTCAGCGGAAACTTTCCTTTGGAAGCCAAATTGTTCTGCCCGGATGGTATTGTCTTCAGTGAGGGCTTTTTGGATGCGGTTTAGGATAACCCTTTCTAGAATTTTCCCCATGGTTTGAAGGAGGCTTATGGGTCTGTTATTGGCTGGTAGGCTGGGGTTTTTTCCTGCTTTTGGTATTGTTATCAGTTTTGCTTTCTTCCATGTTGTGGGGAAGTAATTCAGTAGTAGGCATCGGTTTATTATTCTGGTCAGGAGGACAAGGGGTTTTCTGGGGAGGTTTTTGAGATGCATGTGAGTTATTCTGTCGAGACCGGGTGCTGTTTTTCCGCTTCGTTTTCGTATTTCTTTCCGTATTTCGCTGGGTGTGGCTAGTTCTGGTGGTACGGTTGGTACTGTGTTTCTGAGTGCTTCGGTTTCAAGGCGCATTATGTTGTCTTTTTCGTGGTCTTCCCGCGTGCGAACGTCGTACTGGGGTAGGGAGTTTTGGTCTTCGAAAGTGTCAGCTAGAAGTTCGGCTCTTGCCAGGGCATCGAATACGGTGCCTTGTTGGCCTGATAGGGCTCTCTTCCCTGACGGCTGGCTTTTTAGGTTCTTGACTAATCTCCATTCGTCCTGTGATTGGAGCCTGAATGTTTCCATGAGGTCGTTCCAGCTTTCGGCGCGCCATTCTGTGAGACGTTTCTGTAGTTCTCTTGTTAGTTTATTCATTTCTGTGCGGTCCCTAGGGTCGCGTGTTCGTTGCCATCGCTTGCGTGCCATGTTTTTTCAGGTGTCGGAGGTCTTGCAGTAGTGGGGGAAGGTTTTCTTGCTGTTTTTCGACTGTTGTTGTTGTGGTGGCGTTTTTGGCGGCTATTTGGATGTCTTTTGTTAGTTTCTGTATTGCTTTATCTACTTTGTTGACTGTGGTGAGGTCGGTGGTTGGTCGAGAGGAGGCTGTTAATGTTGTTCTATATTGGTCCCAGTTTATGTTAACGGTTTTCGTTTGTGGTTGAGATGGTGGTCTTATCTTACGGACGTTGACGAGTACTGGGTGATGGTCAGATGTCAGGTTGTTGCAGACTGTCATTGTCACATTGCCTATTGGGCCCTTGGTTAATATAATGTCAAGGACATCTGGTCTCTGTTGGGGTAGGAGTGGTGTTCGTGTGGGGTCGTCTGGCCCTTGGACGATAAACTGGAGCGTTTCTTCCAGTGACTGCAGCTTATTTCCCTTCGGGTTCACTATCCGCGAGTTCCAAAAGGGATGTTTTGCGTTTAGATCTCCCCCTAGGAGAATTCTGGGGTGGAGATCTAATACTGTTTGTAAGTCTTCTTCTAGTGCGACTGCGCGCTTTAGTGGCTTTCTCGGCTCCCCTCCACTTTCCCTCTTCCACGAAGGCTGATGCGCTGCACTTGCTAACAGGTATCGAGTGTAGTCTCTGCCGCTTCTGTGCTGGCTTTTAACACGGAAGTGAACAGTCGCGCGGTTTGTGCTCGTAGTAGTCATTCTTGTGTGATTTTAGCGCATATTTTCGTCGTGTCACCAACATGAGTGAGCCACCAACTGAACACCTTATACAATTTTTATTAAAAACGCCTTTTTCTACATTAACGAACGAAAAAAGTCAGAGTTGAAGGACAAACGACCTATTCCTATAGTCAGTGTAGTTTTAAGTGAATCCAAACAAAAACGCACTTTTCGGGCAGCCTGGTACGAAAAGTGTACTTGGCTGCCTGCGAATGCAGTTAATAACAGATTATCTTGTTATATATGTCTTCTGTTCGGTGGTGCAAAGGAATGGTGCAGTGATGGCATTTGTACAATAAAGAACTTTGCCAGGATTGCACAAAAGCATCAGATATCAAAACGTCACCTGCAGAACAAAGAATCATTTCAGTTATTGGGCAAAAGTAAAATTGAGCACGCTCTTTCTGAAGCCGCTCGTCTGACGGCAAGAAAATAAAATGAACAAGTTGCATCCTACAGGAGAGTATTGGATCGTCTTATTCAGGCAATTGTATTTATTTGTAAACAAGAACTAGCCTTTTGAGGCCATCAACAAGACGAATCCTCTAGCAACTGCGGTAACTATCTGGAATTGTTGGATTTACTAGCTCAAGGAGAGCAGTTAATCCGAGACCATCTGTCACCATCTTCAACCTTTAAAGGAACTTCTCCAGATATACAAAATGATGTAATAGAAACGATAACTTCGGCAGTTAATGAGAAAATAAAATCTGAAATTCAGAACTGCAATTTCATTTCGATTCAGGCTGATGAAACATTAGACACGTCATGCGAGAGTCAAATGATTATAATATTCAGGTACTGTATTGCAGACAACATTGAGGAAAGATTCGTTGGATTTTACGATGTTTCTGGAGATAAAACTGCTGAAGGTTTGTCAAACATTATTCATGCAGTATTGAAGGAATGGAATGTGGAAGGAAAAGTGGTTAATCAAACAGATGACGGCGCTTCAGTAATGGAGGGCAGAGAAAGAGGACTACAACAATTGGTGAAGCAGTTCTGTCTCCGTGCGCTGTTTATTCATTGTTACACACACCACCTGAATTTGGTATTGTTACATGTCTCCAAAATCATATGACAAGTACGCATGTTTGTAAGTGATAGTACTAAATTCCATTAGTTTTTCAGCAATTCATCAAAGCGAACTGTATTGCTATCTGAGAAAGGATTTAAACTGACAAATGCGAGCAACACTCGCTGAAACTTTCGTTCCAGGGCAGTTTCAACAATATCGTCGTTTCTCAGAGTTATTGGTGCTTTTAATTATATAATTGATGATACAGACAGTCAATGGGCTCCAGAATCTTTCAGATGTGCTGCGGGAATGAAACGACGAATGGATGATCCTACGTTTGTCTACTTGCTTTGCATCTACCGAGGGTGCTTTGTTTATGTCGATCATCTCTTTAATATTCTTCAGTCAAAATCTGCTTGCCACAACGAAATAAGAACTGTTTTGAGAAACTAGGACAATTCAGAACGGAAACATTCGTTGACGAATGCGTTAAATGCAGCTTGTGTTTGAATGGCAACTTATCATCCTGTGACAGTCGAAAGACACCCCTCAGGGCATTAACTTACGAGAAAATGGTTTTGCAAATGGTTCAGACGGAAAGAAGATTTAAAGACTTTATCCCAAATTCAGTTTGTTGAACTTCTGAACGAAAAGTTTTCCCCAAACTATCGAAAAGAATTCCCAAAGTTGAAACTGCTTCAGTTATTAGAACAGTACCCTTTTTACGAACAAGAACAACTTGAGCATGAACTGTGTAACATATACACTTATGAGAAAAAACACTTATCTCCAAGAATCCTCTTAAAGTACATTTTCAACAATCATTTAAACTCTATTTATGAAGAACCAACGAAGCTCCTGCTTTTGGGTTTGACCCTACACGCAATTATAGCAAGCATAGAACGAAGCATGAGTACTCTTAAACGAGTGAAGAATTATTTAAGGAGTTCAATGTCCAACACCCAGCTGTCATGTTTGTGCACGTTAGCAATAGAAAAGACACTACTTGGAGAACTATCCAGTGATCAGATCTTTGTAGACCGATTTATAGACTTATCCGTGTAAAGAAAAGACAGGCGCATTGCACTTGTGTACAAGAAAATACAAGTGCTTCTTCTCTTGCTGCTGGAGTTCTACGAATTTGTCATCCTTTCTTGAACAAGTTAGTTATTATTATTATTATTATTAGTGGTAGTGGTAGTGGTAGTGGTAGTGGTAGTGGTAGTGGTAGTAGTAGTAGTAGTAGTAGTAGTAGTTGCTGTTGTTTTATTTGATGCATTTTGTTTCATTTGTTTAAATTATTGTTCGTTGTACTAAGTTGTCTCTCTATAATAACTGTAGAGTCTCCCCAACCTTTACAATCACGCTACGCCACTGCATACCACTGTGGTACTTAGCCGCCGTGAACCCCATGTTTGGGGCTTCTTAACGTCCCAATAGCTTAGTGAACGTGGTTAAGAATAACTAAAAGTCTCCGTACGCACTGTAATTGATCTTGTCTCCGTGAACCCTTCGGCATCGGTGCTGAAGTTCATTTCTAAATTCTTCACTTAATACTGGTTGTTGAAACTTCGTAAGGAGGCTTACGCGGAATAATATGGGTCTGTCTTCAAGCGTCCTTCAATGGGCGTTATCGAGAATCGTGTGAAATCTAGAAAGAACGCATGTTTCTCCGATCTCAGATACATGTTTTTAAGTCAGAACTTCTCATATTTTACGTTATTCTGTTGTCAGCCTGTAATGCACTTCTTTCTCCGGGGGACAAATATTGATTATTATCTGTAGTAGTATATTAAGCTGCAAATCATCATTTTAAACCTGTGTGGTCTCCCTGGTGTGCCTAATCGACCACAAGTCCCCGTCACGCTGTTCACTCTAAGAACAGAGTACATACAGGGTTGAAGACACGGAGAAAGAAAGGTATCATCACAATTTGAATTCAGAGTAATATAACTTTCTTACCTTTATTGATCGTTGTTGCACGTTCGTGGTCCAGTGATGAATCTCGCCATCCGCTGTTTGTTAAATCAATTTGAGGTCCAGGATGTGTATTCTGCTGCGTAAGAACTGACACATATTTAAACTTCAAACTTTTATTTTATAAATGCTGATCGTGACGATATTCGATAATTTTCAATGTAACAACTTTTCCAATACATCATTTCGTTCCCTCTATCCTTGGCCTTATCAAAGCAAGCGTATTGAAAAACGTCTCAACACCAACTGCCCATTGTCTCTACACCCGCCAACCACCGGCTCCTATTCAGGGCTTACAAACTGTGTAGTACTGCCATTCTTGGTTGTATATCGATATTTTACACATCGCACGTATACATATATGAACATGGCTCTGAGCACAATGGAACTTAACATCTATGGTCATCAGTCCCCTAGAACTTAAAACTACTTTAACCTAACTAACCTAAGGACAGCACACAACACCCAGTCATCACGAGGCAGAGAAAATCCATGACCCCGCCGGGAATCGAACCCGGGCGCGGGAGGGGTCAGGGATTTTCTCTGCCTCGTGATGACTGGGTGTTGTGTGCTGTCCTTAGGTTAGTTAGGTTTAAGTAGTTCTAAGTTCTAGGGGACCATAGATGTTAAGTCCCATAGTGCTCAGAGCCATTTGAACCGGGCGCGGGAAGCGAGTACGCTACCACACGACCACGAGCTGCGGACATACATATATGAAAAACATAGTATGAAAAATGAAAATTGTTTATAATGTAGTTCTGTGGCAATATACCTCATGATTGTTCTCATATTAACCGTTTTGTAACAAAATAGTGGTATTTCAGTTTATGTTTACTTGGTTAAAGTTCACTTGCTCCTTCAAGTTGGTTGACGGCACCGCACACCTCGCCAGGCGGTGGTATCGGTAGTTTCAGTAGTCCGTTACGTTACAAGCCCCACAAGCTGTTAGTATGTTGTTTTTAAGGGGAGGTTTACCATCTTTGGCCCGAAAAAGCATGTTCGTTGAGTTTTTTTTCTCTGGATATTTTATAGCTATCAGTGTCAAATTTGGTCAAAATGTTTATTGACATTTCCTCTACAAACTGGATTTTTTTCGGCCGGAAATGTCGAAGAGCAAAGGCGTAGGTGCCGTCGGAACGAATCAAAATTTCGATGTAGACCACCACGCGCGATATGTCACAGGTCAGCCGACTCGTCTGGAATCAAAATTGAGTTGACGTTAGCGAAGTATATAACATTCTTTAGGAGTTATACCTCGCTTAAGTTACTTGAACCACAGGAAACAAAATCGCGGCCATTTGAAAAAAAATAGGTTTTTTCATGGATTTTTCGACTTCGTCGGCCAAGTAAAAATATTTATAGTTGATGGATCGTAATAAAAGTGGTAAAACTCCTAGACAATTTAGTTAGCTTCGTCGGAAACAAAGAATCATGCCAATCGGTTCAGTAGATTTGAAGTTACCGTATCCCGCGATACAAAAAAGGTCATTTCGAGAAAAACGCATTTCAAGTTTTGACTACATATAAATGCAATATTATGCAACTTATGTTCATTCTGCTATTCCGGGTCCATAAAGTAGTCCTTCCTCATAGAGAGCGTTCTGCTGGGCCATCCTGCGCTGCTCCAGAGCCGCTTGTACGGCCGGTGACAAGCGGTTTTCGGCCGCCAGAATCCTGTGGTCGTCCGAATGCTTGGCGAACTGCGTCGAATAGAGTCCCAGGGTGACGTCCATCGTTGTCAAGGTCTCCAGAATTGCTGAATACCTTTCGTTAATGCTGCTCACTGCCAGGAAAGTTGCAGTCTCCACAGTCTTCGCACCAGAATGCAAATGCTTGGGGGCGACTTCCAAACACACGCGTTAAAATTTTTATTTGAATTTTGTGTGTTTCCTCCCAAACGCTGGTAGAATAACTCGTCGTCCGAAAGAAACAAACAAACCGATTTCAGGCAGGTGCATGTTTTTGTGCAACCGCGAAGAAAAAACATTTCGGTTCCGTATTCGGAAAAACCGTTTCAGGGGTGGATTCTAAACACTTCTATGGATCCAAAAATGCAATTTAAAAAAATCGAATTTTTTAACCAAAAGATAGTAAAACTCCCTTTAATTTCTCGAGAAACTAGAACAGTGGCGACTGGGATGAAGAAACAGGCTGTCTCGTGATGATGGTCGTGGTGGTGGTGGTGGTGGTAGAAATAGTAGAAGAAGAATACCGCAGTAGATCAATAACCCTTTTACCTCAGGCACGTCGCAGGGTGTGGTTGTACGTGGTACATAATCGCCCTCGCTAGCGAGTTCATATCCAAAGCGCTTTTCCATATTATATAATGAGTGGTTGAGCCACTTTTTTCTGCGTTGTTATTGGTTCTCACAAGGGAACCTCCCAATCGCACCCCCCTCAGATTTATAAGTTGGCACAGTGGATAGGCCTTGAAAAACTGAACACGGACCAATCGAGAAAACAGGAAGAAGTTGTGCGGAACTATGAAAAAATTTGCAAAATATACAAACTGAATAGTCCATCCGCAACATAGGCAACTACAAGTAAAAAGCAAGCTCGTGGGTGCCGTGGTCCCGTGGTACTACGCATGAATAATTATTATGATACATACGCCAACTTCCTCAGAAGAACAGTCATGTGAACTCCATTTTCGATGATGCGATTCAGAACATGAAGAAACGGGAGACAATTTGATCTTTGAAAAACAAATACGATCAAGTGACGAACATCACTATCTGGTTTAGACTTGGATTTCTTTTCTAAAATGTCAAGGAACCTTTTGTTTTATTACTTTTAAATGTCAGTTGAAAATTATGTACTACTGTGGAATGTTATGACTAATAAAAAAAAATCGTGGTTAGCGTGAGCAGCTGCGGTACGAGAGGTCCTTGGTTCAAGCCTTCCCTCGGGTGAAAAGATTAACTTTTTAATTTTCAGTTTGTGACAAATGCTTATGTTTTCATCATGTGACAAACGCTTATGTTTTCATCACTTTTTTGGGAGTGATTATCACAGCCACAAGAAAACCTAAATCGGGCAAGGTAGAAGAATCTTTTTACCCATTCGCCAAGTGTACAAGTTAGGGGAGTCGCCAACATACTCCTGTCATATGACGCACATGACGTATAGAATATATCAGACGTGCTTTCCTGTGGAGGAATCGGTTGACCTATGACCTTGCGATCAAATGTTTTCGGTTCCCATTGGAGAGGCAGGTCCTTTCGTCTACTAATCGCACGGTTTTGCGGTGCAGTCGCAAAACACAGACACTAAACTTATTACAGTGAACAGAGACGTCAATGAACGTACGGACAGATAACTTTGCGAAAATAAAGTAAAAATTTTCATCCGAGGGTAGACTTGAACCAAGGACCTCTCATTCCGCAGCTGCTCACGCTAACCACGAGACCACGGCGCTCCTGAGCTCGCACTACGCTTGATGTTGCTTATCATGCACATGGACTACTCAGTTTGTATATTTTGCTTACTTTTTCATAGTTCCACACAACTTCTTCCTGTTTTCTCGATTGATCTGTGTTTAGTTTTTCAAGGCCTATCGAATGTGCCAACCTATAACTAAATCTGAGGTGGGTGCGATGGGGATGTTCCCTTGTCAGTATATAACACATCGACACACCATTGGCTTCGAGGAATCTAGCCCGTTTCACTGTATCCAAGAAACCAAGATCTCAGGATGATCTATAAAGGAAAAAATCGGTCATGATTATTTGTGTCTTCTCGAAAATGTGGCTGAAACAGTGTTGTTATTCATTTACAGTTCACCTGTATCTCGAATACAGTGTCCGATTTTATACAATACTTTATCGTATCAATGTGCCTTTTTAACAGTATTTGTCATCTCGTGAAAAGCGAAAACCGTAAGTGACGCCATCTTCGCTGAAACTTTTCGTAACGGCCTGTATATGAGATAAATGTGACACTCGCTTCTGCTCACTCAGCGCAGTCTTAGGTCTGTCATCGGAGTTTACATCACAGTGGACGTCAGCCTTCTCTGTGCTGGCGAGCATCGGCCTCACATTTCGGATACTATAGGCATGTTCCATTGTGTGCTTTAAATAGCGTTACATCACTATTCTCCTTGTTTTAAAGGAACTCAAATGCCGCTAAAAGCTCAAAAGTGCCATCGTCTAATTAGCTGTTTCTGTAGACATAATAATTAAAAAACATTCTCCGTAGAAGAAAACATGTGATTCCCTCCTTTTCGTCGTTTAATTAACTGTTTATTTAGCAATTTTTGTAGACAAAATAGTTTAAAAAATCCTCCGTTGAAGAAAAGATGCAGGCAGAACATATAAACGATAGCTCCAACGTCTCTTAATCTGAATATATATATATATGGTTTCGCTGTTTCATGCTTCTAGCATTGTTACAAACTTTGCTATTCCATATCACAGGTCTCTCTTTTACAGGAAAGCAAAGCGGAATTTGTCGTTGATCCGGAAAATACCACCTGGTGGTTCGCCATGGAACTATTTATTGATTTATGCTTTTCTGTTATAAGGAAAATTATTGTTCCAGTTTATTATTGTTCTTTTTGCTTTGAAACATGCTCCATACTGAAGTACTACCACCTGTCGGCTCATCTTTTGCTGTAACATGTTTTAAATGTGTATTCAAGTATGAATATATGTTGACCGTAAGTTTTTCTATGAATATTTTCAAAGCTTACAGCTTTTTTTTCCACACTTGGCATCGAGCGAGGCAGCGTAGTGGTTAGCGCACTGGGCTGGCATTCGAGAGGACGACTGTTGAAATTCGCGTCCGACCATTCTGATTTAGGTTTTCCATGGTTTCGTTACATCTGTTAGGGTGAGTGCTGGGCTGGTTCCTTTTAATGGCACGGCCGATTTCCTTTCCCATCCTTATAAACAATCTGATTTTGTGCTCTGTCTCTAATAAGGACGGGACGTTAACAGTAATTTCGTCCTCCACCTCCACGTGTGTGTGTGTGTGTGTGTGTGTGTGTGTGTGTGTGTGTGTGTGTGTAGCTGTCCTCGGGAACACATCGTTTAAGGGGGAGGGGGGGGAGGGTGAAAAAACACAGCTGTTGGTTTTATACATGATTACTGCGCTCTTACTGTTCGACTAAAGAGTTTACTTTGTGATTACACTTGCAACAACTTCCACCTTCAGTTGTTCCATTTCAGGAGAGCCCAGAGCTGGCCTTAGCGAACGAAACGGCATGGAGTACTTAACGATTTCGTCGTATTGACGTGACCCACATGAGATAGAAGCGTGGGAAACCGCACGTAAAGAATTCACTGGTTGTTATTTCGAGCGCAGCGGTCGATGCGAGAAGAGTGGACTCCCAATGGTTAAGTAATGTCGCAAACTGTAGAGCAGTTGCAACGTGTTACCAGTGGTAAGTCAGCAGGAGAACTAGTACGTCGGAAACGCTAATGTTACTGTGCAGGACCAGACACCAGGACACAAGGAACCTTTTGTTTGGCCTTACTGAGTACCAAAATTAAAGAGGGGTACAATGTAGATTACAAGTTAGAGACGAAGTGTTTAAGGCTGAACAAAGAGAATACTCCCAAAAGATCTTGGTCGTTCAACGGGGAAAGCTTATTGAACTTTCCACACGTTTTCTGTACAACTTACTGTATCAGTCTTCCGTCATTGTAACGTTTAAATGAAAGGTGCCAAATCGCACGTTGTTACAGATGCCACGTTGAAGTGTAAGGAACTCACTAATTGAGAAATAGGGGTGGTCGCTGGTCGAAGGAAGGCAAGAGTATACTACCCCATTAAGATTACGCATAGTTGAGAAGTGGAGTGGTCAGACCAACATTCTGCTGTATGAAGCAGAAAAAGGCATAAGAGCAGAAAAATGTGAGTTTCAAACTAGAGTTATGGAACCATTAAACTGACTTCATTTCACTGCGGGACAATGGTGAAGCAGTATTCGAAGAAAAATCTGCTTGCAGCACTTCTGTGCCGTGCATTGGACATCTAGCGTTGGAACTACGAGCGTTATATAAGAGACTAGGGAGCATCCTGAGAAGTGTTGACAATAATTTTCTCTTTGCGCGCACGAAAAAATCGATGGAATTATAATACAAGTAAACAGACTTGTGTAATACACATTATCAGAATGTAAAGGACTTACGGAACAATTTCAGGAAGTATACATACTCATTTTCATCAGAAGATCAAGAGCAGAAACTAAGCGTCCTAGGCCGTAAAAATTAAGACACGAAAGCCCTTGGAGGTTTATTATTGTACAATTTTCCAAAATTTGTAGACTACGGTAGTCACTACAGATTACACGTTTATGGTGTCAGAATCAAACAGTCTCTCAATGTCCTGCTCGACAAATTGCAACTGTAAAATGAACGACATTTATAGAACAGTGCACAGCTCCAGTGTTTTGTGAGGTGATATTAGAGTATTGTATTCAGTACCGTTCGTCGTGTCTTCTTTAAAGAAGTTTTTTGGTCCAAATTCAATGGATTAACTTGGCCACATTTCCCGCACATTTCCACTTAATTTTCGTCGTCGTCGTTGTTGTTGTTGTTGTTGTTGTTGTCTTCAGTCCTGAAACTGGTTTGATGCAGCTCTCCATGCTACTCTATCCTGTGCAAGCTTCATCATCTCCCAGTACCTACTGCAACCTACATCCTTCTGAATCTGCTTAGTGTATTCATCTCTTGGTCTCCCCCTATGATTTTTACCCTCCACGCTGCCCTCCAATACTAAATTGGTGATCCTTTTATGCCTCAGAACATGTCCTACCAACCGATCCCTTCTTCTAGTCAAGTTGTGCCACAAGCTCCTCTTCTCCCCAATTCTATTCAATACTTCCTCATTAGTTACGTGATCTAATCTTCAGCATTCTTCTGTAGCACCACATTTCAAAAGCTTCTATTCTCTTCTTGTCCAAACTATTTACCGTCCATGTTTCACTTCCGTACATGGCTACACTCCATACAAATACTTTCAGAAATGACTTCCTGACACTTAAATCTATACTCGATGTTAACAAATTTCTCTTCTTCACAAACGCTTTCCTTGCCATTGCCAGTCTACATTTTATATCCTCTCTACTTCGACCATCATCAGTTATTTTGCTCCCCAAATAGCAAAACTCCTTTACTACTTTAAGTGTCTCATTTTCTAATCTAATTCCTCAGCATCACCCGACTTAATTCGACTACATCCCATTATCCTCATTTTGCTTTTGTTGATGTTCATATTATATCCTCCCTTCAAGACACCATCCATTCCGTCCAACTGCTCTTGCAAGTCCTTTGCTGTCTCTGACAGAATTACAATGTCATCGGTGAACCTCAAAGTTTTTATTTCTTCTCCATGGATTTTAATACCTACTCCAAATTTTTCTTTTGTTTCCTTTACTGCTTACTCAATATAGAGATTGAATAACATCGCGGAGAGGCTACAACCCTGTCTTACTCCCTTCCCAACCACTGCTTCCCTTTCATGTCCCTCGACTCTTATAACTGCCATCTGGTTTCTGTAAAAATTGTAAATAGCCTTTCGCTCCCTGTATTTTACCCCTGCCACCTTTAGAATTTGAAAGAGAGTGTTCCAGTCAACATTGTCAAAAGCTTTCTCTAAGTCTACAAATGCTAGAAACGTAGGTTTGCCTTTCCTAAATCTTTCTTCTAAGATAAGTCGTAAGGTCAGTATTGCCTCACGTGTTCCAGTATTTCTACGGAATCCAAACTGATCTTCCCCGAGGTCGGCTTCTACTAGTATTTCCATTCGTCTGTAAAGAATTCGTGTTAGTACTTTGCAGCTGTGGCTTATTAAACTGATTGTTCGGTAATTTTCACATCTGTCAACACCTGCTTTCTTTGGGATTGGAATTATTATATTCTTCTTGAAGTCCGAGGGTATTTCGCCTGTTTCATACATCTTGCTCACCAGATGGTAGAGTTTTGTCAGGACTGGCTCTCCCAAGGCCGTCAGTAATTCCAATGGAATGTTGTCTACTCCGGGGGCCTTGTTTTGACTCAGGTCTTTCAGTGCTCTGTCAAACTCTTCACGCAGTATCGTATCTCCCATTTCATCTTCATCTACATCCTCTTCCATTTCCATAACATTGTCCTCAAGTACATCGCCCTTGTATAGACCCTCTATATACTCCTTCCACCTTTCTGCCTTCCCTTCTTTGCTTAGAACTGGGTTGCCATCGGAGCTCTTGATATTCATACAAGTGGTTCTCTTCTCTCCAAAGGTCTCTTTAATTTTCCTGTAGGCAGTATCTATCTTACCCCTAGTGAGATAAGCCTCTACATCCTTACATTTGTCCTCTAGCTATCCCTGCTTAGCCATTTTGCACTTCCTGTCGTTCTCATTTTTGAGACGTTTGTATTCCTTTTTGCCTGCTTCATTTACTGCATTTTTATATTTTCTCCTTTCATCAATTAAATTCAATATTTCTTCTGTTACCCAAGGATTTCTACTAGCCCTCGTCTTTTTACCTACTTGATCCTCTGCTGCCTTCACTACTTCATCCCTCAAAGCTACCCATTCTTCTTCTACTGTATTTCTTTCCCCCATTCCTGTCAATTGTTCCCTTATGCCTTCCCTGAAACTCTGTACAACCTCTGGTTCTTTCAGTTTATCCAGGTCCCATCTCCTTAAATTCCCACCTTTTTGCAGTTTCTTCAGTTTTAATCTACAGGTCATAACCAATAGATTGTGGTCAGAGTCCACATCTGCCCCTGGAAATGTCTTACAATTTAAAACCTGGTTCCTAAATCTCTGTCTTACCATTATATAATCTATCTGATACCTTTTAGTATCTCCAGGGTTCTTTCATGTATACAACCTTCTATTATGATTCTTAAATTTTCGTTGCAATCTTAATTCTGTATTCCGCTCCAAACTGTTTCCTGATCCTTTTTTATTTCTCCCTCTCGTAGGAATTCCCAACATGCATGTTCACATTGCTTGGTTGTATAGTTTTCGCATTAAATTCCAGTTCTTGTTGCCATATGTCAACACTGATAGTAAAAAGAAAATTTTTTATGAAAAGCCTGTTTATTATTATTCACGTTTCGATCCTACTCGATGTTAAAAAAATGTGTTTTCAGAGTTTTGTTTTAGCTCTTCTTTGTTCTCATATTACTTTTATTCTCTCAGAATGAGCTCTCTTTCTCCTCGTCAGACCAAGCTGTTCAGCTTTTCTTGGGTCTTCCTGCCAGGCTCAACTGCCCAGTTGTAAATTTTCTGCCTAATTTTTTTTTTCTGCTGAAATATCAAGTTGTGTTATCGTGTCCTCCTTCACGTCTTCGTTTACTGCCCCTATTTAGCTTAGAAGTACTCCAGGCAACTCCTTTTTTAATTCTCCGTCACTGTATTTTGTCAACTATAACACTGTTGTCTTCAACAACCCTACATACAAAAACACTCTGATTAGATAGTATATAAAACTTACATCTGTAGAATTTAAACACTGGCGCTATATTCCCTTCACAATGAATATGTTACATCTCATTGGTATGTAGATCTATATGACAGATGAGACTACACAAAAAATAGAGCAACATAATTTTTTTTCTCATAACATGCGTGAATCTTGAATCTTATATAATCTTACATCGCTCGGTGAAAATAATGTGCATGAAGAACACGAAGGAAAAAATTCTTTTATCTTCGATCAGCAGAGAGAGCTACGAAAAGTAATTTAGAATGACGCCACAGTCAGAGGTTCAGGGGTTGCCATATGTCGCAATAGGACCGTTAAGGATTATTCGCTCATAATTACAGAAACCAGTACCTGTACGTTAGAAATATTGGCCCTCACTATTGAGACACTTGTCCCACTTTCACACAAGGCGGTGAATGGCTCTCCCATAACATTCCCGGGGCTGCGATGTTAACCAGTTCCGCACGTACAGCTGGACGTCGTCGTCCACACGAGTGCAGGATAGGTTATGCTGACGTTCTTCTTTGACCAAGATGGCCCCCTTCTGATTCACTTCCTGCAGCGCGGGACAACAGCGAATGGCCAGCGTTACTTGCAGACCTTGACCGCCCTTCGCCATCAAATCAGAACGACCAGGCAATCTCACCTGTGGGGTCATTCTGCTCCACTACAATGCAAAGCCTCATACGGCCAACACGGTAACGTCACTCCTGCAGAAATTCAAATGGGAGTTTCTCGATCACCCTCCATACAGTTCGGACCTCTAGAGCCCTGTGATTACGCCATTTTTGGTCCCCTCATAAAGGCTCTGAGGGGCAAACGATTCACCTCGGACTACGACGTCCAGCTGTACGTGCGGAACTGGTTAACATCGCAGCCCTGGGAATTTTATTAGACAGCCATTTACCACCTTGTGTCACAGTGGGACAAGTGTCTCAACAGCCAGGGTCAATACTGGTACTGGTTTCTGTAATTATGCCTCTGGTTCGAGTCTTTTTGAACGCCCCTTATATATACAATAGGCAGGCCTTGCCGCAGTGGATACACCGGTTCCCGTGAGATCACCGAAGTTAAGCGCTGTCGGGCTTGGCCGTCACTAGGATGGGTGACCATCCGGGCCGCCACGCACTGTTGCCATTTTTTCGGGGTGCACTCAGCCTCGTGATGCCAACTGAGGAGCTACTCGACCGATTAGTGGTGGCTTCGGTCACAGAAAACCATCATAACGACCGGGAGAGCGGTTTGCTGACCACACGCCCCTCCTATCCGCATCCTCCACTGAGGATGACACGGCGGTCGGATGGTCCCGATGGGCCACATACGGCCTGAAGACGGAGTGCGTCTCCCAAACTTGGCTGACAAATTCTGGTGAACGAATGGGTTCTACTGGCTGGATTCAAACCTGCTGCTATTGGTTGAGAGCCAACCCGTCACTGAAACTAGTGACTTTTAGCTGTAATGTCGATTTATTGGTCGTTTGGTGCCACAAATACAACAACTAATTTTGCTAAGTATTTAGTGCCTAATTATCGGAGTAACATAAGAAATTTAGTCGTAATTTGACAGTTCTCGTAAATCAGTAAGCTTAAAATGCCTTGCAAGATACAAATTCAGAGGCTTGTATGGGTCATTAACTGGATGTGAAGCCCTACAACTTAGCTTACCGTTGCAGAACATTACCGTGTACAAGGTAGGTCTTTGGTTGGGAGGTAAAAAGAGAATGAGATAAGTTAAAGGCAGAGAGAGCATACTGCTACAAACTTAAGATATGCTAAGCTGGACAGTAACAAATTGGTAGTACTGACGTGAATGGAATGACAGACGATACTGGCAATCCTGCATCCGAACACTATCATCAAAAACGCATCATTCCAGCTTGTTGCCAAATGTGACGTATATGAACGAGAAGTGGAAGCAGTTTTCGAAGAAACATGGGCCATCATTCGAAAATTACGGAGTGATCAGACCGACAGGAACCGGCTACGAAGGCCACACACCCGTAACAAATTGCAGATTACGACCACGTCCTGTGTAGCAGGTTTGTTTGAGAAGGCGGTACGCGGCCGCATCATCGAAGTTAGGTACGTGAAATTGAATCTTTAACAGGTACAAAGTAAATTATCTCTAGATTTGGGAATTTACAGCCGAGGCAATGGTGTCTTTTTACACGATGTTTCGGCAGCTTCCGTGTCTGCCTTCTTCAGGTGTTGCGAGCGCACGTCTCGGTTACTTCATGTGTGGTCTCTAAGCAGATTGGGTGTGTGTAATCACGGCAAAAAGAAACCGTGAGGTACTCGCCACACCCTCGAAAGAGGCAGCTGCCAACTATAAAATACGCAGTTTCGCGGGGTAAGCTTCAAAGATCACAGACGCAGAAGTATATTAAAAATATCTATGTAGTAGGTAAAGCTGTCTAAGCCGAAGGCTTTTTCGAACAGCACACTGCAGTACTAGACATGGCCATGTAGGTAGTGGTACGCCATTGCCGACCTCCAATCTTAGAACTGACTTATCCAACCTACAGTGTAACGTGGATTCCGAATCACAGTGCAACTCAGCATTATTCACAACAAACATTGCTAGAGATAATGGCAGTTAAAAGTCCTAGGATTTATCGGGGATCTTACCCGTGACTTTCGGATTATTTTGTAGTGTGGCACTTAATAAATGAGCCACCGAGGCGCAGAAATGTGTTTTAAATGTGCCAAGTAAGAGATTGTTCAGAGAATAGAAAATTACTCTGACCATTATCGAATAACATATACTGCTTCAGTTACTTTTTATTTTCGTCTAACAGTGCTCATAGGAATGCAATGCATACACGGAGTAGCTATTACCCACAAACGTCATGCAGGCACAATATAGCATCAAAGACAAAACACGAACATCATCTGGGAAACAACACTGAAGAGCCAAAGAAACTGGTACACTTGCCTAATATCCTGTAGGGTCCCCGCAGAAATGCCTCAACATGACGTGGCATGGAATCGTCTAATGCCTAAACTAGGCATTGGCACCGTGAATCCTGTAAGGCTGTCCATAAGCTGTAAGACTAAGAGTGGGTGGAGACCTCTTCTGATTAGCACTTCGCAAGGCATCCCAGATATGCTCAATAATGTTCTTGTCGGGGTCGTTTGATGGCCACCCGAAGTGTTCAAACTCAGAAAAGTGTTCCTGCAGCCCTCTGTAGTAACGCTGCATGAGTGGGTGTCGCTTTGTCCTGCTGGAATTGCCCAAGTCCTTCGGAATGCACAGTGGTCATGAATGGACGCAGTTGATCACACAGAATGCTTATGTACGTGTCACCTCTGAGAGTCGTATTTAGATGTATCAGATGTCTCATATAACCCAACTGCACGCGTCTCACACCATTACAGAGCCTCCACCAGCTTGAACAGTCCCCTGCTGACATGCAGGCTCCATGGATTCATGAGGTTTTCTCCATACTCGTGCACGTCCATCCGCTCTATACAATTTGAAACGCGACTCGACCGACCAGGCAACATGTTTCCAGTCATCAACAGTCCAATTTCGTTGTCGACGGGCCCAGGCGAGGCGTAAAGCTTTGTGTCGTTCAGTCATCAAGGGTACAGGAATGGGCCTTCGGCTCCGAAAGCCCATATCGATGATGTTACGTTGAATGTTTCGCATGTAGACATTTGCTGATGCCCAGCTGCAAATTTACATCTAAGTGATTACCCTGCTATTCACAATTAAGTGCCTGGCAGAGGGTTCAATGGACCACCTTCAAGCTGTGTCTCTACCCTTCCACTTAAATTTTTCTGTGCGAGCCCTGACTTCTCTTATTTTATCGTGGTGATCATTTCTCCCCAAATCTGCAGCAATTTGCGGAATGGTTGCGCTTCTGTCACGTGCTTCTGTCATGTTGAACGATACTCTTCAGTCGTCGTAGGTCCTGTTCTTCCAGGATCTTTTTCCGGCCGCAGCGATGTCGGAGATTTGATGTTTTACCGGATTCCTGATATTGATGGTACAGCTGTGAAATGATCGTATGGGAAAATCCCCACTTCATCGCTGCCCCGGAGATGTTGTGTTCCATTGCTCGTGCGCCGACTATAACACTTCGTTCAAACTCACCTAAAGCTTGATAACCTGCCATTGTAGCAGCAGTAACCGATCTGCGCCACACACTGGTTGTCTTATATAGGCGTTGCCGACCGCAACTCCGTGTTCTGCGTATTTACATATCTCTGTATTTGAATACACTTGCCTGTACCTGTTTCTTTGGCGCTTCAGTGTGTGTATGTTACAAGTGATGTGAGGTATTACAATAAATAAAAAAGTGAAATGGTAAAAGAAAACACAAGCAATTCACGAGGAACTGGGCTTCTAAAGGCCAACAAGAAATGACCCGTTTATGTACGACCGCTGCCTATGTAGGCAATAAAAATAAGTTGTTAAGTTCATGTAACAACTGAAAGCTTAAAAGCTGTTACGTATTCGTAATGTGGATCCATGGTGCGGTTCTGGTTGTTAGGGCAGGTGTCTGGCTCAGAGGAACCATCCCGGCGTTTTCTTCATCCGATAAGCATATCTGGTGGACGTTGTGATCGTTATGTTTGTGAACACCGGTTCGGTTGTGGACATAAAACCTCCGGGACGTCCTCGTATTGATCGTTCTCCGGAAAACATCGGCATCGTGAGTGATGTTGCTGTAACTCTCATGAAATCTAGTCGCGACATACACAGTAATAGGATATTTCCAGAATCAGCTTACAACGAATTCTTTGCGCAAATAAAATTCAGCTGACACTAGAGCTGGAGCCAAATCATCACGAAAGGCGGCAACCATTTGCCCATTTGCTGCTTGCGAAACAAAGAGTGGACAACTACTTCGTCAAGAAAATAATGTTCACTGGATGAGGTGCATTTTGTGTTGAACGTCTTCACGAACAAGCAAAATTATAGGATTCGAGGCACAGAAAATCCTCTAGTAATTATGGAAAAAAAAAATTACATGCACTATGAATGTATACTTGGTGTGGCATTTGGGCCGAGAGCGTATGTGGGCCGTAGTTCTTCGAAGGTGGAGCAAGAAACGCATTAGCAGTGTACGATGATCGCTACCGCAGTACGTAAAGAGAGTTTTTGCCGTCCCAGTTGGATGGAGTGAATGCTGAAGAGGTTTGATTTGAACAAGGTGGCGCAACCCGTACACATATGTTGCAACAATGCACTTGATACGAGAGAGATCACCTGGCCATCCAGATCTTGTGATCATCTGACATCATACGATTTCTTTACGCCAGGGTATTTGAAACCTCTTGTGTACGCAAACCAACTTTAAGAGCTCAATTCAGGATATAATTTAGAACTTAAGGTGCAAGTATTCTGAACAGTTACTGAAAATTTCATCGAGAGAAAGAATTTGCTTGCAGTGTAGTGGAGGACACTTCAGTGAAATATTCCATACGTAATCACAGGTAGGATACACTGCATTAATAAATTGCTTTCTTTCATCAATAAATTTGTATGTCATTATGCATCCAAAAACTGCGTTCATTTTATGGGACAACTTTACAATTCTTCGAAACGGGCAGTGGAAAGAATAATAAATAGTTTGGTTAAAGAAAATTGTAGTTTCGGCTGATGGTCATGACGATCGAGCCTAACATAAATCGTTTGGTGGTGGATTTTCTTGAACCTGGGCAGACCAACGATGCTATCTGCCATACCCACTGTTTCGAAGCTCCGTCGTGCGCTGCGCGATAAACGACCTGGGAAGATTACTCTGTTGCACGATAGTTCGTGTCTATAAAATCACATGTTTGGTCGCGAAAGTCTTCTGCACCCTCCTGCTACGCCGAGCGATGTGGCGCTGTGGTTAGCACACTGGATTCGCGTTCGGATTGAATCACAATCTGTGCCTCTAGATTTAGCGTTTTCCACAGTTTCCTTAAATCGCCTAAGACAAACGCCAAGATACTTTCAAAGGACACTGCCAATTTCGTTCCCCCATCCCGAACTTGTGCTTCTTCACTAGTGACCTTGTCTCGACTGAACTCTAAACCCTGATATTCCATTCCAATATTTTTGAGTCGCTGAAAGAAGTTAGGAGCCCAAGGGAATTTTTAGTACAGAACGGTGAAAAAATTGTGCAAAGAAATAGACTACATTGCAAAATGGCAGAGAAGTATCTAAATCAAAATTATTTACATGCTTTCTTGACCCTCGTAGAACAATATAGCGGAACTCGGTTTTTGCTGTTGATAATAAAAACTGTTATGCCGATGTGTTGTTGTGGCCTTCAGTACAACGACTTGGTTTGACGCATCTCTGTGCCGTCCACGTTTCACTTAGACAGAAACGTTAAAAAAAGACATCTTAACACTTAGATTCATATTGGATGTTTACAAATTTCACATTTCCAGAAACACTTCCTGAATTTTACATCCTCTCTGCTGCGGCAGTCATCACCTATTTTGCTGTTCAAATAGCGAAATTTTCAGTGTTTCACTTCCTAATCTAAATCCATCAGCGTCGCCTGATTTTTCGTCGACTGCATTCTGTTACCCCTTTTTTTACTCGTGTTCATATTCATCTCATGACCTGTTATCCGAGACGCTGTCAGTTCCATTCCAGTTATCTTCAGAGTCTTATGCCGTCCTCAGTAGAATTAAAATGTCATCGGCAGACCTCAAAACTTTTATTCCTTCTCCGTGAGATTTGATTTCAGATTTCTCCTTGATTTCCGTCACAGCTTGCTCAATGTGTGGATTGAATAACGTCGGGGCTAGGCCTCAGTCCCTTCTCAAGTACTGTTTCCTTGCCGTACTACTTGTAACTGCAGTCTGGTTTCTGTGCAAGTTGTAGATAAACTTTCGCCGCCTGTATTTTTCCCTGCTACATTCAGAATGATAAAACCGAATGTTCCAGTCAACATTATAAAAAGCTTTCTCTAAATCTACAAATGCTATAAACGTACGTTTGCTGTCCTCCAATATATTTTATTACTTTGTAAGAGACCTACACATTCGGTTAAAAATTTATGAGAGACCTACACTTCCGGTTAATTAGAATTTTTAAATGACGCATGCATCTAATATCCCCTTTTGTTTGGGAAAGACATCTGTCTCCGAAGGATAACGAAAATTCGGATACGTGCAGACACAGTTATAACCGAATCGATGTCGCACAACTTCTATCACACGGTAACGATGGAAAGGAATTTTGACAAAAAAGGTAAAAATAAGAAATAGTTAGTGAAATTTGGCATAAATAAACTGGATCTGTTATAATTTTAGGTAGCAAATTAAGAACGGTCGCCAACTCACTGTGTGAGTAAAAATGTGATTCTTAATGGTTAATAAACTGTAATTACAAACTAATCATTGAAGGAAGGGAAGGTACTGACTCGAGCTCAGATGGAAAAATACGCTTAATACCATGAATTAAAGTCAATCAGAAAAGCAACATAGTAATTTGTGCTGAACACGTGCACGTAAAAATTGTTTCTTGAATACAGCTTTGTGTCACACGAAAACATAAGTAAAAACGAATATAGACGCGAAAACATCGCGACAAACTAAATTACATTCTAGAAGATAGGTTAACTCCCAGCAAAAAACTTTCTCATCAACATCGTTTGGTTGCAGATGACAAGCTACCTGTAGTAAATAACACACAAGTGATCCGGAAAATTCATACAAACCAAGGTAATTACAAAAAGAAGCGATCTATTGTTTGAACTAAACATCCACTTAATTTTATAATCATTTAACAAAAACGTTCACATTACAGAATAAATAAAAACGAAAACCCACTGATGATGGCACAGTGATTCCGAAAAATGTTTGGGTACTGAGAAAAAACGGTGTTTTGCATAACTGGCGGACCTCACATACAACAATTTTAACTGCAGACACGGCTAACACAAGGAGCTGAAAATCAAAATAATGAATATTTGTGTCACTCTTTGTAACGCAAATTTTTACTGATTTTTAGAAATGCAGATGTTTTTAAATACTGGTTTTCTGTTGTAGTAAGTAATTCGTGGAAAGTTCAATGTTTATATAGTGAAGAATAATTTTACACTACACTGTTCCGTAATTTGCAAACGTGAACAGGTTTTGCAGTGCACGGAAAAAGCATGAAATGTATTATTCTGAAGTAATATTTTGTCAGTATTCATTTAAATTATGCTTTTACTCTTTTACTGTTAGGCATTATTCTTTAAGTAGTTGTTCTACGAAGCAACGAAGTTTACTGCTGTTGAATGACAGTTTTGGATAGTTCTCAGTTTGTAAATTGCACTTATTTATCTTTGTTACCGAAATTAAATAAGCTCATCACTTTCAATATTCTACTAGTCTTTTGCCGGTAGTATTCTCGGAATGAATAATGGTGATAAGATAGGACCCTGCTAAGTAAATGATTGAGGTAAAGTTCACCGAAGCTACAGAAGTTGCTGCGTTCAACACTGTTATTCAATTAAGAAAAACTACTGCACTACTTGTGAAATCTAAAGATGGAACTGGTGGGATGTTATTTCGGTGAGTTGCTACTGGTGCGGTATGAGGCATTATTCTTCGACAATGTGTGACGACAGGCTCTTCTTTATTGTCGCTCCATTAAGAAGTTTGGGCCCACAGTACTCTCCTTGAATTTTAACTCCTATTGCTGACAATATACTGTACACTTTTACAACCATATAGTGTGCCTGGCCATATATTAAAAACCTCGCAGTTTATTACTTAAATTACCGCGCACTGCGTCTGCACTTTATCGCTTGTCGCTAGCAACTCCTCTTGGCCGAGCACTTCTGCCAGACTCTGCGGTTACGCGCCCAGCGAGAATACTCTTTACTTCGAATGTATTCTTTGCCTCTAGCAGACTGCCCTGACTAGGCCAACGTTTTTACTACATCATAATTACAATATTATTTTGTTATTAGTTCGTTTGAATTAATTTTTTGACAGTTAAGTATGACAGTATTAATAAAATAATAAAAGGTACATATGAAGCACATAAAGTGATAAATCACAAAGCTTATCAGAAAACACTACCTGTCTCGTATCAAAATACGCACAGTTAAAATATTTTATTTTAAAATATTTTTTGTTGATCCACAGCTTTGATACAATGTAGAGATACCTCCATGTAACAAATTAAGCCGCTGTATTATTTACATTGTGTTGTTGGGTTACAAAGTCGTAAAGTCAATATTGTCTCTCGTGTTCCTACATGTCTCGCATCCCAAACTGATGTTTCTCGAAGGACCCTTTTACCAGTTATTCGATTATTCTGTTGATGGTTGCTGTTAGTATTCTGCAACCACGACGTGGTTAAACTGACACCTGTCAGCACGTTCCTACTTAGGAACTGGATCACATTACGGGCGTCAAAAACGCGTCAGATTGCTGCGCAGTGTCCATCATACCTCCACACACGTGCAGCATTGGTAGAACGTCCGAAGAGCGCGGAAACCCAGAGTCTGCTCTGTAGGACTCAACATGAATTCCGGAAACAGCTATCGTGTGAGACCCAACTCGATTTATTTGTTCATGAGACCCAGAAAATATTAGATACAGGCTCCCAGGTAGACGCCATTCTCCTTGACTTCCGGAAGGCATTCGATACAGTTCCGCACTGTCGCCTGATAAACAAAGTAAGAGCCAACGGAATATCAGACCAGCTGTGTGGCTGGATTGAAGAGTTTTTAGCAAACAGAACACAGCATGTTGTTCTCAATGGAGAGAAGTCTACAGACGTTAAAGTAACCTCTGGCGTGCCACGGGGGAGTGTTATGGGACCATTGCTTTTCACAATATACCGCGTGATCAAAAAGTCAGTATAAATTTGAAAACTTAATAAACCACGGAATAATGTTGATAGAAAGGTAAAAATTGACACACGTTTGGAATGACATGAGGTTTCATTAGAACAAAAAAAAAGAATTGGTAGACGCGTGAAAGATCTCTTGCGCGCGTCGTTTGGTGATGATCGTGTGCTCAGCCGCCACTTTCGTCATGCTTGGCCTCCCAGGTCCCCAGATCTCAGTTCGTGCGATTATTGGCTTTGGGGTTACCTGAAGTCGCAAGTGTATCGTGATCGACCGACATCTCTAGGCATGCTGAAAGACAACATCCGACGCCAATGCCTCAGCATAACTCCGCACATGCTTTACAGTGCTGTTCACAACATTATTCATCGACTACAGCTGTTGTTGAGAAATGATGGTGGACATATTGAGCATTTCCAGTAAAGAACATCATCTTTGCTTTGTCTTAGTTTGTTATGCTAATTATTGCTATTATGATCAGATGAACCGCCATCTGTCGGATATTTATTGAACGTTTGTATTTTTTTGGTTCTAATAAAACCCCATGTCATTTCAAGCATGTGTGTCAATTTGTACCTCTCTATCTACATTATTCCGTGATTTATTCAGTTTTCAAATTTATACTGACTTTTTGATCACCCGGTATATAAATGACCTAGTAGAGAGTGTCGGAAGTTCCATGCGGCTTTTCGCGGATGGTGCTGTAGTATACAGAGAAGTTGCAGCATTAGAAAATTGCATCGAAATGCAGGAAGATCTGCAGCGGATTGGCACTTGGTGCAGGGAGTGGCAACTGACCCTTAACATAGACAAATGTAATGTATTGCGAATACATAGAAAGAAGGATCCTTTATTGTATGTTTATATGATAGCAGTACTAACACTAGTAGCAGTTACTTCTGTAAAATATCTGGGAGTATGCGTACGGAACGATTTGAAGTGGAATGATCATATAAAATTAATTGTTGATAAGGCGGGTGCCAGGTTGAGATTCATTGGGAGAGTCCTTAAAAAATGTAGGCCATCAACAAAGGAGGTGGCTTACAAAACACTCGTTCGACCTATACTTGAGTATTGCTCATCAGTGTGGGATCCGTACCAGGTCAGGTTGACAGAGGAGATAGAGAAGATCCAAAGAAGAGCGGCGCGTTTCGTCACAGGGTTATTTGGTAAGCGTGATAGCATTACGCAGATGTTTAGCAAACTCAAATGGCAGACTCTGCAAGAGAGGCGCTCTGCATCGCGGTGTAGCTTGCTGTCCAGGTTTCGAGCGGGTGCGTTTCTGGATGAGGTATCGAATATATTGCTTCCCCCTACTTATACCTCCCGAGGAGATCACGTATGTAAAATTAGAGAGATTCGAGCGCGCACGGAGGCTTTCCGGCAGTCGTTCCTCCCGCGAACCATACGCGACTGGAACAGGAAAGGAAGGTAACGACAGTGACACGTAAAGTGCCCTCGGCCACACACCGTTGGGTGGCTTTCGGAGTACAAATGTAGATTGTAAACTGGAATGCGGTTGCGGCGAGCAGCTGCCGCGCTTCCGGCGGCTCATTGAAGAAGCTCCGCGTCGGGTGGCCGGTTCCTGGCTGCAGTGGCGGCGGTGGCGGCGACGACGCGGCCGTGGACGGGCGGCGCGCCTCATTGAGCCGCTGGAACCGGTCCCTCTGCCCGTCCGTCCTCCAGCTGCTGCCGCGTGCTAAGTGGCCCCCGCGATGTGGGTGGGAAGCGGCCGCTACCTGCGCCGCCGTCACGCCATTTAAATTTGGGCACCGCCTCTGCGGGCGCGCTCTCCTTCCACGCCGGCATCGAAAAATAGAGTTGAGACCCGACTCGGCCCAACCTCACCCGAAGGCAGTGGAGACACTGTTGAGCTACTGTGCAACCTATCTTCCCTTCCACCCCACCCCACCGCCTCGCTCCATTCTCACACTCCACAGCTCCCACGATCACTCAGTCGACCCTACAGCAACTGAACATGGTCACGAACAGAAAACGTTATGTACAGCGCTAAGCATATATCAGTGCTACGTTACTTAGAAAACTGTGTGTTCTACTGCCTTCAAAAAAGCCCATAGACACGCCTAAAGAATAGGAAAAACAAGTGATAAATCACAAAGCGATAACTTAATTCAAATGTCCTATCTGAAAACACTACATGTCTCGTATCAAAATACGAGAATTAAAATATTTTATTTTAAAATATTTTTTGTTGATCCACAGCTTTGATACGAGGGTCACTCCAAAAGAAATGCACACACCTTTTTTTTTTTTTAGTCCATCTTTTATTCTACAGGTTTGAAAGTTTTACAGTGTGTACATACATCCTTTAGGAACAATATTTTCATTTCTCCACGTAATTTCCATCCCTCTCAACTGCCTTACGCCATCTTGGAACCAGCGCATGTATACCCCCACGGTAAAATTCTGCACCAACCTGCTGGAGCCACTGTTGAGCAGCGTGCACAAGGGAGTCAACATCTTCAAACCTTGTTCTACGGAGAGAGAGTCTTAGTTTCCCAAAGAGAGTCTTAGTTTCCCAAACAGATGATAGTCACACGGAGCCAGGTCAGGACTGTAAGGCGGGTGTTTCAGTGTTGTCCATCCGAGTTTTGTGATCGCTTCCATGGTTTTTTTGACTGACATGTGGCCGTGCATTGTCATGCAACAGCAAAACATTCTGCTTTTCCCGATGTCGTCGAACACGACTCAGTCGAGCTTGAAGTTTCTTGAGTGTCGTCACATATGCATCAGAATTTATGGTGGTTCCACTTGGCATGATGTCCACAAGCAAGAGCCCTCGGAATCGAGACACACCGTAGCCATAACTTTTCCAGCACAAGGTATGGTTTTGAATTTTTTTGTTGTTGAATTTGCATGATGCCACTCCATTGATTGCCTCTCGTCTCTGATGAAAAATGAAGCCATGTTTCATCACCTGTCACAATTCTTCCTGGAAATTCATCTCCACCATTCTCGTACCATCCTGGGAACCCACCTGGCACAAACCTTTTTTAACGCCAACGCTTTCAGTGTTCTGCAAACACTTCCTTCCCCCTATCCCAAAGTAGCGTGACAATTCGTTCACTGTGATGCGTCTGTCAGCAGTCACCAATTCGTTAACTCTCTGCACATTGTCTGGAGTGTGTGCAGTACACGGCCGGCCGCTGCGAGGACAATCCTCAATATTGCCGTGCCCTCTTTCATCACGTAACCTGCTTGCCCACCGACTAACTGTACTGCGATCGACAGCAGCATCTCCATACACCTTTTTCAACCTCTTGTGGACTGTGGATGTTTCCCACTGTCTCGTATTCCCAGCACAGCATCTTGAAGACATGCTGTGACGGCGCCACTCGTGGGAACAGGTCGAACTAAGTTTGAAAACAAGCGGGAAGGATGTATGTAAACACTATAAAACTTTCACACATGCTGAATGAAAACTGTATTTATACAAAAATAGTGTGCATTGCTTTTGGAGTGACCCTCGTACGTTGTAGAGATACCTCCATGTAACACATTAAGCCGTTGGATTATTTATTTTTTAACGTGCGACTGGTTTCGCTCGAAGACCGTTATTCAGCACCTGTTACACACATATCATGGATACAGGAAGATTTCAAATGGAAAGGATATTCGAAATTGTAGTAAAAATGCAAATAACACTACAAATTTTGGTTCTTTTAACAGCAAGAGTTGGACACCGTGTTTCACTGTTCCTATACCTGGTGATTCAAATACAAAGAAACACATTTCAGTTGTTTGTTACAAGTGTAAAAGACAGAAACACATTGCGTTCGTTACTGGATAGCATGTCACTGTATAGAGGATGGTTTAGACGAAGGCTCAATATTTTGACACAGCTGTACTGTTGTTAGTTTTTCACATAGTGCAGCTATGCTGCCCGAAGTCAATTCATTGTTGAAGTGCAAAGGACATTCCCTCGTCGCTTTTGTGTGGGCACATAAAAGACAGTGTCTCCGTCCCACCTATGGCAGTTACTCCTCAAGAGCTGAGAAATCGAATTGTTGAAGCTGTCGATTCAGTAAACAGGTACTTATTGATTCGTGTGTGGAATGAAATAGACTACGGTTTCGATGTATCTCGGGCAACGCGTAATGCTCATGTTGAGTGTACGGTACAGCGATTGTGCTAATATAAAACTTTGAACCTTCTTCTTTGCAGTCACTTGCGCAATATGTTTCTGTCTTTCATAGTTTTTCTATAATAAACAGTTGAAATGTGTTCTTTCTTTCTGAATCGCCCTGCAACTACTTGTACTTCCAGGAGTTGTAGATGGGATTTAGTAGGTACAGTTGTGACGAGGAGCCCATGTCTTGAAAGGTACCGTTTGGATACAAAATAAATTGGAATATTGCAGTAGTTTCAAATTTACCTGTTCACGGTATGCACATACTGGAGACAGTGACCCGTGTGCTCTGTGTGTTACTGTCTACATCCACGTCTACCTGGCTATTCTGCAATTCACACGTAAGTGCCTGGCACTAAGCCTACGTGACGAAGGACGTCCTCTACAAAGTCTAGATTACTGTGCACCCTGTGAACACCATAGTCAAAAACCCTGTTAGTTGCGAACGTACCAGTTCTCGCAGCTTTTGTTGTAGTATATCTGATGTCATCATTACAACAGGGACTGACCACGGCGCTTTGTTGTGTATGTGGACTGGCTGTATAACGTTGTCTAGATACGAATAATTGTGATTGGGCGTATAACTTATAATTAATGACGTTTTCTATCCGTAAGGATGGTGTTTTACCGAACTTGGCCAGTTAATTCAAGTAACACAATTATTGCCAATCACGATTTTTCATAAAAGCACTCCGTCTTCAGGCCACGAGTGGCCTACCGGGACAATCCGACCGCCGCTTCATCCTCAGTGGAGGATGCGGATAGGAGGGGCGTGGGGTCAGCACACCGCTTTACCGGTCGTTATGATGGTATTCTTGACCGAAGCCGCTACTATTCGGTCGAGTAGCTCCTCAATTGGCATCACGAGGCTGAGTGCACCCCGAAAAAATGGCAACAGCGCATGGCGGCTGGATGGTCACCCATCCAAGCGCCAGCCACGCCAAACAGCGCTTAACTTCAGTGATTTCACGGGAACTTTTTTTTTTAAACGTAATAAACTTTTATTTACAAAATAACAAATACAGTCATGAGATGCCAAGGTATTTTCAATTTCAATTTCTGTTAGTTATCGAGTCTTTTTCTTTTCTTTTCTGATATGTAACTTTGTTGCAATTGTCTGTTTCGTTATATTTTGTGCATTTGCAGGTTGATTTACACTGTTGCACTGATTTGTAAGTCAGTGGAGCAAAAATATTTCATTTTTTCCTGTTTATTTTGCATTTTTGTTGATTTTATGGGTTTGATTCAAATACTTCTAAGTTCTAGACTTTAGGTAGAGTTATTGGTCTGGTGCCATTATGTGGCATGTAACTATTATTAGAGTTGTCTTACTGGCTAAGGCTTACATCTAGGAGGCAAAGGACAATGACAAATATGTATGAATGAATATTGTATCCACTGCGGCAAGGCCGTTGCCCCATGATTTTTCATAATCATTGAAAATTTGCGATTGCCATCTTAAAATATTACTAATGAAAATGTTTTGACAACGGCAGTACCCTAAGATGCAGGATATCTCTTCTGTATTGTAAAAAAAATTAAGAAATTACGAAGTATTTTGTCGTGATTGAAGTAGTCTTTTATGATGACAGACCTTCCGTGATGACCCCATTTTCTGTGTTGAACATTTTTCACTGAATTTCTGTGTGAATTGTCATATTAGAGAAGCAGTGCCGTGTTTTATAAACATGACAATAAGCCTTTTGAAGTAAGAGTAAACAGGACAAATGAGGCTGGCAGCCACCACGCATGCCAATCATCCCATCTTACGAGCCGTAAGGTACGTATCGTATCGCGTCTGCGCGCTGACGACGTGAAAATGTGGGACTCGGTTCCATTGATGCGGATGTGACACTCGAGGCGCAGCCGACCTCAGAGACCCCCGGGCGGCGACTTGCCCCGGCGCGCGGGTCGCGTCCACAGTGGCACGTGTGTGTGACGAATGAGGCGAGCCCAGCCGTGGCGCCGCAAAGCAAAAAGCTGCCGCGCGCACGCACGCACGCACGCTTCACAGCAGAGGACTCTCTGCTCCCGCCCCCTGCGCTGTACGCTCGCGCATTCAGTCGGTAGCGCACACACGGCACGATTCTCTGCTGCTATCAGTTTCCGGACGAGAAACTGCAGTGCCGTGAAGTTTTCGTGGCGAGACTGTGAAACTGGTGAGTAGTACGTCTGAGGTAATAATTTCGCGTGGTTCAGTGGCCGGCTGCAAGTCTTTCAGTTAGACGCCACGTCTGCAACTTGCGTATCCCTAATCAACCCCAGTTATCAGCTGGGGGAACGGGACCTACAGTTTTCGTGGAACTCGAACAACGTGTCGATTCTGGCGACTCCTCGCGTCGTTGTAAGGTGAAGGCTAGATTACAGGCAAACTGAAAATTTCCTCGGTCCGACCTAGATTCGATCCCAGCACCCCTCGGTTAACAGGCAAGGGCTTTATCACGAAACCTCCGTCTCTGACGATCTCGCTGGCAGCGATATGAAACCCTAATATTTCTGTCTTCCTCTAGTGGAACTTGAATTGAAAGCAGTTTTGGTATCATGCTGCTACCCATGCTGCGGCATTTACTGATCACCGGCTTATGTGAGACAGTCACGGTTGCTTTGTAGATAAAATGGAGGTAAACTTCCTTCTCCTAATCCGTATAACTGTGATACAACCATAATTACTGTAGATTTATGGTAGCCCGGAAAGAAAAGTTAGTGGATGAAGTAAAAAGGCGCTGTGTATTGGACTCCGAATTTGTTTGATGTGTTTATGTTCAAATGTGTGTGAATTCCTAAAGGACCAAACTGCTGAGGTCATCGGTCCCTAGACCTACACACTGCTTAAACTAACTTAACGCTAAAGACAACACTCACATCCATGCCCGAGGGAGGAGTCGAACCTCCGGCATGATGTGTTTATATGTACATATTTATTCCGTTGTATAAATGTTGAGCCGGCCGGAGTGGCCGAGCGGTTCTAGGCGCTTCAGTCCGGAACCGCGCTGCTCCTACAGTCACAGGTTCGAATCCTGCCTCGGTCATGGATGTGTGTGATGTCCTTAGGTTAGTTAGGTTTAACTAGTTCTAAGTCTAGGGGACTGATAACCTCAGATGCTTGGAGCCATTTGAACCTAATATTTCACGTTTGAGCAGTGTGTAAAATTTACCACGCAACCTTTGAATTGAACATCCGTCATGAAAGGACGGCGGAATGGTAAGTTGCAAGTGTGTCTTTCGCGTTAACACATGTTTACATGTACGGCTAAATTCAAATATAAGGACAAAAAGCAATAAGAAAAAGCAATTTACATAGTAGATAGCATTTTCTAGCTTATTACCAGCATACGGTGCATTTGAAAGCGCAGCAGATCACGTGGTCAGACTAATCCGTATTAAACTACGGCGTAGCACGACCCCTTCAATTTTACTGCGGCTACTAATCAACTCTACTGTCACAGAGCGCGTGATATCTGTGCCTCTGTGTATTCCAAATTTTTGTAAGACGAACGCTATCTCATACTTGATTGTCGCTGAACAAGACGAACGGCATCTCACACCTGATTGTCGCCGTTCAGCGACCTGACGTTATATCGACGTTTCGTCTGGTGACGGGGACCTGTTGGCGACGTCGGCGCTCTAGGCCACAGACTTTTGACCCCTCCCTCCGAACCCATCTACACACCTCCTATGTTATCACTTCCAACTTTTTTAGTTCTCACACGTTGTTATTCCCCTACTAAATTGATCTTCCATACTTAAGATAGTACAATTTGTACAGAAACCATATGGCAGTTATAAGAGTCGAGGGGTATGAAAGGGAAGCAGTGGTTGGGAAGGGAGTGACACAGGGTTGTAGCCCCTCCCCGATGTTATTCAATCTGTATATTGAGCAAGCAGTAAAGGAAACAAAAGTTCGGAGTACGTATTAAAATCCACGGAGAAGAAATAAAAACTTTGAGGTTCGCGGATGACATTGTAATTCTGTCAGAGACGGCAAAGGACTTGGAAGAGCAGTTGAACGGAATGGATAGTGTCTTGAAAGGAGGATATAAGATGAACATCAACAAAAGCAAAACGAGGATAATGGAATGTAGTCGAATTAAGTCGGGTGATGCTGAGGGAATTAGATTAGGAAATGAGACACTTAATGTAGTAAAGGAGTTTTGCTATTTGGGGAGCAAAATAACTGATGATGGTCGAAGAAGAGAGGATATAAAATGTAGACTGGTAATGGCAAGGAAAGCGTTTCTGAAGAAGATAAATTTGTTAACATCGAGTATTGATTTAAGTTTTAGGAAGTCGTTTCTGAAAGTGTTTGTATGGAGTGTGGCCATGTATGGAAGTGAAAAGTGGACGATAAATAGTTTGGACAAGAAGAGAATAGAAGGTTTCGAAATGTGGTGCTACAGAAGAATGCTGAAGATTAGATGGGTAGATCACATAACTAATGAGGAGGTATTGAATAGAATTGGGGAGAAGAGGAGTTTGTGGCACAACTTGACTAGAAGAAGGGACTGGTTGGTAGGACATGTTCTGAGGCATCAAAGGATCACAAATTTAGCATTGGAGGGAAGCGTGGAGGGTAAAAATCTTAGAGGGAGACCAAGAGATGAATACACTAAGCAGATTCAGAAGGATGTAGGTTGTAGTGAGTACTGGGAGATGAAAAAGCTTGCACAGGATAGGGTAGCATGGAGAGCTGCATCAAACCAGTCTCAGGACTGAAAACAATAACAACTTAAGATAGTCGTATTCCTTAACTGAATCGCATCAGATTAGGAGCTGTAGTCGCAGAGGAAAAATACGTGAGGTCTGCGTATTAGCTAAAATGTAAAACCACCGTACTATCTGGTATATTCTATATATTAAATCTAATTTCACATCAACCAGTAGGGTATTTAAATACGATGTCATACAGTTAAAAGAAACATATATGGACTTCTCAATGAAAGTTATCCTCAACTTAGTTACAGTAAAGGAAACCGTATCGGAGCGAAGGAAGGAACAAGCTCGATGTATGTGGTGTCACGTTTTGGTGGAGAAGATGTGCGTAGGAGCGAAATGCCACTTTTTTCACTGTGCGAACTTGTAACGTTACCAATTGCGTTACGTTCCTTTTGATAACCTTTTGCCATGTTCAGTATATCACCATACGTTTTTAAATCTTCTGCGCTAGAAAGTCTTTTGGGGTAGGTGCAAGTAAACGCTGTATTGTTTAAAATCCACACCCTCATGAAGCCCACTTGCAAACATGGCCGCGAAACATTGTTTGTGCAGCTTACAGCATTAGTCTTTACCAAGAATAATTTGATGAAAACTGGGTAAAGTTGTTTGAACCTCGTGTGTGCTCTGTTTGCCATTTGTTGCATTTCATTCCCCCTCTTTCCTCCTCCTCCTCCTCCTCCTCCTCCTCCTCCTCCTCCAAAGTGAGCTTCCGATCCAGCCACATACACTTAGGTATTTCGCCTTATGGAAAAGTGTTGGTTGTGTACGTAGAGGGATTTGCCTACAATGTTGGTTGTATGCGCAGCTATCGTGTTGTGCGCGTACAAGCGGGACTATCTCGCCTTTGCTTCCGTTTTGTTTTAAGTCGACATTCTTCCAAGCAAGGCTCGATAGTTCTGAATAGGGACAAGTCGTTCGCAAAGGAACAGTGCGCTAAATTGAACAGAAGAAGCGAAGAACGACTTCTAAGGATCGGCAGTTCAGCATTCCTATTAGGTCGGTCTCTTCCTTTTCGAGTGGTCACTCATTCAGTAGATAGCTGCAGTTCTTTTGGTTCATTGCGTTCGCCCTTTCTTGTTACAGTTCAAACCAACCTTGAAATCTCAGCTTCTTGTTCTTTGCGTACGCCGTTCAGCGTCCACGAACGGTAATGTATAACTTTGTTGTTTTAATTTACGAATTATTTAGGAATATATGAGACGAGTTACAGACAGGCAGAAGCGCTGCGTCGTCGATAAGCACACAAACAAAAGGTACGGAGCTTTGCTAGCTTTCGGAATGCACGCTCTTTTTATAGCTGTTAAAAACACGTGCGCGGACACACAATGCTAACAAAATACATACTTTCATACACAGCAGTAACCAAACAATACTGGATCCTTCCTCACAAGACGCGACTCAATGTCACTAATACAGTTATTAAAATCACAGAGATCGTCCCACGTTAGATAAGCCGAAATTTAAAGGCTGCAATTAACCGTTGCACCTGGTGCATGTGAGTCATAAATACAGGGTGCTTCATAAGTGATAGTCAATATTCAGGAATATGACAGGAATGATCATTCGAAACAAGAAAATCAAGTAAACAGGGGCCCTAAAACGCATACGTTAAGAGCTATGAGCAATTCTTGATCTTTGATACAGTGAAACAAATATGTTCTACTGCAAACTCTTTGCTTTCCGTAGTTTGGGAGACGGTAGTATAGACCAAAACAAGAAAAAAATTGCCGAGTAAAATGGTTCAAATGACTCTGAGCACTATGGGACTTAACATCTGTGGTCATCAGTCCCCTAGAACTTAGAACTACTTAAACCTAACTAACCTAAGGACATCACACACATCCATGCCCGAGGCAATATTCGAACCTGCGACCGGAGCGGTCACGCGGTTCCAGACTGAAGCGCCTAGACCGCACGGCCACACCGGCCGGCTGCCGAGTAAACATGTGCTCTAAATTCATACCTTGAGCAGTTGTTCATTAGAAGAGTTGTGTTACAAAATAGCGAAGCGCTTCTAGAATTGTAGAGCACACTTTTACTGGACTTTTTTTCTTGTGTTGCTCCATACTACAATTTCCCAAAATGTGGAAAACAAAAGAGCTTGCAGTAGAAGAGGTTTGTTTCACAGTATCGAAGATAAAGAAATACTCATGGCTCTTAAGGTATACGTTTTAGAGCCCCCCGTTTACTTGATTTTCTTGTTTCGTTCGATCATTCCTGCCATATCCCTGAATGCTGACCATCACGTCTGAAACACCCTGTGTAGCAACCTTTCACAGTGTAATGGCATAGCGTAGTGGTTAGCATACAAACTTGAGGTGTGGAAGATCGCGTAGGTTCGAATCTTGTCAAATACAACGAAATTTTGTGATTTCTAAATCTAATGAAAAGGCGCAGTCATTTGATTTGAATGTATTTTTTTTATTTCTAATATTTTGCCGCGTTATTTTCATCATCGTATTGACTTTCTCATTTGCTCTTATTTTTCTTCCTGTCATTCTTTCCTCATTTGGAATCTGCCTGCGTCGCCAGTATTCTGCAACCAAGGGCCAACCGTGACTGCTCATCGGTTGGTGACGCGGCGGCTCGTGTAGCCAATGTGAGGATAGTTCCAGGTAGTAAATAACAGCGGAAAATTAGTTTGCTTTTAGCTCCGAAACTGAAATTTTTGTGTCGAGTTTGATCGTGGAGGTTAGTCTTGAACGCCGCGTATAGAGCGATCGTGATTTTAGTTCTGCCGCAGAGTGTTGAGTGCCGTTTCTTGGGATACATTGCACGTGACAAGATTGTGGCTGTTTTTCAATGTCAGTAAATCTCACCAACATCCGTATACTTAAAGATATTTTATTTTGAAAGCTACCAGTTTCGGCATTTCATGTTACCATCTTAAGGCCCCCACACCCTGTTATCCAAATAAACAAACTTGTCATATAGCGCCTGTCACGAAGACGTGACAGGAACTCCCACGTTGCCGTCACGTCTTCGTATGAAGCAATTGTATAACGATTGGAATTCACGATATTCAGTGATTTATGGCGCTATATGACAAGTTCGTTTATTCGGAGAAAAGCGTGTGGGGGCCTGAAGATGGCAAAATAAAATGCCGAAACTGGTTTCTTTCAGAATAAAATACAATATCTTAAAGTATACGGATGTTGGTGAGGTTTATTGACATTGAAAGTTACTTAACAGCCAGTGGAAAACCAGAAGACGTAAACTCATTATATGTTAATCAAAAAGTTTCAATTACAGTGAGAGGAGAAAGTACAAACTGAATCGGACTAGGGAAAAGGAGTAAGACAAGGATGCTGTCTATCACCTACTCTTTTCAACCTCTACTTGGAAAGATTGACCAATGCTCATTAGATGACAAAGGCGTAGAAATTGGAGGAAGAAGAGTAGGGTGTTTGAGGTTTGCTGATGACATGATCCTTCTAGCCACAGGGGGAAAAAGAATTACAGGATTTGGTGGACACCATTGAAACTAACGGAAAAAAATATGGAATGAAAATTAACACAAATAAAACAAAAGTATTGCCATTAGGAGGAAATTAGGAAATAAAGATTATGGTGAATGGAGAAATACTAGAACAGGTGCAAAATTTTAAGTACCTTGGAAGCAGGATAAACACCTACTGGAAGTGCACCACAGAAATTAAAACAAGGATAGCAACGGCAAAAGGCGTTTTATAAAAAAAGGAGAATTTTCTGCAGCGGTCTGGACAGAGAACTCCGGAAGAAACTCATAAAATGACTTATATGGAGTGTTCTTCTATATGGCGCTGAAACATGGACTATGAGGAAGAAAGACAGAGAAAGGCTGGAGGCTTTTGAGATCTGGACATGGCGGAGGATGGAAAGATGGACAGAGTAAAAAATGAAGAGGTACTGAGAAGAGTGGGAGAGAAAAGACATTTACTAGATGTAATAAAGAGAAGAAAAAGAAATTGGATTGGGCATATATTAAGAAAGAATGACGGACTGATAAAAACAGTTTTAGAAGGTTTTGTAGAAGGGAAAAGGAAGCGAGAAAGGAAGAGACTCCAGATACTGGATGACATGATGGACGGTACAACATACAGCAGCCTTAAGAAGGAAGCAATGGGTCGCAGAAAATGGAGAGGCGAAGGACCTGTTAATATAGCAGAAAACTGATGATCGTGACCAACAGAGATTGTGGTCAGCTTAGGGCATGAGTTTAAATCTAGTGGTACAAAACACGTCGTCTGCCGCCGTTCAGCCATTAGTCACTTAAATCAGTTGCGCCATCTCCCATTTCAGTCGTACCTCGCGGAGGCTGCTTCCAACAGTGCTCCGCTTTACAAATTAACAGCATTTGTGAAGTAACCCTCCTGTAACCGAACGGTAGCAGGCAGCGGACGTGGCAACGCTGTAGCGCAAAGTGACAAACGTCAACAATCCATCAAGTAAGTTTAATCGGACTATAGTCATTTTCCCGAGTGCTGTCTATAGGCGCGAGTCGGTGTTAGCTGGTTTCTAGTCGTGCGCCAGCATTGCTGTGTCACCCGTGTAGATGGCACTGTTAGATGGCTGCAGGGCGTTGCCTCCGGATTAGTTGAGTGGGAAGGAGGCGTGCCGGCTGGAGGGCCTGGGGAGTCGCCGCCGGCAGCCAGCCAGGGCTTCTACCTGCGGCGCGGTGTGTCGGCGCGCTTCACACGGCTGGCGGTCCCTGCAAGCCGATGGGTCCGGAGATACCGCCGCGCCGCCTGCCGGAATGTCTGCCGCAGTCCCGCTAAGCTCGCCGCCTGCATCCACTCCTCCTCTGCCCCTGCCGACAACACTCGTGCCACAGTCTAACATAACAGTCGCGACACTCACCGCTGCAAAAGTTGTTACCGATTGACAGATGGAGCGACACTGGCGCTCCGAGCGGCGAGTAAGGTGAACGTCAGACGCGTCTTAAGCATAATGTTTGTTTTGCAACCATTTCCTACGCAATTTACGAAATATTTGAGTTATTTTTTTTGCCTCCAAGGTAATATCGGAAGGCATATATGTTTCTAAAAATGATTCTAAAATAAGCGCAAGTGTGGACAAAAACCATGAATCGAGTGGCAACCTACAACACATTCGCGGAGAAACACTTGTGACGTTGGATAGAACTGCAGCTTACCTCGTTGATATCAAATGAATATAAACACACAGATTCACACGTAAGAAGCACAGACACGTACCTCTGCATGCAAAAGCGATCGTCAGCTCATTTATCGTTCTGTAGGTCTACTGTGTTTGTCAGTGTCTCCTGTTGCCACAAGTACGACGTTCATCTTTATATTATTCCAAGTGGGACAAGCGACTGCCAAATAGTGGGAGAAATATGTTGAAAACATTATAATGAGCTGATTACATTGCATTTCACGCAAAACCAAATATTTGAATCATTTTAAAACGATCTGTCAGCGAACAAGGTGATAACAAAATATTGTCATTACACGAAGGAAGCAAGGAAAATTAAGCGACTTCACAACAGAAGTGAATGAATGAAATACATACCAAACATTACGCTTTTGTAAGAGACGAATAATTGCACTGAATGTAGCCACTTCATCGTCAAAGCAGGTCTGTGTTGACGATTCACACGAATCTGGCGCTGGAGAGTTGAACTAGCTGCCTCTGTGTCAAAGGACTGTTTTAAAGCTTTAGGTGGATTGTCGAATATTTCTGGCAGTTTCCTCTTCATCGTCAGTTGAGGTGGCTTACTTGGGATGTCAAACAGTGGCGGTACTGCATTCCACACGAGTTTATTGTCTGTGTTCATAAACTGGTTTTGCTCGGAATGTAGCGAACAAAACCTAATACTATTATACAGGTAACTTCTTTTCATAAGGTCTTCTTCTCTGCTAATAACTATCCATTTTCCGCTCCTAAAACGAAACATTAATCATTAATACACATGTAGTTTGCTGGTGAATCCTGACGATACAGTTTAGTAACATGATGGTATATACCTCTCAGGATCCTTAGGAAACCTAAAAAAAGACAGTTGTGGTGTCTTCTTCCTGCTGTTGCTGCAATTTATTGCGCTATGAACGCTCCCGCTTGTAAATTCCATTTTAGAAATCAGAATAAACAACCACTACTCGTTTTCACGACCGCGCCGAACTCAACAGGTTAACTTACCTTGTGCTCTGTTAAGGTATGTTTTAAACTGGTGACTCCCGACAAGAACGACTACTCGTTGTGGGTGCGCGTCACGTACCAGCGGGTAAGCACACCCCTGTGCAACAGCAGAATGTGTCGGTCAGGACGGTTTAGTAACTTCGGACGTGAAGTAGCCATTGGATGTCACGTGAGTGACAAATCCATCTGGGCGTTTAAACCATCCAACATACCCAAATCGACTGCAGTTGTTGTGACTGTTCGTTCGCATTTTGACTTCACAAGCAGAGCGTGGTTGTAAAAAAAAAATCACATGACATAATGGGAAGCAATTTCTTTTGTGAGTTCCAATGTCTTACCAGCTAGTACGGTGCGTAAGAAGAATGGTTGAGTAGCTAGGTGACGTAAACAGCGACACCGCTAGGAAGTGGACGTCTGGAAACGAGTGACTTGGCAGTGGAGAATCATGCTGTACCCTGTGCATTTCGACGGAAGTACAGGGTTATTACAAATGATTGAAGTGATTTCACAGCTCTACAATAACTTTATTATTTGAGATATTTTCACAATGCTTTGCACACACATACAAAAACTCAAAAAGTTTTTTTAGGCATTCACAAATGTTCGATATGTGCCCCTTTAGTGATTCGGCAGACATCAAGCCAATAATCAAGTTCCTCCCACACTCGGCGCAGCATGTCCCCATCAATGAGTTCGAAAGCATCGTTGATGAGAGCTCGCAGTTCTGGCACGTTTCTTGGTAGAGGAGGTTCAAACACTGAATCTTTCACATAACCCCACAGAAAGAAATCGCATGGGCTTAAGTCGGGAGAGCGTGGAGGCCGTGACATGAATCGCTGATCATGATCTCCACCACGACCGATCCATTGGTTTGCCAATCTCCTGTTTAAGAAATGCCGAACATCATGATGGAAGTGCGGTGGAGCACCATCCTGTTGAAAGATGAAGTCGGAGCTGTCGGTCTCCAGTTGTGGCATGAGCCAATTTTCCAGCATGTCCAGATACACGTGTCCTGTAACGTTTTTTTTTCGCAGAAGAAAAAGGGGCCGTAAACTTTAAACCGTGAGATTGCACAAAACACGTTAACTTTTGGTGGATTGCGAATTTGCTGCACGAATGCGTGAGGATTCTCTACCGCCCAGATTCGCACATTGTGTCTGTTCACTTGACCATTAAGAAAAAATGTTGCTTCATCACTGAAAACAAGTTTCGCACTGAACGCATCCTCTTCCATGAGCTGTTGCAACCGCGCCGAAAATTCAAAGCGTTTGACTTTGTCATCGGGTGTCAGGGCTTGTAGCAATTGTAAACGGTAAGGCTTCTGCTTCAGCCTTTTCTGTAAGATTTTCCAAACCGTCGGCTGTGGTACGTTTAGCTCCCTGCTTGCTTTATTCGTCGACTTCCGCGGGCTACGAGTGAAACTTGCCCGCACGCGTTCAACCGTTTCTTCGCTCACTGCAGGCCGACCCGTTGATTTCCCCTTACAGAGGCATCCAGAAGCTTTAAACTGCGCATTACCATCGCCGAATGAAGTTAGCAGTTGGTGGATCTTTGTTGAACCTCGTCCTGAAGTGTCGTTGCACTGTTATGACTGACTGATATGAGTGCATTTCAAGCACGACATACACTTTCTCGGCTCCTGTCGCCATTTTGTCTCACTGCGCTCTCGAGCGCTCTGACGGCAGCAACCTGAAGTGCGGCTTCAGCTGAACAAAACTTCGAGTTTTTCTACGTATCTGTAGTGTGTCGTGACCATATGTCAATGAATGGAGCTACAGTGAGTTTATGAAATCGCTTCAATCATTTGTAATAGCCCTGTATTTAGGTTTGGTGAATCTGAATCGCTGTACAACCGTTCATTCCACATGTGGTGCGCGAACAGTGAATTACGATGGAGTTGGTGGTACAGTATCGGGGTGTCTTTCGTGGTTAGGTTTTGGTCCGATTATTGCGCTTAAGAAAAGGCAAGTACGAAAGAATATTAACATATTTGATGGTTCTGTGTATTGCGTGCAGTAAGAGGAACAGTTTGGAAACCTTTGTTTGTACCAGCCTGAGAGTGCTGCCCCTGTCGGGCAATGTTTTGTTGACAATAAAATTCCTGAAATGCACTGGCCCGACCACAGTCCACACCTGAACCCAATGGAACACTTTCGGGTTGAGGTTATAACGCTACCGACTGCTACGTATTTGACGATACACCGCTAATGTTACTCCGGTAAAAGGATATTTATTTGACCGTGACTGTGCGCAATGGGAAGGTGTCGAACTGGTTTTGTTTCTCTAAAGATTTTCATTGGAGCGAAGCAGTAGCAGGACAGATGGCAATAGAACCAAGGTTCTATTAGTAATAAATTAAACTTTAATTATGTAAAAGAAAAGAGTCTCCAGCCTAATTAGGCAAAGTTGTACCAAGTAAGTTAACTATTGAGATTGACTTTACTTTAGACTAAAATACTGTTTTGCTGTTAAGGTGCAAGGCAATAGCGCATTTTTTCAATGTACCAGGAGGAGTATTTAATACGTTTTGGCAACAACTGGTGCACAGTAGCACTTACTATCTGTACATTACAGTAGATAGCTAATGATGATTATAGGTAAATGATCGCTAATGCTGGAGCACTACTAATTTGGATATGGGGTTCTTTTATCAATTTAATTATTGGAAACTACTGGCACGTAGTTTTGCCATTTGTACTGATTACGATTTTTATTCTCAACAAGCATTCACTTCCATATACTACACTCCTGGAAATGGAAAAAAGAACACATTGACACCGGTGTGTCAGACCCACCATACTTGCTCCGGACACTGCGAGAGGGCTGTACAAGCAATGATCACACGCACGGCACAGCGGACACACCAGGAACCGCGGTGTTGGCCGTCGAATGGCGCTAGCTGCGCAGCATTTGTGCACCGCCGCCGTCAGTGTCAGCCAGTTTGCCGTGGCATACGGAGCTCCATCGTAGTCTTTAACACTGGTAGCATGCCGAGACAGCGTGGACGTGAACCGTATGTGCAGTTGACGGACTTTGAGCGAGGGCGTATAGTGGGCATGCGGGAGGCCGGGTGGACGTACCGCCGAATTGCTCAACACGTGGGGCGTGAGGTCTCCACAGTACATCGATGTTGTCGCCAGTGGTCGGCGGAAGGTGCACGTGCCCGTCGACCTGGGACCGGACCGCAGCGACGCACGGATGCACGCCAAGACCGTAGGATCCTACGCAGTGCCGTAGGGGACCGCACCGCCACTTCCCAGCAAATTAGGGACACTGTTGCTCCTGGGGTATCGGCGAGGACCATTCGCAACCGTCTCCATGAAGCTGGGCTACGGTCCCGCACACCGTTAGGCCGTCTTCCGCTCACGCCCCAACATCGTGCAGCCCGCCTCCAGTGGTGTCGCGACAGGCGTGAATGGAGGGACGAATGGAGACGTGTCGTCTTCAGCGATGAGAGTCGCTTCTGCCTTGGTGCGAATGATGGTCGTACGCGTGTTTGGCGCCGTGCAGGTGAGCGCCACAATCAGGACTGCATACGACCGAGGCACACAGGGCCAACATCCGGCATCATGGTGTGGGGAGCGATCTCCTACACTGGCCGTACACCACTGGTGATCGTCGAGGGGACACTGAATAGTGCACGGTACATCCAAACCGTCATCGAACCCATCGTTCTACCATTCCTAGACCGGCAAGGGAACTTGCTGTTCCAACAGGACAATGCACGTCCGCATGTATCCCGTGCCATCCAACGTGCTCTAGAAGGTGTAAGTCAACTACCCTGGCCAGCAAGATCTCCGGATCTGTCCCCCATTGAGCATGTTTGGGACTGGATGAAGCGTCGTCTCACGCGGTCTGCACGTTCAGCACGAACGCTGGTCCAACTGAGGCGCCAGGTGGAAATGGCATGGCAAGCCGTTCCACAGGACTACATCCAGCATCTCTACGATCGTCTCCATGGGAGAATAGCAGCCTGCATTGCTGCGAAAGGTGGATATACACTGTACTAGTGCCGACATTGTGCATGCTCTGTTGCCTGTGTCTATGTGCCTGTGGTTCTGTCAGTGTGATCATGTGATGTATCTGACCCCAGGAATGTGTCAATAAAGTTTCCCCTTCCTGGGACAATGAATTCACGGTGTTCTTATTTCAATTTCCAGGAGTGTATTTATTTGACTGTGACTGTGCGCAATGGGAAGGTGTCGAACTGGTTTTGTTTCTCTAAAGATTTTCATTGGAGCGAAGCAGTAGCAGGACAAACGGCAATAGAACCAAGGTTCTATTAGTAATAAATTAAACTTTAATTATGTAAAAGAAAAGAGTCTCCAGCCTAATTAGGCAAAGTTGTACCAAGTAAGTTAACTATTGAGATTGACTTTACTTTAGACTAAAATACTGTTTTGCTGTTAAGGTACAAGGCAATAGCGCATTTTTTCAATGTACCAGGAGGAGTATTTAATACGTTTTGGCAACAACTGGTGCACAGTAGCACTTACTATCTGTACATTACAGTAGATAGCTAATGATGATTATAGGTAAATGATCGCTAATGCTGGAGCACTACTAATTTGGATATGGGGTTCTTTTATCAGTTTAATTATTGGAAACTACTGGCACGTAGTTTTGCCATTTGTACTGATTACGATTTTTATTCTCAACAAGCATTCACTTCCTTATACTATTTAGCTCAGATGGGATATATTATACTTGAATCCAGTATAGTTTGCGTAGTATACTACACACAAGTTATAAGAATGAAAGTGGTACCTATTGATTATTGTAATATGAAATTCAAATCTGGCTCAACAGAAACTAATATCTCTGCAGAGTGAGATCAAGGCTTGAATACTTCAGTCAACACAATATGAGAAACACAATTAACTATATACACATCAAGTTGATTGGCTCAAAGTTACGGGGGAAGTAGGAAGTATTTCGGCGTGCACGCGCTGGTCGGTGTTGCGGTCGCGCCTTGGATCTGCTGCTGGTCGTCCTCTGTCGATCTGCTAGAGAGCTGGTCGGTTTAAATTTCCGCCCCTCGCTCCGACTTTAGTACAGATGCTGTGATGTTTGTTATGTGGCGCCTGCTGCTCTTGTCGCCACAGCAGTAAATACATATTTTCTTGGGAAAATTGATTTTGAAATCTTCCTGCGATACTTATTCCTATTTCTTTCGTTGTCAACGATGTGGATAATTTGTCGCTCGTGTAAAACGGGCTGTAGCTGAGTCTTGTTTGGCCCCAGACGAGATTACCAAAACGTCGTCTCCGGGCAATATTAGGCTGAAGCTAAAGCGAAAAAGAATATAACCGTGGTGAACGAAACGTGTTACAAGTGAGTAATAGTGATGCGAAGGTCCAGCTCAAGGCTTTAGCTACGTCCAACGAATATTTTAAACCGTAGGATTGTGGGTATTAATTTGTACTTTCATTCCATAGATACTGATTATCTCGCTCCCAACATACCAAAAACTAATAGACGACGATTGAGTCATCTGGACTGTCCGTATGCGGTCTCTCGGGATGTGTCACATGTTCTTGATAAATGTAAATGAGCTGCGTATATTACGGCGTGCTAGACAAAGTATATAAGCGCGCGTACGACACACACACACACACACACACACACACACACACACACACACACACACACAGAGAGAGAGAGAGAGAGAGAGAGAGAGAGAGAGAGAGAGAGAGAGAGAGAACGCAAACCATTGCACTGCATTGTGCAGAAGATGGTATTTAAGATTTATGACGTCCAGTCGATAACGAGATCATTTCAGGCATTTCAGATGACCCTGTAGTTCGGTTTGGTAAAAATGGAAAGATCAGCTTGTGACCTCATCGTTCTCCAGAACGGTACAGGAGAACCATGGAAGTCTTCACGTGGATAAGTTGACGCCGATTTCAAACTAGCTCCCTCTAAATGAGACTCAGTTAATCCCAACCACTGCGCCGTCTCGGCTGTTGCAACTGTGAACAGTATTTTTCTTTTTAAAACGACTTCATTGTTACAGGCTACTCAACAAGTACTTAATGCTCAGCAAGGAAAAGAGATCCATCATGGCCGCGATAACATAAGTAAATTATCATATTTTTCCTTATTTTCATTGTATATCGTTATGCCGAATAATAATGTCGGCAATTTATCTTTCAGAAAGGTGGTTATCATTGCACGCCAGCCTGCCATTACAATAACACGCGCTGTTTCTCTATAAAGACTTCATGAAAAACGTAACCAAATGTGCTATTTTTCTAATGCGTACACCATTAAAAAACATTTCATTTCGCCTGATTGTAGTAATAGTTAACCCCCAAAGCAGGAACATCGTGTTTTAAAATCCCAGATAATCTCCAGTGAATATGAAGAGTTTCTTGAAACAAGTCTGTTAATAGCAAGTTATAAAAGTGACTGTTGACCTGTTTATTGTGAAATAGTGCGTAATTTACCTATATGTATAAGCTTTCGAAGCTGGCGCAGGGCGCACGATGGTAGATTCCTGATACCACTGCATTTGTTCCTTTCTTCCACCTTTCCATTACTGAACATTGGTGTACAAAAGCCGAATGCAGAGCCCTCTAGAATCGCTTTCGGGAGGACGACGGCTCAAATCCCCGTCCGGCCATCCAGGTTTAGCTTTTCCGTGGTTGCCATAAATCGCTGAAGGCAAATGCTGGGATGGTTCCTTTGAAAGGACACGGCCAATTTCCTTCCCCTTCCTATCCCGATCGAGCTTGCGCTCCGTCTCTAGTGAGCTCGTTGTCGACATGTCGTTAAATTCTAAATCTTCCTTCCCTCTTTCTGAAACGCGACGACAAGTAGTAGATCGGTATCAGCAGATGTACTTAAAACACTTATATTTCCTGAATGCATAGCCTGCATTTACCCGCGTAATCAACTATATTCGGTAGCTAAGGTAATTGTTTGCTTGATATTAGTTACATATTTTACTTTGGTGCCTTCAGTAAAGTAATTGCCATAGCTGTGCTTAAATTGCTCTACAGTTTTTCGTGATCTATTATGTACAATTGTTCGCAGAACGTTAAAAAAATGATTCGACTCAGCTTGCAGGTTTTGGTTTATTTTATGTACTATCGTACAATTACAACTGTAGATAATTTTCAAGTACCTAATGTTAATGACACGCTGTCAACAAATTATTTAGCTACTTGAAACTGTCCAAAGGCCGAAATTGTACTATAGTACATAAAATAAACCATAACGTGACAGTTGCATGCGGAATTTTTAGGAGTTACATAGCTCTGTGTTTTGCCTGCCTTTAATCTTGTCTGAATGTTGAAATCTCGCAAAATGTAAGTGCAGTTTCAGAAAGTTTCGCACGAGGAAGCAGTAGCTCGCCTGTAACACCACCACGACTTGTAAGAAGTGATTCTGTTCGCTTCGTTAATAACATCCCAGTTTCTCAGTCTGTACACACTCTTAAGCGGTAGGAACGAGGACGATAAGAAAAAAAAGATAGTGCCTGGAGAAATTCTAACTAAACGTAACGGAGAACGCGGCAATTAACTGTGCATGGAGTTTGCTCCAACTAATTGTTGCTTTCTATTGTTAAACAGCTCGAAAGTGAGACATTTTATTCAAAAGATACGAATCAGTTGCACGTAGATGAAAGTGTGGATGTATGTGAAATACAAGAAAAATACTGTCCTTGATTTAATTTTGTATGAAAATGAGTTAATGAGATACTACTCAATTACAAAATCGTATTCATAGTGCGCAAATATATACGAAGACATTGTTTTGTCTGGCCTGTTTCATTTGTTTCCGTGGGCTGTTACGAAATGCTCAGATACCGTCTGCTTTCTTATTGCCGGATACTGTTCATCTGTGCATATGTCGTGTTGACTGGGAAGAGCGACGGACGGTGTTACGGTGTGTTGTTATGAATAATTATACAACTGAGATGAGGTGAATGCGGGCAGCTCGTAGGAGGGAGCAATTACTGCTTGACTCCTCGGTGAAGGTATGTTATCGAAACTTAAACAAAAGCCCGTACCGAGCTACTGAGCGTCTCTCTTGCAGAGTCTTCCACTGGAGTTTATCATCTCCGTAACGCTTTCGCGATTACTAAATGATCCCGTAACGAAGGGCGCTGCTCTGCGTTGGATCTTCTCTATCTCTTCTATCAACCCCATCTGCTAAGGATCCCACACCGGTGAGCCGTATTCAAGCAGCGGGCGAAGAAGTGTACTGTAACCTACTTGGTTTTCGGACTGCATTTCCTTAGGATTCTTCTTAATCTGTCTGGCATCTGCTTTACCGGCGATTACTTTTAAATGGTCATTCCATTTTAGATCACGCCTAATGCCTACTCCCAGATAATTTATGGAATTAACTGCTTCCAGTTGCTGACCTATATTGTAGCTAAATAATAATGGATCTTTCTTTCTACGTATTGGGAGAACATTACACTTGTCTACATTGAGATTCAATTGTCATTCCCTGCCCCATGCGTCGTTGCATATCCTCCTGCATTTCAGTACAATTTTCCATTGTTACAACCACTGGATATACTACAGTATCATCCCCAAAAAGCCTCATTGAACATCCAATGTTATCCACAAGGCCATTTATGTATATTATGAATAGCAACAATCCTACGACAGTCCCCTTCGGCACACCTGAAATCACTCTTACTTCGAAAGACTTCACCCGTGAGAATGACATGCTGCGTTCTGTTATCTAGGAACTCTTCAATGTAATCACACAATTGGTCTGATAGTCCATATGCTCTTACTTTGTTCATTAAACGACTGTGGGGAACTGTATCAAACGCCTTGCGGAAGCCAAGAAACACGGCATCTACGTGGGAACCCGCGTCTATGGCTATCTTTGAGTCTCGTGGACGAGTCGCGCGAGCTTTCACACGATCGTCTTTTTCGAAACCCATGCTGATTCCTACAGAGTAGATTTCTAGTCTCCAGAAAAGTCATTATACTCGAACGGCCGGCCGAGGTGGCCGAGCGGTTCTAGTTCTAGGCGCTACAGTCTGGAACCGCTCGACCGCTACGTCGCAGGTTCGAATCCTGCCTCGGGCGTGGATGTGTGTGATGTCCTTCGGTTAGTTAGGTTTAAGTAGTTCTAAGTTCTAGGGGACCGATGACCTCAGCAGTTAAGTCCCATAGTGCTCAGCCATACTCGAACATAATACGTGTTGCAAAGTTCTACAACTGATCGACGTTAGAGATCTAGGTCTATAGTTGTGCACATATGTTCGACTTCCCTTCTTAAAAACGGGGATGACCTGTGCCCTTTTCCAATTGCGTTACGTTCACGAATGGCTAAGCTTTCTGTATCACACTCACGACCCACCACTTGGTGCTGCTGCCATCTATTGCAAAACAGCGGAAGCAAAGTTGTGGACGTAATGGATTCTTCCACGGAATCGCAGGACTCTTATCGCCGCACTCAGCGGTTCTAGTGTGCCAGAGTTCGGAGTGCGGACGTATTGCTTTCTGCTGTTTCGCGGCTTTCTGCTGTTTCGCGGCTTTCTGCTGTTTCGCGGCTTTCTGCTGTTTCGCGGCTTTCTGCTGTTTCGCGGCTTTCTGCTGCTTCGTAATGTACGCACCTGCAAGTCTGGCGGTCGGATTCCTCGCCGTCGAGAACTGGTCGGCCCCCCCGACAGTTCCGGAAACGCGGGGGTGGATCTTCTTGCAGCGGGCAGACAAAGCGAGACGGATGCGCGTGGGAGCGCGTTTTGTGAGGACAGATACGTGCCAGAAGCCGGCCGAACGCACGTGGTCTGCTGAGTGCTGACTGCCGGCTCGCTTCTCTTCCGAGAACGACACTCGGTCGGGCCAGGGGCAACCGAACCGCCGCCTCCGGGTTTTGTCCCCTCCCCTACCCTCCTCTCTCCTATCTCCGCCTCCAGGGCGCTGCTTCGAGCACGTACAGCGCAGCTCGATGCCTCACCACGGTGTTCCTTAGCCACTTAACAGCGCTTCCCTGTACGCTCTCCAAAAGGGGCGTGGAATAGTCCCCATTCGTCGACATTTGGACCCGAGATCTGCCCTGCATTGGAGTGGCGAGCTGTATGGAAAATATATTTGATCGGGAATTCATTCCAAAACAGAATCATGAATCAGAGCGATAAGAATTCAGCATCTCTCTAGTAATTCCGAGAGAGACTGGCGGGAGATGAACTCTTCATTGACGTACAGAAAATGTCTGAATAATTTTGTAACGAATCACGTGGAGATTCTACTACGGAAACGATTCATTGTGGCGTTACTGACGCACTACGTTCACGGTGGCGGCGACGACGATCTCCAAGCGCCGTCGCCAGAGGTCGCCCGATAACATCGGCCGACAGTTTGGTCGCAGTGCGTCCGACCTCCTACGTCAGTCTTTTGACGGTCTCAAGGCGGTTAGAAACTATTTTAACCTCCGTATGGGGGGATGGACGTCACGACGCCGAATGTATGAGAATGAGTCATATCTTTATCGTAAACAACGTGGCGAGTACTGTACGCTTTTTTTTCAGTTATTGAAATAACCAGAGAAGTTTTACGAATATATGAGATGAAAGAGAAATTTGCTGTCACATACTCCAGATGATTCGAGGTTACATTGAAAAGCAAGATTACAGACACTCTGCGCAGCTTCAAATAAATTCAGCAAAACAGAGATATGTCATTTAACCTTCAGTGTCTGTCAGTCAGAATCCGTGAAAGACAAACATAAATTTTACAATAAATTGCCGTGAACACCTAAAGCACTGAAAAGTGGAGACACATGCACCACATTTGCAAACCACCTCATGTGACAGTCACCACCCTACTGTTGTAAAAACGTCAGTAAGCAGTAATAATAATTCGAACACTCCTAATGCCCATCGATCACAACCGAAAAAAAGATCCACTACAGTAACTTTAAGCATAAGAGAAGCCTCCCTTAAAACATGAACAAATTATTTTGTGATGCTATAAATTACGCCTAAAATTTCCGATAACGATTTTGCCTATTAACCCGCTATTTCAGTCAATAAATTCCGTTGTCGGTAGTCCGCGCCTTTGTGACCGCAGCCTAAGAGGGTAGACATACTTACTGCACAGTAAGGTTAGGGTTCATTACAACTTGTATTCCCCAAAAGATATAAAAGATATCTACATGCAGTTTATTGTATGATGAAATATGCATACATTTAAGGAGAAAGACAGACAGACGGATAAATAACTAGTTTGCAAAAGTCTTAATTAACAATTAAAGTTTAACATTTAAACAACGTTGATTTCCATGCTTTTCTTGATAACTCAACGAGAAATAAACATTTTGCATTTATTCCATTGTGTTCTACAGCTAGAACACGTAGGTGGAACATTCACTAGGACAATCAAGTAATTCTTCGTGGAAATTATTGTACTTGTATTATAAATTGAGTTACTTAACCAATTTTTGTACCGTATTTGCCTCAATTGAAAATTCATAACCTAAAAAGTTTTTAGTCTTAGACAGAAATTCTAGTGTATGCTGCAGACCTCCATAAGCAGAGTATTGTACATAAGATTATTCATGCATTAAATAAAAAGTAAATAGGGAAACCATTTTTAAGTACGCGAACTGAGAAAAATCACCACCGCAGTTTTAGAAATGCTTTACTATACTTTATGATGACTTTTGTAAACCAAAACTGCGCAGGTGAGTAGTACACTCTTTGCCCTTCTTCCTTGCTTGCTTCGTTTTGTAGTTGATGCCCTTTTTTTATTTCTTCCCGTGCCTCATTTGTGGATAATTGTCTTCTTTTGGGAAGAAGTCGTTGTCCATATGTCATCATTCTCCAAACATTCTATCACATCTCGTGCCACAGATATTGTAACTCTTATTAACTTTAAATCTGCCACTCAATCCGTCACCAAACGTAATTTCATTATCACAAACCCGTAACTGACAATTCTTCTTGCACACAAGCCAGTCATTGGGGATATTTTATCTCCTTAAAAATTAAATCTATATTACAAATCACATCCCTACTATTTGCTGCAGATTCTGTACGCGTGAAATAGGTTTCCATATTCATACGTAGTGTCATTATTATTATTATTATTATTATTATTATTATTATTATTATTATTACTACTATTATTGCTGCTATTGTTGTTGTTGTTAGCATTCCCGTGCACGTTACCATGCCTGTTTCCATGGAAGCAAACCTTTCCCGTTTTACAGAATTCTTCGAACTTTCTCATTTCTAAATCTAACAATGCTATCAGAAATCGCAATAAAACAGCTACAGAAAGTAGTAAACACACTCAGTAACACAACACAAAAAAATTGTTCAAATGGCTCTGAGCACTATGGAACTTAACTTCTGAGGTCATCAGTCCCCTAGAACTTAGAACTACTTAAACCTAACTAACCTAAGGTTATCACACACATCCATGCCCGAGGCAGGATTCGAACCTGCGACCGTAGCGGTCGCGCGGTTCCAGACTGTAGCGCCTAGAACCCACAACACAATTAAAGCGACAAAAGGTTAACATACGAAGAACTGAAAGACTGAACTATACCTAGTAAGTATGAGAAGTTTACAGAACCGTTTTGCGTCATAGAAGTATGAAAAACAGATGTCAAAGTAAAGCCGACAGTCATAAAATAAACAGTCGGAAATTAATGGATGAAGCGCGCGTGAAATACTCAAATGTCACATGCGCACCAGTGTACATATTTCTCCACAACTCTGCAACGGATAAAGAGTTTGAGTTGAAATCCTCACGTACATGAAAAAAATTGCATTTTTGAGCCCAATTAACTGTAGCAGCTCCCTTGGAAAGGTTGTTGTAACGTTTCGTGCTTGATCGCGGTTACCTGTGAGCGTTCGTTGACCTCGGGACTATTTGTTATCGTTCGTTGAGTTTTCAGGCTCCATGTCCGTGCAGCTTTGCAATAATTTTGAGTGCGACGGAGTGTAATGTGTGTGTGTGTGTGTGTGTGTGTGTGTGTGTGTGTGTGTGTGTGTGTTTTTCACGAATTTCAGTGCAAAGTAGTACTTCGACGACTTCCTCGCAGCGTCATACGCAAATTAGCAATGACGTGTAGTGTGAAAAGCGTCTGCGTTGAAACGCGATGCGTAATTATCAAAGTTCGCTGATATTAAATGGCAGTGTCAGTAGTTCGAAGAAGCGCGTTCCGACGACGATTGGTCATGTACGTGACTGAGGTGGTCACACCGTGATACGGATCGGCGACGGAGGAATGTACAAGTACGGCGAAATTTTATGATTTAAATAATTGTTGAGAAAACGGTAAATCTTAGCTGAACTCCCAATGTCACCAATAAAAAAAATCATTATAAAATTGCTGACGTGAAAACAAAAATGTGAAACTTGTTTAACTTACAGAAATAGGTTGCGGGAGAGTTGGAATTTCAAACTGGCAGAACATCTTCAGTCCGTAAGCCACGTGTCGTGTTGTGAAGGGTACTACCACTTTCCCTTCTCTACATTTGTGATTGGCGTGGTTGGAGAGCGACCGTCGAGGAACATGGGTGTGAGCTCTGATTTCCGTGGATGTGACTTCCGTTATTCTTCACCCATACTGACTGCATTTCGTGGAACAGTTAGAAGTGACCAGTTTTTCGTGATAATTCAGCAAAGTAACGATTTTTAGATCGACTCACCTACTAGTCGCCTCTCCCCCCCCACACACACAATTACACAAGACAGTAAAAATAGATCACATGGTTAACAAACAGATGGCGTAAGCGACGTTCTTAGCTTCGAGTCGAATGGCGGTAAATAGTCGGTAACGTACACACCTGCTAAATCTACACTGATCTAATAAGCGTTAGGTGCAGAGAGTAAGACGAGGAAACAGGAAAACGAGGATGCTGCTAGTGTAAGCATTCTTGGCGAGTTGTTACCTGCTGACATTTTACATGAAATGTCTACGGTACTGAAGAACAGGGGAGTCCACAGTTTCGTCTGTGTCAGTTCATACTTTGTATTACTCGTAGTAAGCAGATGAATTAAGTGATGATGTAAGTATACAATGTATGTCACGCTCGCCAGTTGTTACGTAATGTGTAAATATAAGTTTATCCACCACAACTGCTGTTGAAAATTCTTTATTTCGCAACTATTTTCGGTTTTTTTGTCATGAAACAGCACCTATAATACAACCGAAAATAAAATTACATAATAGATACATTATTTGTCAAAAGATAAATACGAGTAAATGACAACAAGTGTCGTATATTATTTTACACATCAGTAGCTGTGACGTCGCAACCGTATAATTTATCATACTCATAGCTCTGACTCGTAGGAGAGAGCACGCAGCCCCAACCCATTGTAGTCCAAACAAAAATAAACGACGGCTACTCTTTGTTTCGACTACAATGGGTTACGACCGCGTGCTCACTCTTCTAGTCTCTTCAGTAACGGCATCGTCCATCCCCCGCCCCCTCCTCCCACCACACACCCGTTGTTGGCTAAGAGGTGACGCTGTGAGTGTGATATGTAGCGTAGTGTTACTCTGATGTTATTACATAACATAGACTTAGAAGTTTCTTATGCAGAATATCGTATCTAGTAGCAGAGTAAGTCTTCAAGAGCACCCGTGGTGCATAAGACATTGCGACGATTTAAACGTGTGTGTTGTGCGAGTGCTCTAGAATCTCGGGTACTGCGACTGCTTTGGTGAAATAATTAGCTTCTTTAGTGAAATAATTAGCTTCTCGATCTTTTCTTGTAATCTTTTCGTGGGGTATCAAACGTTAAGTGAGGCTTATAAGATGAAATGCCAGACTACGCAAATCAACAGTTGGGGTAGAGTCCTTAGTTGGACGTAGGACTTCTTTCTGTACCTTACCTTTCCTTTGAACTCCTGCAATATTTTCTATACGTGAAACATGCCATGTTGCACCTTGAGGCAGGTCCGCGTTAAACTGTAGGTTCCTGTACAGCTGCCTCGGTAATTTAGCTCATGGTGGAAGGAAGACAAGATCCTACTATCTCCATTTGACATACGCCTACTAAGGGACAGCATGTTCAAGCCAAGTAAGGTCCTGGAAGAGCTTCACGCACACAAATCGGATTAGGTTAACCGAGACGTTGAAGATGTCATGTTACCCATGATTCACTGTAGTAGCACTGTTTGTTGTTGTGGTTGTATTTTCTTCAGTCCAGACATTGGTTTGGTGCTGCCATCCACAGTAGCCTATCCTGTGCAAGCTTTTTCATCTCTACAAAATTACTGTATCCTAGATCTGCTTACTCTACAACTCTCTCACTCTGCTCCATAAACCATAAAAACTTGCTTTCCTCAGAATGTGTGCTATCAACTGATCCCTTCTTTTAATTAAGTTGTGTTCGATTTCATACCTCATTATTAGTAATCCGACCTATTCATCTAATCTTGAATTCTTCTGTAGCATCCGTTCTTCTTATCTGAATTGCTTTATCATCCACATTTCACTCTCATGCCTGAGAACACTACAGACAATTATCTTCAGATAAGACTTCGAAGACTTCCTAGTTCATTAAAATTTGTTAGATGGTAAAATATTTACGTTTTTCACAGCCTCTTTCCTTACTTTTGCCATTCTGCATTTCATGTCATTCCGTCAGTTATATCCTCCTCGTCAGACATTTTACTGCCCAAATAGAAAAAACTCATTTTATTACTTTTAGTGTCTCATTTCCTAATATTATTCCCACAATATAACCTGATTTTTTTGGGTTTCAATCCATTACCTTTGTTTTACTTTTTCTGATGTTCATCTTATCTTTTTTAAAAGACATCTACATCTACATCCATACTCCGCAAGACACCTGGCGGTGTGTGGCCGAGGATACCCTGAGTACCTCTATCGGTTCTCCCTTCTATTCCAGTTTTGTATTGTCCGTGGGAAGGAGGATTGTCGGTATGCTTCTGTGTGGGCTCTAATCTCTGATTTTATCCTCATGGTCTCTTCGCGAGATGTACGTAGGAGGGAGCAATATACTGCTTGACTCTTCGGTGAAAGTATGTTCTCGAAACTTCAACAAAAGCCCGTACCGAGCTACTGAGCGTCTCTCCTGCAGAGTCTTCCACTGGAGTTTATCTATAATCTCCGTAACGCTTTCGCGATTACTAAATGATCCTGTAACGAAGCGTGCTGATCTCCGTTGGATGTTCTCTCACTCTTCTATCAACCCTATTTGGTACGGATCCCACACTGCTGAGCAGTATTCAAGCAGTGGGCGAACAAGCTGTCCATTCTACTCAACTAAACTTCCAAGCCCCTTGCCGTCCCCGACACACTTACAGTACCACCGCAAGTCTCCTTGAGCTTCAATTCTTTTTACAAATTTCTCCGTCATTCACTTCTTGCCCATTGTATAGATTGAATAACATTGGGGATACGTTACAATCCTGTCGTAGTCCCTTATCAACTACCTATACCCTGTGGATGGACTCCTGTAATTGCAGTCTGGTTTCTGTGCAAGATGTAGATAACCCTTCACTCTCTGTACTTTACCTCTGATGACCTCGAGGTAGCATCTTTCACTAGTTATTAAAACATTCTTGGTCCCAGGTTCGAACCCAGCCGTGCTTAAATTTCGAATGAAAATCAGCAGCAATTGCGCCCGAGGACTCACAGTATAAGGAGCCGCCGTGTTTCTGCCAGTGACTTTGTGAAAGTGGGCGCAGCAGCGGACAGAGTTTCAGGGAAACCTCTTGTCCTTCAGGTGGGAAACTGCTCCTAAAAGACGGAAGAATCGGTAATGGTCAGCGGCATGAGGATGATGAAGGCAATGGAAATCACTGCAGTATTCACACACAACGTGACTCTACAGGACATGGGGCCAGTAATTGAAATTCGTTATGGTAAGCTGCCTCCGTTGAGAAGAGATTCCGATTTAGACCCCCGTTCGGGCGATACGGCAGAAGCTATACTTTCTCAAAGTAGTACTGTAATGTTTTAAGAGTCATCGACAGATAATGAAAAGGGAATTTGATAGTGCAAAAAACGTGAAATTAGTGAGAAGTAGCAGAAATGAAAATAGCGAGAAGCTTAATATCAAAATTTGTGATTATGAAAGAAGAATGTAAGGACTTACGCTACCTTGGAAGTAAAACAACCTATGGCAGACGTAGCAAGGAGAGCGTAAAAAGCAGACAAGCACAGACAAAGAGGACATTCCTGGCCAAAAAAAGTCTGCTAGTACCAAACATAGTCCTTAATGTGAGGAAGCAATTTCTGAGAATATACGCTGGGAGCGTAGCGTTCTGTGTTAGTGAATCGTGGAGTGTGGGAAAACCTGAAAAGAAGAAAAAGCGTTTGGCGTGTTTTACTATAGAAACTTGTTGAAAATTACGTGCACTGATAAGAAATGAGGGGGTGCTCCGCAGAACCGGCGAAGAAAGGAACATTTGGAAAACACTGAAAAGACACGCTCTGTTAGCTATGCATCTTCTGGGACGGAGAGATACGCAGGCACCGGATCGAATTCGCCTGGCGGAGGAACGACGAGTGATAGCTGTGCCGGCCAGTCTGGATGTGGTTTTCAGGCGGTTTTCCACATCCCACTAGTTGTGTACTGGGCTGGTTCCCATGTTCCACCTCAGATTGCGGCGGGGCGGGTTGCTATCTCAGTATCAAAAAATGGTTCAAATGGCTCTGAGCACTATGGGACTTAACATCGATGGTCATCAGTCCCCCTAGAACTTAGAACTACTTAAAACTAACTAACCTAAGGACAGCACACAACACCCAGCCATCACGAGGCAGAGAAAATCCCTGACCCCGCCGGGAATCGAACCCGGGAATATCTCAGTATCCATTTAACAATCAGTCCACCCACCTGGATAGCTTTCAGGTTGTCTGCCCCTTCACTCTGCGATGGTAAATACTCGTTTATCCGATAAAAGCAGCGTTGACGAAAATTAAATACCTACCACGGATAGGCCACATAACCCCAGTCCATGGGCAGCAGCTGAAAGTTTGTTGCACTATAGGGCATCCGGGATTCTTGCAGGAGTCGTTTGAAACTCGTCAAAAATTTCCTTTAAGTTGGTTAATTTTCAGCAAAACACAGAAAATGGCTATCAAGTCCGTATTTAATATCACGACATCAATTACGCCATGTTGCTGACTGTCTCTGTTACAGATTCACACCCGAAAGAAGCCAGAAAATATTTAGTCTGAGCCGTTATTTTGAACGTCCTAAACAGTCACTGACCCACGTCTACTTGCGAGTTAACACATTCAGTCGTTCAGTAGGCGTCTTGTAATGAAGTGCTCGCCGTAAGGTCTCGTTATCTGCACGAAACACACGCCACGCCGAGTTTATGGGCGACATGAAATGTTTACACGCAAATCTCTTTAACCTCTCACAAGGCTCAAAATTTCACAAAATACTCAAAACTGTAGTCGCTCTTCGTCAACGATACGAGAGCCGATCAAACGCTCGAATTTCTTCATTTTGGTACAAATTCGATCAGCGCGGTCTAACATAGATGTTTACGAGAAGACGGCTCTCGTGCGACCATCTCTACTGGTAGAGCACAGAGCATCTCTACTGAGGCACAGCGCCCTACTGAGACGCGCGAGAAATGCGTAACTCCTATTCGATAGTAAGTTATGCAGCCAATCAGTCCATTTCGAGCACTTCTACATTCGCGGTAATCTGATTGGCTGACATTTAGAAATGCCGCAAGTAATTAACACTAGAAATTTTGTAATTCCGAAACTAATTAAAATTTAATGAAAACAAAATACGATTCCTTTCCACAAAATAAATTACTCACTTTACGTATGCCCTCCATTCGCTCTCTGTCTCATCAAAACACTCACACAACCAAAACACAATGAAATAATAGTTTTTCAAAGTATTTTTAATTACGTCAGAAACCTGTGGTAATGAAAGTAAAGAAAAGTCCAGAAAATTAGATTATGTAACCCTGTAGTCTTGGGTATAGTTTCAATTGATGCTGTAGATGAATACATTAAGGTCCCTAAATCTGTATCACAATACCAGCACTGTTGTTATATGTTTTAGGTAATAATTTATTTCTCCAAAAATATTGAAGTTATTGATTTGAAATTGTAGCAGTGTGGTTGTGTTCTCCATAGAATTTGGTACACTAAGCATGAAAAAGATGGATTAATATTTAGCAGTACTTCTTGAGATTCTTAGAGAGTTTGTGTATCGTATTGCGGGCAGCAATGGTCAAGTACACCGATGGCCTGGCCCTGCGCTGTGCGAACATGAGAGCCAAAATCTGCTTTCCTCCCGACTTCACGACAGGCTGCGCTTTCGATGCAAGATGAGAACTCGCAATAATTTATTACGTCACAATATACACGGTACGCAAACATTTAGAACACTTTCTCACACATACACACAGAATTTATTCTATACTCACACATAATGGGTACACTGTTTCCGTTGGGGGATTGAATAGGTCTGACGACCTTAGCTGTTTGTTCTCCTTAAACGCTCAGTTAGAATAAGAACACTAACCAGAAGAAGAGACACAATAATAGGACATATGTTAAGACATAAGAGAATGTTGTTGTTGTTGTGGTCTTCAGTCCTGAGACTGGTTTGATGCAGCTCTCCATGCTACCCTATCCTGTGCAAGCTTTTTCATCTCCCAGTACTTACTGCAACCTACATCCTTCTGAATCTGCTTAGTGTATTCATCTCTTGGTCTCCGTCTACGATTTTTACCCCCCACGCTGCCCTCAAATGTTAAATTTGTGATCCCTTGATGCCTCAGAACATGTGCTACTAACCGATCTCTTCTTTTTGTCAAGTTGTGCCACAACCTCCTCTCCTCCCCTATTCTATTCAATACTTCATCATTAGTTATGTGATCTACCCATCTAATCTTCAGCATTCTTCTGTAGCACCACATTTCGAAACCTTCTATTCTCTTCTCGTCCAAACTATTTATCGTCCATGTTTCACTTCTATACATGCCTACACTCCATACAAATACTTTCAGAAACGACTTCCTAAAACTTAAATCAAAACTCGATGTTCACAAATTTCTCTTATTCCAGAAATGCTTCCCTTGCCATTGCCAGTCTACATTTTATATCTTCTCTACTACGACCATCATCAGTTATCTTGCTCCCCAAATAGCAAAACTCCTTTACTACTTTAAGTGTCTCATTTCCTAATCTAATCCCTTCAGCATCACCTGACTTAATTCGACTACATTCCATTATCCTCGTTTGCTTTTGTTGATGTTCATCTTATATCCTACTTTCAAGACACTGTCCATTCCGTTCAACTGCTCTTCCAAGTCCTTTGCTGTCTCTGATAGAATTACAATGTCATCGGCGAACCTCGAAGTTTTTATTTCTTCTCCATGGATTTTAATACCTACTCCGAGTTTTTCTTTTGTTTCCTTTACTGCTTACTCAATATACAAATGGAATAACTTCAGGGATAGGCTACAACCCTGTCTCACTCCCTTCCCAACCACTGCTTCCCTTTCATGTCCCTCGACTCTTATAACTGCCATCTGGTTTCTGTACAAACTGTAAATAGCTTTTCGCTCCCTGTATTTTACCCCTGCCACCTTCAGAAGTAGAAAGACAGAATAATAGGACATATGTTAAGACATCAGATAATAACTTCCATGTTATAAGGAGGAGCTATAGGGAGTAAAAACTGCGTGGGAATACGTGCACCGAGTAATTGAGGATGTAAGATGCAACTGCTACTGAGACGAAGAGGTTGGCGCAAGAAACGAATTCGTGGCGAGCTGCATCAAACCAGTGAGAAGACTAGCGACCCAAAAAGAAACTTCCAGAATTTCAGTTCTGATGAGTATAAACGTAGAATGGACGCGCTTGAGGTTCCGTGCTTCCGTTGGAATAAACGCTGCCTGTTTGCTGGAGACGGGCCGATGCGTGGTTGGGGGCAGGAGCGGGGCGTTACTGCGAAGGCGGCGTCGCGGCCGTGCGTGCGCCTCCGCCATAACGCCGCCTCCCGTCTGCCTATTGTTGCAACGAGAGCTGCGGATCGGACCACACACGGACTGCCCCCAGGGGCACCCCGTCCCACAGCACGCACTTCACTCCGGTGGGCACTGGGAGAACCGTGTTGCGCGCACGTTTAGTGCACCCTTTGATTTTGTATGAATATAAACCTTGTTACGTCGGTTATATATATAATATTATTTTTAATTTATATATATATTATTTTGAATTTATCAGCATGAATTTTTCTTCTGTTAGAGCATGATTCTTTCTCTCAGGCATATTATCTTCTCTTATTACGTGCATAAGTAAATATGAGACGGGCCGCAGTTATTCCAACTTTAGATATTGAACATGGTGACTAGCTTTACTATATGGATAATGATGATGGCGTTCTCTTGGGTAAAATATTCCGGAGGTAAAATAGTCCCCCATTCGGATCTCCGGGCGGGGACTACTCAAGAGGACGTCGTTATCAGGAGAATTGGAACACGTGAGGCAATACTGACCCTACGACTTATGTTGGAAGCTAGATTAAGGAAAGGCAAACCTACGTTTCTAGCATTTGTAGACTTAGAGAAAGCTTTAGACAATGTTTACTGGAATACTCTCTTTCGAATTCTGAAAGTGGCAGGGGTAAAATACAGGGAGCGAAAGGCTATTTACAATTTGTACAGAAAGCAGATGGCAGTTACAAGAGTCGAGGGACATGAAAGGGAAGCAGTGGTTGGGAAGGGAGTGAGACAGGGTTGTAGCCTCTCCCCAATGTTATTCAATCTGTATATTGAGCAAGCAGTACAGGAAACAAAAGATAAATTCGGAGTAGGTATTAAAATCCATGGAGAAGAAATAAAAACTTTGAGGTTCGCCGATGACATTGTAATTCTGTCAGAGACAGAAAACGACTTGGAAAAGCAGTTGAATGGAATGGACAGTGTCTTGAAAGGAGGATATAAGATGAACATCAACAAAAGCAAAACGAGAGTAATGGAATGTAGTCGAATTAAGTCGGGTGATGCTGAGGGAATTAGATTAGGAAATGAGACACTTAAAGTAGTAAAGGAGTTTTGCTATTTGGGGAGCAAAATAACTGATGATGATCGAAGTAGAGAGGATATAAAATGTAGACTGGCAATGGCAAGGAATAGATTTAAGTGTCAGGAAGTCGTTTCTGAATGTATTTGTATGGAGTGTAGCCATGTATGGAAGTGAAACGTGGATGATAAGTAGCTTAGACAAGAATAGAAGCTTTCGAAATGTGGTGCTACAGAAGAATGCTGAAGATTAGATGGGTAGATCACATAACTAATGAGGAGATATTGAATAGATTTGGGGAGAGGAGAAGTTTGTGGCACAACTTGACTAGAAGAAGGGACCGGTTGGTAGGACATGTTCTGAGGCACCAAGGGATCATCAATTTAGTATTGGAGGGCAGCGTGGAGGGCAAAATCGTAGAGGGAGACCAAGAGATGAATACACCAAGCAGCTTCAGAAGGATGTACGTTGCAATAGGTACTGGGAGATGAAGAAACTTTCACAGGATAGAGTAGCATGGAGAGCTGCATCAAACTAGTCTCGGGACTGAAGACGACAGCAACAACTACGACTAAAATATAGTTGCCGTTAACTGAATTGAATGTAAAAATGAACTTTAACGTAAATTAATTCTCTGTTGCAATTTAGAAAGACTCTTACAGCGAAAACTCTCGCATTCACAGTTACTGTTAACTCTTTGAAAAATAAGTTATACTTTGGCGTTTAATGGCCGACCAGAGGCTGCATCGGAAGATGAGCTTCCCGCAGCGCAAATTACTGAAAAAATGCTTATTAAAAGTAATTAGCCGCTACGACCATTTGAGGTGACAACTATTACAAAGAAATTCATTTTGTGATGACAATAATTAGTTTATTTTAGCACAATACCGAATAACTTACATAAAATGTGTAACCGCTCAATGGCTGCCTATGTATCGCGAAACAAAACAGTGTGTGTGCCATAAAGTACGTCCTTCCTCCTCGGCCGTACAATCGCGTATCTCAGCGATCCTTTATTTATTTTCATAGATATGTTTTAAATGAAGATGATATTTCTAAATTATCGCTGCATATCAGTTGTTCCAAAAACATTAACTGTATCTTTTATACTAATTATATTCATAAAATACGTTAACTACGGTTTACAACCGATAAAAATGTCAATATTGTATGTGACGTACCGTCACTCAACCTCTCTGCGCTGCGCAATCATGTTCTTGAGGTTGCCTGCAAATAGTAGGAACCTTCCTACGGTATCGGATGTCACGTGCTGTGAGAGCGCTTGTCCTAAGGGCGTTTTTCCATGGTACGGCGTACTAAACGTGTTCAAATTCTCAACAAAGTTGTGTTTTTTGTAGCCTGGATGATGTGCAATACGCCAGTCCCCTTCCTTCGTAGCATACAATGGAATATGTTCTACAGTAGTGCACACCACCCGTATTGCTTGTCATTGTAAGCTGTAAAGTCTGTCCAATGTCGAACTAGTCGAAACTGTACTGCCTGAAGAAAAAAAAAAAAAAAGTGACGCACCCCGAAGGCATGATGGGACGTCAGTGTAACTTCGTACACGTGCACACCATTGGCTGGTACGTAAATGATAAGAGTTGCAATTCTCTGTGACAAGTAGAACGGCCGTCATGCATTAGTGTTTAGATTTTTTTTTTTTTTTCAAAATGGCTCAAATGGCACTATGGGACTAGAACTACTTATACCTAACTAACCTAAGGACATCACACACATCCATGCCCGAAGCAGGATTCGAACCTGCGACCGTAGCAGCAGCGCGGTTCCGGAATGAAGCGCCTAGAACCTCTCGGCCACAGTGGCTGGCTAGTGTTTTTGTCATGGCTAGTGTTTTTGTCAGGCCTGCTACGTACAATACATGAGTCGTGAGCAGCGTCAGATATTGAATGCCCCCTGTGAAGGACACGAAGATGCCACGAGAGCGTTATTAGCACCTATTAGTGCTTGAAAGAGGCCTCCTCAATATGGATCTCAACTTGGTCGGCCGGTCGAATCGTACAATGTCTGGATTTGGGTGGCGTTCGCATGTGACAGTTGCCCAATGTTAGACTGCTTGGGATTTTGGGGCTGGCAGATTCGTCGTGAAGTTTCCGATCGACCACATGTGACAAACATAAGGGGGTATCGCGTTGTTGTGCACAAAGCACATCGTCACCCCCTTCACATCTGCACCTGCAATCCAGAAACAAGTGATGGACTCCCGCACCATTCTCCATCATCCCACACCATTAGTCGGAGGCTAACAGCAGCCGGACTGATGGATCAGAGTCTCATGCGTAGACTGCACCTAACACCACAACGCAAAGGCCGAGTTTCGAAAGGCGCCGCAAGCAGGAAGCAAAGACTGCTGATTAATGGCGTCGCATTGTGATCAGCGATCAATCGCGTTTCTGCACTACAGCGGATGACCATCCTCGGCGCGTATGGCGGCGACCTGTGGAGAGGTCTCAATATACCAGTATTTTGGAGAGGCACAGTGATGCTGCTCCTGTCGTCATGGTGTGCGTTGTGGGGTGTCATGCTGGGTGAGTGGGGGCGGGGGGCGGGGTGCCCCCGGGTATCACTTATCACAGCTAGCAGTGAGTGAGGAAATTGACGTCACAACAGTACGTCGCGGACATGATGCGTTTTCATGTGTTACCTCTCATGCGACAGTGTGGTGATGCCATTTTCCAACAAGACAACACTCGTCCAGATGTGAAAAGTGTCTCTGTGCCTCTGTGAACTGTCTGCGTGGTGCTGAGCTACTCCCGTGTACACGGAAGATCCCCCAGAGGTGTCCCCGATAGAACATGTGTGATTGGATCAGATGTACTTTTTCTTCCTATTGATCGATAGTGAGGAGATCCTCCGGCATATGGAACATGTCAAAAGACAACAATACTCAAAAAATATTTACAAAATAAGGACAAATGTCCTAACGTATGTTCCACAGATCAAAAAAAAAAAAAAAGAACTTAACCATATTCACGTTTAAAAGGATATAAAACATGTAAATAAATGTTAAATGTTCAGTACACTTAGGTGCGTATGGTAATTCTTAGGCTATTGTAGCAACGTATAGTCAAATAAAAAAAATAGAACAAACCTATTTGCAATGATCGCGTTACTGTACAAAATTTATACAGAGGTCAGGTTTTACGTAATATTCACATTATGTGATATTATTAGCAACATTCACGCATCAGCCGGTTCTGCTAAGAAATTCATCGATGGAGTAAAAGGAGTTGGCCACACATAAGCGCTTGAGATTCTTCTCAAAGTTTATTACTAGTATGGTTACTGGTATGTTATTGAAAATATGAATATAGCTGACCTCGGTCTAATTTGTGTTAGTTTTGGGGGAAAACAGTTTTCAAATAAGTTAAGGGCCGCATTAATAAAAGTGTTATATTTATCATTCATGCTACGAGCATTGTACCCATCACTCCAATTCATGTCTGTGAGAAGTTTCCTAAAATAATTAGGTTTTGTTTTACTGACTACTTCTTGAATTTAGATTTAGCAGATTTTATATTCTGATGTGTATTAACATTTAGCTAGAGGAACTGCATGTCATGATCTGGCTACATATTATCTGTTTGAAAATGTAATTTGGTTCATTAGATATTTCTATAAATATATTATTAATGGCCATCTTTGAGCCCTTAGCGATTCTAGTTGGAAAGTTAACAGTATGAATTAAGTTGAATGACAATACTACTGATCGCAGTAAATTCTTTGTGGAATAATTTTCAAGAAAATATGACAGAGCTTCAAAGTGATTCATGAACAGATTAAAATTACATGCTAGTACGCAGTATACACTTACTATAGTGAATGAATTATTATTAAATTCTACTTATGTTGTACATTCTTCCATATGCTGATCCAGGCAATATGAATGTCTATGTTATTAAATTTACGGCAGTTAGTGAGCAATGTGGCAGCTCCTCCATTCCTCCATTTCTGCCTTAACAAAATGAGGAGCTGGGACGTGAAGTCTGTCCCAGTGTCGGTGTCGAGGATATTGAGTCCCAGTTACAGCAGCCGTAGACTAATTTTCAACATCGATATGATTACTCTGCAATCCAGACTTACGTGTCTGACAAAGGGTCTATAAAACCACTTACAGGCTATTACTCTAATTGTAATCCCTAGGTATTTAGTTTTGCCGACAACCTTTAAAATTGTGTAAGATGACTGCTCAGATAGTCTTCCATAATGTTTATTTTAATCTCCTATATCGTTTAAATAGATCTATAATACCAGAGAGCCTATAACACTTTCCTCGAAAACCCACATATAACTTCGTAGTATCTCAGGGCAAGTCTTCATGTGAAGCATAATTGTGACCTTTCTGACAGGACATCACACATCTAGTTGCACAGTTGAGACGATATTTGTTAGAAACGCTGTTTGATTAGAAACCATTTACGAGGAAGTGTATCAAGAGCTTTCTGGAAATCTAGAAATATGGAATGAACATGAGATTCAGCCATAAAGTCTTCCAGGCGTAAGACAATTGTACTATAGGCTCATATATCCCTTGTTACATCACTAATTTTAATGCACTATTATCTATTTCTTTATACAAGTAATTAACGTTTCCTTCTTTTCTCTGAGTATAAGTGATACTCAGTGAGCAATAGGCATATAGGCTGACTGTAATGACATGTGTGTGATGCAATTTTGAAGTGGATTTAGAAGAAAATTGCAAACAGCTGAACAAATCTTTATATTTCAAACATGTGAGAGGTTCTCGTCCTTTTCCTAATTTCTGTAGTACAATAGCTTTCCCGTTCTCGGTTTCATTCCAACAACGACGAGCAAGGGACAAAGAATCGTTCACTTCTTTGTGAGGTCCGTGACATAGACCTCTCAATATGTAACGAGACAAGAGAGAGAGAGAGAGAGAGAGAGAGAGAGAGAGAGAGAGAGAGAGAGACGCCTCACAAAACGATGACTGTAAATAAAACTGTAACTTAATTGGCCGATAACATAAAGCTTGCGTTGTAACTGCCAGAAGACGAGATAATTCATATCATTTTACTGGGTTGAAGGTTAAAATGATGTCAGCGTTTAGGAGAATAGGGGGAAAAACATACAACATTTTCTTCTCCGGAGTTCTGACAGAGATGACTTAGTCTTATCCACTTCGGTGCGTTGCATCATGTGTTACGCGGTCACTAAAATACCTTCCGGGAAAAAGTGTTGCCATAGGACGTTCAGAATATTGTCCAGTGGTATTGTTGAAAACACATTTTCGCTGTAGAAGCAGCCCTCGCTTGCTAAACTACCGGTTTTACGATGGCAGCTTCATATGACTATACACTGGAAAGTGGCACGCAGATACGCCTTGGAATTATGTATTCCTAACATTGTGCTAGAGTGGAGGCGATATGCAGGGTAATAAACTAAGAAGAAAAACTCCAAAAAGCCAAGATCGACCTTCGGATCTTACGCTCTACAAATGCACATAATCTCCTCCATCTGTACTACGTATTGTGTCGCATCACGAATATGCAGATGAAGATGATGAAAATCACTCGATATCGGCATGTGAAAATTAAAATAAGGAAGGTGTACAAACATAAGGATAGTGCACCGAATACAGGTTGTCATGCTCACACAGTAGCTGACTACAAATTGAGATGCAGACTAAAACACAACAGCTATTCCATAAGCCCGCTAGGTGGCTCTGTAGTAGTACAATTTGGAATCGTTTCGTGTAAAGCGAAGGCATGAATGTACTAAATCACGTAATTGTTAATATGCTAACTGAAAAAGAGCTTCCAAAAACACATTGTTCATATATAATGCCTAATTCAAATCAGAAACCATAGTGATGTTAAAACAACAATACTTATAAAACTTTTTAGGTAATTATTGAGACTCTATTCTGTTAAAATGTAAAACTGGTTTATGTAATCAATATGTGAAATAATCCAATAAGTAAATTCAAGCCAAGCGTACTTCGTATTCTTTAACATGCATTGAGAAAACAGGCTCCAAATTGTCAAATTTGTCATCGGAGCAACAAGCTCAGAAAGTAAATTTACCAAATATTCAAATTCCATACCAAGAAATTGCAATATATAATATTATGGTATCGTATATATTACACTACTATCAATAGAGTACGATATCTAGGTAGATCGTGATGTGTCGCTCGACGTCTACATGAATTTGTTATGGCTAGACAGCGAATGGGGGCGTTAAAAATTTTAATTACGTCATAGAAACAGTGTAAGTTCATAGTATATTAATAAGATCACTTCATTAAAAACATGTACTATACAAATTAATTTCATTACGTGTAATATTTGTTGCTCGATGTGTAGGTACGCCGACATCGAGCGACACATTCTAGATCTATCTGGACATCATACTCTATTGATAGTCGTGTAATTGATTCGTATATACGATACCATAATAAGAGTATATATTGCCATTTCTTGGTATAGAATTTGAATGTTTAGTAACTTCAGGTTTTGAGTTTGTTGTTCCAAAGACAAATTTGAGAACTTGGGAGACTGTTTTATCGATTTATCGTATATAGTATGAAGAATATTTGGCTTGAAATTACTAAGTGGATTACTTCATTAATTGACTGTGCAAACCAATTTTACATGTTCATCGAATGGAGTCCCTTAAGAATTTCCTAAAACGTTTTATAAATGTTTGTAGCTCTAAGGTTACGTTGGTTTCTGATTTGGATTAGGATTTTTATATAAGTAGTGGCATTTTGAAAGCTTTTTTTATTCAGTTGCCATATTAACGATTACATGGTACTGTATATTCATGCCTTTGCTTTACACAAAACGATTCCAAATTGTATTACATTAGTGCCACCTAGTGGCCTTACGGAATGGTCGTTCTCTGTGCATGAGCACTTGTATTCGACGCCCTATCTTTAAGTTTCTGTATACTGTTTATTTTAAATTTGACGTGCCTGTATCCAGTGATTTTCATGATCTTCGCTTGCATGTTCGTGATGTGACACGATACATACGAGGTTATGTGAACTTGCAGAATGTAAGACTCGATGACGGTGACGTAGTCTTATAAAAAACGGTTATTAAAATCAATGCTTTACTAGCGACGTCGGTTTTTTTTAAGTTTTTGAGTTCACGACTTGGAATGTAACTACCTTTCGGAATTTGAGTAGAAGAAATAGAGAAAGCGATATCTTGTGCCAGGCCACCGCAGTCTTATTAACAAGAAACGCGACATTTTGGTTGTCAACGTGAACCACGTAAATAACTTGTAGTACCCCCACCTGATACTCCTGCAACATGTTTGGAATTTAATAAAAATGGGTGGCCCAGTTGGGTGACAGTGATGTGTGCATTGCCTTATTTGTCCCTTTTAGGTTTCAGAGTTACCTTACTAGCAAAGTGGTAAGTGTATGGTGACTTACTGTATGCAGTACAAGCAGTCGGTCAAAAGTAGATAACTCGTTAAGATCAATGGACAAAATATTATTCACTCCAGTCTCGAGCACTGTAGATGATTAAGCACTGGTGCCCGGCAGTCACGTGACCATCCACCGCTGACGTATGTGACGAGCATGGTAGTGAAGTGGTGAGTGCGTTCCAGTCGGTTTTATGGCATCGGCATAGTAATATGCGTCGATGTAGATGCGTGAAGGAATGATAGAATGGAGCTATCGTGTTTCGATGTGAGCACACCATGAATAAAAGTGCCAAGTTTGTTTGTGTATCAACGCGGACAGTCCAGCGTATCTACAATGGACAGTGTACCCCTCACAGTTATGTGAGACGGCATAAGAACTATGCTCATAAAAAAAAAGAATTTAATCGACAGAGACTTTGTCAGTGTCAGTCGGTTTCAAACCGGACAGGAAATTCTGCTGTTACTCATTGTAAGTTTATTTCCGAGCGAACATTGCGAAGGGGACTGCATACAATGGACATTCACAACCGGGTAGTTCGCAGAAGGCCAGCAGTACACAAAGTTGCTCGTCATTAGGCAAAACAACACACAAATTGCGCAGTGGTGTAGTGTGGTCCGACGAGTCGCGATTTTACCTTTTTTCACGTTACGCTAGTCGTCCAGTACAACGACGGGCCAAATGAGGTGTTCAACCCGCAGTACTTACAGGGCGTAATTCAGGCCGGACGTGGTTCTGTGATGTTTTGCTGTTGTGTTCCGTACCGTGACTAGAGTCGACACATTCAGGTTATCGTGAACGGGATGTTCATTCCATCAGTCTCGGTGAATAAGTGTTGTCCTTTCTTCCACATCTTCATGGTGAATATGCTCTGAAAACTCCCTACTTCCAAGCTGACAACAGCACTGTTCACACGCCTTCGCGCTTACGTTCCTTGTTTGACGAACAGTGAGGTACCCTATCGATTCAACAGGTCTGTAAATTTCCAGAACGAATCTTCATTCTGCAGCGGAGTTTGCGGTGATGTGAAATTTTGTGCGAGATTAAAACTGTATCCCGGCCCGAAACTCTAATCTGAACTTCCGCCATTGCGGGCAACCGATAGACTGAGCTAAGCAAGCACGACTCAAGACTTGCCTTCACTGTTCTACATCCGCCTGTACCTCATCTCCAACCTTCCAAACTTCAAGTTTCGATGCAGGAGAAGAGATACTGGTGTAAGCAGAGCTGTGAGAGCGGAATGCGAATCGTGCTTGGGAAGCTTAGTCTGTAGGGCAATTGCCCGGGAAATACAGAGGTTCAAGCTTCGAGTCCCGGTGCGGTACACATTTTCACTTGCTGCCATTGAATTTATTTGAATGCCCAACTACGGCCCCTATCAGAATTTATTTCATCATACGCAATGTTTTACCTTCAGTCGCAACACCACAGAAGCCTGCAGATTTACTTAAGTTCGGTAAACACGAACACCTTTCCAACACGCACATCATCTCATCGCACAGCATAAAATCTTCCCAACTTCCTCCCCCATCCATCCCAGCACTGTACTACCGCAACTTCTAGAATTTAAATTAATATTAACTCATGAAATCGACAAAGCATAACATTACAGGTCCTGAATAAGTTGCCACAGGTAGATGTAAAAACATAGTGCAGCTGTTTGCATCCCGTAGATAATTTACATATAAACGTTTAAAAGAAATGAACTATTTGAATTATCTCTGACAGCTAATCCAATTATTTAACAGTAATCACTCATTCTCTTGGTTTCATAGGACCGCTTTCAGACCTTATCAGCCATCACAATCAGCAAGCTGTTTTACATCTTCCGCCCCTATAATTTTCCGCTCTACAGTTACTTCTGGTGCCAAATTAACTTCCGCTATGCTTTAGCAGATGTCCCATTAACATCCTCCTTTTATGATAATGGTTTTTGTCGACCTCTGTCCTAATATATGTACGGTGATACAATACAAAAAATGGTTGAAATGGCTCTAAGCACTATGGGACTTCTGTGGTCATGAGTCCCCTAGACTTAGAATTACTTAAACCTAACTTAACCTAAGGACATCACACACATACATGCCTGAGGCAGGATTCGAACCTGCGACCGTAGCAGCAGTGCGGTTCCGGACTGAAGCGCCTAGAACCGCTCGGCCACAGCGGTCGGTGAAAAATACAATTGACTTTTTTTTACCCTGTTCGTAAAAGTAACAGCTATCATTTCGATGACCGCCATATTAAAAATTCCTCTAAATTCAGCATTCAGCATTTCGTATACACTGACCAGCCAAAACATTGTGACTACCTGCTTGGTAGCTTGTTGGGCCAGCTTTGTAAAGCAATATATCACCGATTCTGCGTATTATCGAATCTACAGTTCATTGATAGACTTGTGGAGGTATGTGGCACCAGGTGTCTAAATACAAGTCATGTACGAGGGTCACTCCAAAAGAAATGCACACTATTTTTTTTTAAACAAATCCATCTTGGATTCCACATGTTTGAAAGTTTTACAGTGTGTAGATACATCCTTTATGAACAATATTTTCATTACTGCACATAATTTACATCCCTCTCAGCCAGCCGGAGTGGCCGTGCGGTTCTGGGCGCTACAGTCTGGAGCCGAGCGACCGCAATGGTCGCAGGTTCGAATCCTGCCTCGGGCATGGATGTGTGTGATGTCCTTAGGTTAGTTAGGTTTAATTAGTTCTAAGTTCTAGGCGACTGATGACCTTAGAAGTGAAGTCGCATAGTGCTCAGAGCCATTACATCCCTCTCAACTGCCTTACGCCATCTTGGAACCAGCGCCTGTATACCCGCACGGTAAAATTCTGGACCAACCTGTTGGAGCCACTGTTTGGCAGCGTGCACGAAGGAGTCACCATCTTCAAACCTTGTTCCACGAAGAGAGTCTTTCAGTTTCCCAAAGAGACGATAGTCGCATCGAGCCAGGTCAGGACTGTAAGGCTGCTGTTTCAGTGTTGTCCATCCTAGTTTTGTGATCACTTCCATGGTTTTTTTGACTGACATGTGGCCGTGCATTGTCGTGCAACAGCAAAACATCCTGCTTTTTCCGATGTGGTCGAACACGACTCAGTCGAGCTTGAAGTTTCTTCAGTGTCGCCACACATGCATCAGAATGTATGGTGGTTCGACTTGGCATGATGTCCACAAACAAGAGTCGTTCTGAATCGAAAAACACCGTAGCCATAACTTTTCAGCAGAAGGTGTAGTTCTGAATTTCTTTTTCTTGTGTGAATTTGCGTGAAGCCACTCCATTCATTGCCTCTTCGTCTCTGGTGAAAAATGATGGAGCCATGTTTCATCACCCTTCAGAATTCTTCCAAGAAATTCATCTCCACCATTCTCGTACTGTTCCAAACGTTTGCTGCATACCGTTTTTCTTGTTTCTTTGTGAGCCACTGTCAGCATCCTGGGAACCCACCTGGCACAAACCTTTTTTAACGCCAACACTTTCAGTATTCTGCAAACACTTCCTTCCACTATCCCAACGTAGCGTGACAATTCGTTCACTGTGATGCGTGTGTCAGCAGTCACCAATTCGTTAACACTCTGCACATTGTCTGGAGTGTGTGCAGTACGAGGCCTGTTGCTGCGAGGACAATCCTCAATACTGCCGTGCCCGCTTTCATCACGTAACCTGCTTGCCCACCGACTAACTGTACTGCGATCGACAGCAGTATCTCCGTACACCTTTTTCAACCTCTCGTGGATGTTTTCCACTGTCTCGTTTTCACAGCACAGGAATTCCGTGACAGCACGTTGCTTCTGACGAACGTGAAGTGTAGCAGCCATCTTGAAGACATGCTGTGACGGCGCCACTCACGGGAACAGGTTGACCTAAGTTTGAAAACGAGCGGGAAGGATGTATCTACACACTGTAAAACTTTCAAACACGCAGAATGAAATCTGTATTTTTACAAAATAGTGTGCATTTCTTTTGGAGTGACCCTCGTAATTCCCATAAATATCTGGCCGCTGATTTGTGTACGCGGTGATGCCGCTCGATAGCGACCCAGATGGGAACCTTCGGATACACTTCAGGCGAAATTGATGGTCAAGATATGAATGCGATTTCACTGTCGTGCGACTCGGAACCACTGTAGCACGATTCTGGCATAGAGACAGGGCAATTCTACTGCTGAAAGATGATATCGTTGTCACGGAAGATATCAAGCATGAAGGGATGCAAGTGGTCCGCAACTGACCCGGTGTCTTCAATTACTACCATGTTGTTGTTGTTGTTGTTGTTGTTGTGGTCTTCAGTCCTGAGACTGGTTTGATGCAGCTGTCGATGCTACCCTATCCTGTGCAAGCTTCTTCATCTCCCAGTACCTACTGCAGCCTACATCCTTCTGAATCTGCTTAGTGTATTCATCTCTTGGTCTCCCTCTACGGTTTTTACACTCCACGCTGCCCTCCAATACTAAATTGGTGACCCCTTGATGCCTCAGAACATGTGCTACTAACCGGTCTCTTCTTTTTGTCAAGTTGTGCCACAAACTCCTCTTCTCCCCAATTCTATTCAATACGTCATCATTAGTTATGTGATCTACCCATCTAATCTTCAGCATTCTTCTGTAGCACCACATTTCGAAAGCTTCTATGCTCTTCTTGTCCATACTATTTATCGTCCATGTTTCACTTCCATACATGGCTACACTCCATACAAATACTTTCAGAAACGACTTCCTGACACTTAAATCTATACTCGATATTAACAAATTTCTCTTCTTCAGAAACTCTTGCCTTGCCATTGCCAGTCTACATTTTATATCCTCTCTACTTCGACCATCATCAGTTATCTTGCTCCCCAAATATCAAAACTCCTTTACTATTTTAAGTGTCTCATTTCCTAATTTAATTCCCTCAGCATGACCTGACTTAATTCGACCACATTCCATTATCCTCGTTTTGCTTTTGTTGATGTTCATCTTATATCCTCCTTTCAAGACACTGTCCATTCCGTTCAACTGCTCTTGCAGGACCTTTGCTGTCTCTGACAGAATTACAATGTCATCGGCGAACCTCAAAATTTTTATTTCTTCTCCATGGATTTTAATTCCTACTCCAAATTTTCCTTTTGTTTCCTTTACTGCTTGCTCAATATACAGATTGAATAACATTGGGGAGAGGCTACAACCCTGTCTCACTCCCTTCCCAACCGCTGCTTCCCTTTCATATCCCTCGACTCTTATAACTGGCATTTGGTGTCTGTACAAATTGTAAATAGCCTTTCGCTCCCTGTATTTTACCCCTGCCACCTTTAGAGTTTGAAAGAGAGTATTCCAGTCAACATTGTCAAAAGCTTTCTCTAAGTCTACAAATGCTAGAAACGTAGGTTTGCCTTTCCTTAATATTTCTTCTAAGATAAGTCGTAAGGTCAGTATTGCCTCACCTTAGATCCCATGAAAACGCAGGAGAATTCGTCCCGTAGCATATAACTGCTCTCACTGCGTTGCGTTCGTGCCGCGGTGCACGTTTCGAGCAGCCGTTTGGCCGACGGCGTTTGTGGAGACGACCGTCGAGCTGGTGTAGCAAAAACGTACTTCATCCCACGAGGTGCGGCTGGTCCCGGCGGAGGTTCGAGTCCTCCCTCGGGCATGGGTGTGTGTGTTTGTCCTTACGATAATTTAGGTTAGGTAGTGTGTAAGCTTAGGGACTGATGACCTTACCAGTTAAGTCCCATAAGATTTCACACACATATGAACATCCCACGAGGCGACCCTTTTCCAGTGATACACGCTCCCATCTCGATGATTCCGAGCCCACTGCTATTGTAATTGAAGATTTCACTGGGCCAACATGTGAAAACGCACGGGTCGTCTGCTGTGAAGCCCCTAGTTCAACAATGTGCGTTGAATGGTGAGTTCCGAAACACACGTGCGTCCACCGACACTGTGCTCTTTCGCAGAGGTGCCACAGATCGCCAACTCTCCTACTTTACAGAGCAGACAAGCCTGCGAACCCCACGTTCTGTGCAGAGTCGTGGACTTCCAACCTTTTAGCGCCTAGTGGTAGTTACACTGCCCTTCTGCCACTCTCTGTAGATCCTCACGACAGTAGCACGTGAACATTCGACCGCTTTGTAAAGATTCTCGTTCACAGGCTCTGCGTAATAGTACGAGGTGCATTCAAGTTCTAAGGCCTCCGATTTTTTTTTCTAATTAACTACTCCCCCGAAATCGATGAAACTGGCGTTACTTCTCGACGTAATCGCCCTCCAGACGTACACATTTTTCACAACGCTGACGCCATGATTCCATGGCAGCGGCGAAGGCTTCTTTAGGAGTCTGGTTTTGACCACTGGAAAATCGCTGAGGCCATAGCAGCACGGCTGATGAATGTGCGGCCACGGAGAGTGTCATTCATTGTTGGAAAAAGCCAAAAAATCACTAGGAGCCAGGTCAGGTGAGTAGGGAGCATGAGGAATCACTTCAAAGTTGTTATCACGAAGAAACTGTTGCGTAACGTTAGCTCGATGTGCGGGTGCGTTGGCTTGGTGAAACAGCACACGCGCATCCCTTCCCGGGCGTTTTTGTTGCAGTGCAGGAAGGAATTTGTTATTCCAAACATTTTCGTAGGATGCACCTGTTACCGTAGTGCCCTTTGGAACGCAATGGGTAAGGATTACGCCCTCGCTGTTCCAGAACATGGACACCATCATTTTTTCAGCACTGGCGCTTACCCGAATTCCTTTTGGTGGCGGTGAATCTGTGTGCTTCCATTGAGCTGACTGGCGCTTTGTTTCTGGATTGAAAAATGGCATCCACGTCTCATCCATTGTCACAAACGACGAAAAGAAAGTCCCATTCATGCTGTCGTTGCGCGTCAACATTGTTCGGCAACATGCCACACAGGCAGCCGTGTAGTCGTCCGTCAGCATTTGTGGCACCCACCTGGATGACACTTTTCGCATTTTCAGGTCGTCATGCAGGATTGTGTGCACAGAACCCACAGAAATGCCAACTCTGGAGTTGCAGCGCCTCTCTTCGCAAGGGTAAACATCGAAATGTGTTGGAAGTCATCGCAGGAATTAATGTGCAGTACTTACTGATGGAGTGCTGTCTGTTATCAAAATGATTGTACGTTACACGTAAATAACAGTGGAATTTTTGCGGAAACCATAGTAGACGGTCTTTCTAGATTTCGATGCGCTGAACACTAATATAACGATTAAAATTGTTTCGTAGCTCAAGATTACAAGTAAGTTGGGACTTTCGCGTATATTGCTACCGCAGTCAATAGGATATATACATTAATTGAAATCCACTTGTTTATTGGCGTCGTTTCTTTGCGTTAGTTTCGTGAGTGGTGCATGGAGAATCTATTTGTAGCATCCAGCAGAAATCACCCAACATAGCGGTAGTCCACCGTCCCGAGTACCGCTGTTTCGTGAGAGCAATGTCCTGGTGAAAACGCTTCCTGTGCTCGTCACTGAATGCACCACAGTTCTCTGGAAACACATAGAGGTTGGGAGTAAAGGAAGTGGATCTTCAGGATCATACTGTAGCCAGTACCTTAAAACCATGAGCGAGTTCATCCACAAGGTCCTGGCAATTTTCGGCTCTTCTGTTTCCCAAGAGCGATGTTGTCACGTTACGAAAACAGTGCTACAGAGGTTAGAGTTCACTAAAGTGTGTGCCCCCAACAGCCGGGATATCTGTGGACCAATGAATATCCCATTTGTGATCTTCTCTGGGCTGAGTCGTGGAAACGTTATACACACATAACGAAATGCTACTTCATTCACGTACACAGCCTTAAAAAACATATTATGTGCCCCAAGTTAATGTTTAATGCTGGGAGAACAATATTATTGGGATTCACTAAAGGTTTTTCGGCATTTTTTTTTTTTTTTTGTCCCAGGCACCAGAGCTGTTCGTGTTTGTCTCGGCACAACTGAGTCACTTACACAGGTAGTAGAAACAGTTCGTGCAACTCCCTTGCAAACGCAGCAGAACCGCAGTGCTTTTGAAATCTCCTAATACGAACCATTCTTTCATGATTCGTAAACCAAGTGTTGGCGATGAGCTAGAGCAGACAAAACAAAAAGGCACTGCCGAACGATATAGTGGAGTATCGTGTGGTAATTCGTTTTCGGCAGCAGCGGAGAACGTTGCCACTGCGGTGCGAGAGTTTCAGTACGTTCAAGGAGTGCAGAAATCTACCTGCAAAAACAAATGTAACTCTCATATTTTCGATGTGATGATCAAAACTTTATGACCACCCTTTCGTACGATTTATCTACCGAGCCGGAATATGTGCGTTGTGTCACTGACGATACAATGGTCGGTGGCATCTATACGAGTGGAATTATCCTGGAGATCGAGCCGTTGAACTGATCCTGCCTCATAACTGGGAGCGCAGCTCGGTGATGCGCGAGGGCTGTCGCCAGTAACAAAGGCCGCGGTGGTGGGCGCAGGGCGCCTCCTTGTTTGCGTGGAGACGGCCAGTTGACCCCAGTTAGGAGCGCCAGTGCCGGCAAGTGGCTGCCACAGCATCTCAGCGACAACCGCAAATTGCCCAGGCCGCTCTCACTTTGTAGGGTTCCTGCCCTGCGGGAGCCATTCACGAAGAGCACGGGAAGCAGACCTGTCTTTTTCCAGACATCCCGTGACAGACGCAGTGTCATCTTAGCCAGCAATCAGCGATGTACTATTCCTGCTCATGTTCGTTACGCGTTGAGAGGTGTGTGATAAGCACACAGTACAACAAAACAGTCACTGCCAGGAAAAATCACACTAATACCGTCCACCACCACCTCCAGTCGTAATAGTAGCCCCAGTTTGGCAGGGAAGAATATCCAGTTTTCTTCAGATTCGCGGAATGTTCTTAGAAAGATGGTGTGCGCGCAGTGGCTCATCCTCCCGTGGTGGCATATTGGAGTGTGAGTGTATAGAGCGAGAGGGCTCACTGTCCTCCCTTGTTTCCACGGAACAAGTTGTCTGAAGTGTTTATTACATTACACTTTACAACTTGCACAGGCAGCGCGCCAACTGCGGCTCCTGGCTTAGCTGGAAGACATACACGCCCGTCCGCTACGGGGTCTCGCAGCTACCTGCTCACCGCTCGGCCGTTACAACTCCTAATCGTACCTGCGCGCAAAAAGGACCTGGGAGATCCATTTCTGCACGTAGGTTGCAAAGTCCCCCGACTGGCAGCAGACTATACTGGACAGTCTGACCTGCCCAGTTTGAAGTTGCCACTAGATGGCAGTTGCAGTGAGTAGCAGAGTCCAAACAGATGGAGTACTGTAAATGTACTGATTTCCTTTTCGAATTCAACTTCACAAACCAATTCCTCATTAACCACACATGGACACCCACTTCGTTCGTTATCTTGCGCTTGATCACGTCATTCAACTATGGAGCCAATCTCCTTACCCCTTTCTTTACTTCTCAGTAAATCTCGCAAATATGTCGATGTATGCCACTGGTGTTCTCCGCGTTCAGTAAACGGATTAAGGAATCTAATCTCAGTAGTGGCGGGATTGTTAATAGTTTTCTCCATTCTCAACAGGCACTGTTCAGGATAAAAACAAAGAACTCATAATGGTTGTCATCTCCTTGTCTTCGAAGGAGAATCCATTAATAATCTACATCTACATCCATACTCCGCAAGCCACCTGACGGTGTGTGGCGGAGGGTACCTTGAGTACCTCTATCGGTTCTCCTTTCTATTCCAGTCTCGTATTGTTCGTGGAAAGAAGGATTGTCGGTATGCCTCTGTGTGGGCTCTAATCTCTCTGATTTTGTCCTCATGGTCTCTTCGCGAGATATACGTAGGAGGGAGCAATATACTGCTTGACTCCTCGGTGAAGGTATGTTCTCGAAACTTTGCCAAAAGCCCGTACCGAGCTACTGATCGTCTCTCCTGCAAAGTCTCCCACTGGAGTTTCTCTATCATCTCCGTAACGCTTCCGCGATTACTAAATGATCCTGTAACGAAGCGCGCTGCTCTCCGTTGGATCTTCTCTATGTCTTGTAACAACCCTATCTGGTACGGATCCCACACTGCTGAGCAGTATTCAAGCAGTGGGCGAACAAGCGTACTGTAACCTACTTCCTTTGTTTTCGGATTGCATTTCCTTAGGATTCTTCCAATGAATCTCAGTCTGGTATCTGCTTTACTGACGATCAACATTATATGATCATTCCATTTTAAATCACACCTAATGCGTACTCCCAGATAATTTATGGTATTAACTGCTTCCAGTTGCTGACCTGCTATTTTGTAGCTAAATGATAAAGGATCTATCTTTCTGTGTATTCGCAGCACATTACACTTGTCTACATTGAGATTCAATTGCCATTCCCTGCACCATGCGTCAATTCGCTGCAGATCCTTCTGCATTTCAGTACAATTTTCTATTGTTACAACCTCTCGGCCGGCCGGTGTGGCCGTGCGGTTAAAGGCGCTTCAGTCTGGAACCGCGTGACCGCTACGGTCGCAGGTTCGAATCCTGCCTCGGGCATGGATGTGTGTGATGTCCTTAGGTTAGTTAGGTTTAATTAGTTCTAAGTTCTAGGCGACTGATGACCTCAGAAGTTGAGTCGCATAGTGCTCAGAGCCATTTGAACCATTTTGAACAACCTCTCGATACACCACTGCATGATCTGCAAAAAGCCTCAGTGAACTTCCGATGTCATCCACCAGGTAATTTATGTATATTGTGAATAGCAACGGTCCTATGACACTCCCCTGCGGTACACCTGAAATCACTCTTACTTCGGAAGACTTCTCTCCATTGAGAATAACATGCTGCGTCCTGTTATCTAGGAACTCCTCAATCCAATCACACAGTTGGTATGATAGTCCATATGCTCTTACTCTGTTCATTAAACGACTGTGAGGAACTGTATCGAACGCCTTGCCGAAGTCAAGAAACACGGCATCTACCTGTGAACCCGTGTCTATGGCCCTCTGAGTCTCGTGGACGAATAGCGCGAGCTGGGTTTCACATGACCGTCTTTTTCGAAACCCATGCTGATTCCTACTGAGTAGATTTCTAGTCTCCAGAAAAGTCATTATACTCGAACACAATACGTGTTCCAATATTCTACAACTGATCGACGTTAGAGATATAGTTCTATAGTTCTGCACATCTGTTCGACGTCCCTTCTTGAAAACGGGGATGACCTGTGCCCTTTTCCAATCCTTTGGAACGCTACGCTCTTCTAGAGCTACGCTCTTCTAGAGAGCTCCGCTGCAAGAAGGGGGGCAAGTTCCTTCGCGTACTCTGTGTAAAATTGAACTGGTATCCCATCAGGTCCAGAGGCCTTTCCTCTTGTTGATCAATGAATGTATTTGAATAAACTTGCAGACTAAATCTCTAAAGCTGCTTACAAAAAATACCTAGGCACTAGAGCATGCAGTGGGGAAATTGATGTGCAGCAAAAGAAGCAAATCCATAGTGTGGAAGAAGGAGGAGGAGACGACGACGACGAAGAAGAAGAAGAAGAAGAAGAAGAAAAAGACAGAGGAGAAGAAAACGGTTAAATATTAACTGACTATGAACTCCATACATTAGGCTAAATAGTGATCGGGTATTGGTACCGAAAAACCACTTTAAAATTGTACGCAAGCATAAGGTAGTATTTCGATTAGTGCAATTGTATTGTCGCCTAAGGTATTGTAACTCACCTAAGGCATTGTAAACCTGCGTCCTCTCCGGGGGGGTCAACGGCTCGATGGCAAATACATAGATACTCAGAATGAGACTTTCACTCTGCAGCGGAGTGTGCGCTGATATGAAACTTCCTGGCAGATTAAAACTGTGTGCCGGACCGAGACTAGAACTCGGGACCTCTGCCTTTCGCGGGCAAGTGCTCTACCAACTGAGCTACCCAAGCACGACTCACGACCCGTCCTTACAGCTTTACTTCTGTCAGTACCTTGTCTCCTACCTCCCAAACTTCATAGAAGCTCTTCTGCGGCTGTGGCTACGCCATGTCTCCGCAATATCCGTTCTTCCAGGAGTGCTAGTTCAAATGGTTCAAATAGCTCTGAGAACTATGCGACAACTTCTGAGGTCATCAGTCGCCTAGACCTTAGAACTAATTAAACCTAACTAACCTAAGGACATCACACACATCCATGCCCGAGGCAGGATTCGTACCTGCGACCATAGCGGTCGCCCGGTTCCAGACTGTAGCGCCTAGAACCGCACGGCCACTCCGGCCGGCCGAGTGCTAGTTCTGCAAGGTTCCCGCAAAAGAGCTTCTGTGAAGTTTGGAAGGTAGGAGACGAGGTACTGGCAGAAGTAAAGCTGTGGGGACAGGGCGTGAGTCGTGCTTGGGTAGCTCAGATGGTAGAGCACTTGCCCACGGGCCGGCCGCTGTGGTTAAGCGGTTCTCGGCGCTTCAGTCTGGAACCGGGCGACTGCTACGGTCGCAGGTTCGAATCCTGCCTCGGGCATGCATGTGTGTGATGTCCTTAGAACTACTTAAACCTAACTAACCTAAGTTCTAGGGGACTGATGACGTCAGATGTTAAGTCCCATAGTGCTCAGAGTTATTTGAACCATTTGAACTTGCCCGCGAAAGGCAAAAGGTCCCGAGTTCGAGTCTCGGTCCGGCTCACAGTTTTAATCTGCAAGGAAGTTTCAAATAATAAGCTGCTTCAACAAAAGAAAGAGAGAGAGAGAGAGAGAGAGAGAGAGAGAGAGAGAGAGAGAGAGAGTAAAAAGACTGACTGCCTCCACGTGGCGTGTACGGGCAACGGGCCGCGTGTACGCAGAGGCTGGCGGTGGCCAGCTCGGCTGCCTCTGAGGTCGGCGGACAGACGGAGCGGTTAAGACGCCGAAAACGGTTCACCGTGAGAAATTAGGTGGTGGGTCTTATGCAGAGCAGCAGGTCTCATTGACACCATGCAACTACTCGGCTCCAAGTCCTCCGTTCCACCTGCCAGTCTTCAACAATTCATGGCTCTTCTTGCCTCGTTTCGCGATGCAGATATAATCTATACCGATGGTTCTGTGGTCGATGGGCGCACTGGGTTTGCTTTCATCCACGGCGACTACGTTGAGCAGCATTCCCTGCCTTGTGGGAGCAGTGTTTCCACGGCGGAGCTGGTTGCTCTTTATCGTGCACTCACTCACCTTTCCTTCTACCCTGGGGAGTCATTTTTCATATGCAGTGACGCCCTGAGTGGATTGCAAGCACTCGACCAGTGTTTTTCTCGGGACCCTTTGGTGCGCGGTATTCGAGATGCTGTTTTTTCTCTCGCAGAGTGTGGTTCGCAAGGTCCGCGATGTCTGGAGCTCTGAATGGTCTGTCTTGAACACGCCAAATAAGCTCAGCATGGTAAAATCGTCCACGGCCGTGTGGAACTCATCCTTGTGGAGCACGCGTAGGAACTCAGTTGTTCTCTGCCGTCTCCGAATTGGACATACGCGGTTGACCCACAGCCGTGAGAACCCTCCCAAGTGTCGCTGTGATGCAGGGCTGACAGTGGTCCATCTTCTGATGGACTGCCCCCTTTTAGCCCCCTTGCGGCAGTCTAATTTACCAGCTGCACTTCCTTTAATTCTAGATGACGATGCCTCTATAGATGACTGTTTTACATTTTATCCGTGCAGCTGGGTTTTACCACTCACTCTAGTGTGGGCGCTCGCGCATGATTTCTCAGGCTACACCCACTCCAGCGACTTTTAATTGTGACGTGGATACCAAAATAGTGTCTTCTATGGTTACAAGTTGTGTTGGTACCTCTATCAACGCTTTCCGGCTGGAGGATCTTAGTCTGTAGTTGAGTGGTTGACCTTTTACCTGATCCATCAGCCACTGTACTCTGTTTTACTCTAGTCAACTATACGCTCTGCTCCTTTTAAGTGTCCTCTATTTTGTGTTATTGCGGTGTTCATTTCAGCTCTGTACCCCTTGGTGTTCCCTCCCTCTGGGTGCAGAGGTTACGGTTTTACTGTATAGGCCTTTTACAAGTATGTTTGGAACGGGGGACTGATGACCTCGACGTTTAGCCCCCATCAAACCCCCAAACCAGCCAACCAACCAACTATCGCGGATGTGCCGAACTGCGATTGTGCAATTATCGCCACCGCGAAAGGTAGACAAATGGATCTTACTACCTGGATGTAACTCGTATTGCTTCTTAAATTTATTTTTTTTTAATTCCAACATCGAAGAAGCAGGGTGCTGGCGACTAATTTCGGAACTATGGCTCGAGAGCTCGGAGGCGGACACAGGAGAGGAATGCTACCTTTGGTGTGCACCAGGCGGCGGAACACGGCCGTGAGAAATGCAAGCCGAGCGCGGTCCAATTAATCGCGAGGCCTGCGGAAGAGGTGGTCTGCAGAAACGCGAGTCCGATGCGATGCCCGGGGCGCCGCGCCGCGCGTTGCACAGTTAATTTAAGCAGCGGCCGGAGGGAGCGGCGTTTGTTCGCAGCTGGTGCGCTCAGTCACGGCGCCGATAGCATCTGAGCTGAGGCAGCGGCCTGAGCAGGCAAGACCCAGCAGGCACGAGCGCTGGCTGGTCTGGCCGTGTGAACGCCGACCCAACTCCGCCTCCTCTCTCTCTCTCCGATCCTCCGCAAATACCCTCCTACACTTTTCCGCGGTATAGAGATCGTAAACAAAGTGAGAGTCCAGTGTTGAGGGTTGCGTTCACAGCAAATCAAGGCGCCGCTCTTCACGCCAGTGCTCCGTACTCGCTTCCTTTCTACCTGCCGTAGTTCCACGAGTATCACAGTTTCGATCGAGAACCCTCGTGGAATTGAGGTGGCAAGCCTACATCTACAAGACTACTCTGCAATTCACATTTAAGTGCTTGGCAGAGGGTACATCTAACCACAATCATACTATCTCTCTACCATTCCACTCCCGAACAGCGCGCGGGAAAAACTAACACCTAAACCTTTCTGTTCGAGCTCTGATTTCTCTTATTTTATTTTGATGATCATTCCTACCTATGTAGGTTGGGCTCAACAAAATATTTTCGCATTCGGAAGAGAAAGTTGGTGACTGAAATTTCGTAAATAGATCTCGCCGCGACGAAAAACGTCTTTGCTTTAATGACTTCCATCCCAACTCGCGTATCATATCTGCCACACTCTGTCCCCTATTACGTGATAATACAAAACGAGCTGCCCTTTTTTTTGCACCCTTTCGATGTCCTCCGTCAATCCCACCTGGTAAGGATCCCACACCGCGCAGCAATATTCTAACAGAGGACGAACGAGTGTAGTGTAAGCTGTCTCTTTAGTGGACTTGTTGCATCTTCTAAGTGTCCTGCCAATGAAACGCAACCTTTGGCTCGCCTTCCCCACAGTATTTTCTATGTGGTCTTTCCAACTGAAGTTGTTCGCAATTTTAACACCCAGGTACTTAGTTGAATTGACAGCATTGAGAATTGTACTATTTATCGAGTAATCGAATTCCAACGGATTTCTTTTTGAACTCGTGTGGATCACCTCACACTTATCGTTATTTAGCGTCAACTGCCACCTGCCACACCATACAGCAATCTTTTCCAAATCGCTTTGCAACTGATACTGGTCTTCGGACCACCTTACTAGACGGTAAATTACAGCATCGTCTGCGAACAACCTAAGAGAACTGCTCAGATTGTCACCCATGTCATTCATATAGATAAGGAACAGCAGAGGTCCCAGGACGCTTCCCTGGGGAACACCTGATATCACTTCAGTTTTACTCGACGATTTGCCGTCTATTACTACGAACTGCGACCTTCCTGACAGGAAATCACGAATCCAGTCGCACAACTGAGACGATACCCCATAGGCCCGCAGCTTGATTAGCAGTCGCTTGTGAGGAACGGTGTCAAAAGCTTTCCGGAAATCTAGAAATACGGAATCAACTTGAGATCCCCTGTCGATAGCGGCCATTACTTCGTGCGAATAGAGAGCATGCTGCGTTGCACAAGAACGATGTTTTCTGAAACCATGCTGAGTGCGTATCAATAGATCGTTCCTTTCGAGGTGATTCATAATGTTTGAATACAGTATATGCTCCAAAATCCTACTGCAAACCGACGTCAATGATATAATTAGTCGTGAACCCTCTGAAGAGGAGTTAGCCCTTTTGAGGTGCTTATCATTTCGAAAGTCTGGAGTTAGAGATACTTCGCGATCGACGGAGTTGACTTTTCTGGCACGGATAGCCTGCAAATTATACACAAGTGCGTTCCCGTGCGCCAGTGTTGCAGTTTAATGAGTTTTGACTTTCTTCCAATCCATATGTGGCATACAGCAAACCATTGCTTAACAGTATTGGTTAAAAAGTCTTTGTTGCAATTCTACCTTCGCCTTCAGTAAAAACTTTTCTGGATGGACGCGAGTGACACCAAGTCATGCATAACGCATTCCCGTTAAAAGGAGCGAGTAACAGTGGTAGCCCCATCTAGAAAAGTTTTTACTGAGTTTAACGAAGGCGATGTTGGCCTGATATATTCGACGATGCCTTTTGGCTAGACTGACTAAAGGATCCTTCTAAGAAATACCAAATTAAGATAACCTGAAGATGCCTAAATAAGGCGAAACGCGTAGTTGAAAAATAAAAAACTAAAATTGCAACCAAGACTGTTTTTAACCAATAGAGTCTTCAATTGTTCGGTAAAAGAAGGCTTCAGAAAAGTGTGTGAAGACATTAGCTATCTGGGAGTGGTGTTGGATAAAAGAGACGCACTTCGCTAATGTTAACTGATACAGATAAATTTAATATTTTTTCGCGTCCAGAGTTGTGTGTCGTGTTTTTTATTTACATTTTCGCTACTGTTAGTGAACTGTGTTCCTGTTTAGTTGCTATGGTGCTTAGCAACAGCAGTTACTAGTAATCATTCGAAGGCGGTGTATTGAACTGCTGTTAGAGGTCACTCTTCCCAGTTCAGTGGCCGGTTCTCGGAATCTTTCCTGAAAATACTAGCTTTGGAACTTAATAGCGACAACTATTTATTTACAGCTCGTACAAAATAGATACGTGTTTAAAAGTTCTGCTGACCTTCAAAGTAGTCACCAGCATTGTGTATAACCCGCTGCCAGCGATGTGGAAGTCGTAGGATACTCTTAGCAGTGCCAGTTGTATTGACAGTTCGAGCGGCGCGGTCTATTGCCTGACGAATTTGTAGCAGTTCTGAAGCGAATGCCGTGAAGTGTTTCCTTCAGTTTACAAATCGAGTTGAACTCACGAGGGCTTAAGTCAGGGGAGTGTAGCAGGTGGTATAGCACTCTGCAGCCCCATCAGTCAAACAAATCAGTAACAGCTTGCACCGTACGTGCTTGAGCAATGGCCTGCAAAATGGTGGTCAGGTCCTGCAGAAAGTGTCATCACTTCTGTCTCTATGCTGTTCATTTTTGGAACACAACCTACGACCAGCTTAGAGAGAGAAGTGATGACACTTTCTGCAGGACCTGACCATCATTTTGCAGGCCATTGCTCAAGCACGTACAGTGCAAGCTGTTACTGATTTGTTTGACTGGTGGGGCTTCTAAATGCTTTACCACTTACTGAACTCTCGTGACATAAGCCTTCGTGAGTTCAGCTCGATTTCTAAACTGATGGAAACAATTCGCGGCATTCGCTTCAGAACTCCTACAAATTCGTCAGGCAATAGACCGCGCCGCTCGAACTGTCAACACAACTGGCACTGCTAAGCCTATCGTATGACTTCCACGTCGCTGGCAACGGGTTATACACAATCCTGGTGACTACTTTAAAGGTCAGTAAAACTTTGAAACATCTATCTATTTTGCACGAGCTGTAAATAAATAGTTGCCACTATTAAAGTTCCAGTCCTCGTAGTTACATAACTGCAGGACTGACTGTTATTGACTGTGGAGTTGTGGAGCTTAACCGTGTCTCGCGGGTCATAGGGAGGCTACTGACCCTTAGGTAGGCCCATTTCACGTGTGTAGTAATATAGGAAATTAATCTGTGTCCGCCCATAAGCGTTCCCTATTACGTGTGTGGAACAGTAACTCCCTTGATTACGTGTCGCGTGCTGCACGCCGCTAAGAGGGCGTCTGTTATGGTCGTGGGCGCCAGTGTGATTTCGCGCTAAGCCACGGAGACCCGACGAACGGACGAAAGGAACATTACAACATTTCACATTCGCATAGAATGCGCCACTCGACTTGCTTTCGCATATTTTCATTGTCCTTAACAGTACAAAGAAAAAGTTTTACCTCTGTTGAAGGGACCAAAATACATCATATGCTATCTTTCCGTAGAATTCTACCGGTCCTCCCGTAGATTGTGCCAGCAATTCTTGGCTTCCCTTCCTGTTGCTCGCTCTCAAAAACTGTTTTCTCAGACCTTGATGGTTTTGAACAACGTCTGGCCGATTTTGTCGATCTGTGTAAGCGTTATTTCGGAACACTTCTCGAAAGAGGTGTAATACTTCGGCGAGGCTGTACACCTCTGACAGTGTTCGAGCTCTGTGGATCAGAGTCGGAATTTCTTTACGGCGGATGGTGACTGCTGGAGGCGCAGAGATACGATATTCGCCCGTTGTTCTCTTAACTAATACGTCGCGGAAAGGTAGAAGGCGCTCTTTTTCAAGTTATACCGTGTATTTTACGCTAACGTGGATAGAGTTTACATTTCCAGGAATTTATCATGATTCCACACCACAGACGTGTCACTCACGCATCGTCCACCCCCGGTAGCTGAGTGGTCAGTGCGATAGGATGTCAATCCTAAGGGCCCGGGTTCGAGTCCCGGCTGGGTCGGAGATTTTCTCCGCTCAGAGACGGGGTATTGTGTTGTCCTAATCATCATTTCATCCCCGTCGACGGGCAAGTCGCCGAAGTGTCGTCAAATCGAAAGACTTTCATCCGGCGAACGGTCTACCCAACGGCAGGCCCTGGTCACATGACTACCATCCCTCCACCACTCACGCATCGGTAGAAACATGCTGGTTGCAGATTGTAGTGTTCGGTATCAGACCCTAAATTTATTAAGATCTTACCGGTTAGCTCATCCATTAGAGCTGGAAAACGTTGAGAGAATCTACGTTTCGAAGAATAACCGTGCGAACCCCGAAAAACAAATGGGCATCAAAAGACGTAGCCGTTACCGGAATGGAACTGTGTAATAAGTAACGGCCAGACAGCAACAGTATTTCACGGTATGGTTCGAGCCCAGTCAGCGAGTACGCATAACAGCGCAGCTCGCAGCACGTGAAGACGACGACTGGGTTGGTCGTCGGAATATCTGGCAGAATAATGGAAACAACCTTTCTGTTGAACATCTGGAGGTACTCCGTTAATCAACAACATGGGAAAACCTGTCGTATCACACCAAACAGCAGTTAGTCGAAGGACATAAGTGGGCAGCAATATTTCACAAGGGAGTGAGACATAGTTACAACCTGTTCTCCGTGTTGTCCAATCTGTACATGGAGCAATCAGTAAAGGAAATTAGAAATTTGGAAGATGAATTCAAGTTACTGATGACACTGTAATTCGGACAGATGCCAATGAAACGGAAGGTCAATTGAACGAATAGATACTTCACTGTGCGGCAGTGGCCTTCCTCAGGGCATATACTACAGTAGCTGGCGTTAGGTGTTGCAGTATACTGCATTTCTAACTTCTTACGTAAAAATTTCTTAGGTTCTGTACGCCCCGAAATACCACTGGTCCGTGTGAGGAAAGATTGCACACAGGGTACGCCCGTTGCCTCGGTGTGACGTCACAGCGCTGCCATCTATTAGAGAACCCCCACACCTCTTGTAGGATGTATCAGTCATCCATCCCAGAATTATTCAGTATCCACTACAGCGCCTACGCAGCATTTAGGTAAGAGATATTCACACTTGTCATCATATTTATTCATGAATGTGTGCAGTCTTTAACCTACTCCAGTTCCGTAACGATCGAAAACGGGACACATGTTCATCGGACTTTAACGGGCTTTTTTCACATGTAGAATCACCTCCTGAGTCACCCCGTACGCAGACTGTTCGTTGGTCTACCATATGTTCCTCCCTTCTCTAGTGACATCGACCAGAGCCTGTAGTCAGTCCCGCTTCGTCCATCTCAAACGTACTGTCCTATGTGGTCACTGCTCGGTCATCAGTGTATATTAATCGCGTGGTATCACTATTTACTATTTCGTCATTGGTGTGCCTGTGTGGGGAGCAGAACGCTGCTCGGAGGTAAGGCATCTCCTCGTGACATTTCGTTTATAGTCATGAATTAATTAATTAAATAATAACAGACTCGAACTGATGTAGACATAATAACAAATAAAATCAGTGTCAGCTGTCCTACTTGTTCGCTGCGACCGAGAGGTTCTGCTGTGTTGGCGGGACGCGCGCTGTTATCTCTGCGGCCGCCAGTTGGAGGACAGACCCGCCCCCGGACAGGAAGTGCAGCAGGCAGCGGCCGCTGTACCGGGTTACCGCCGCGGTAATCGGAGACACTGTCCGGCGGCAAGTGGTTATCGGTCAGCCGCACAACCCGACACCCGCCCTTTTCATGCGACAGTGCCCAACGACGCCCACACGGTGGCCACCGCTCCACTCACACCGAACCAGCTCCGCGTCAGTCAGCTGCTACGTCATCTGTTGGATCATCAGCCTGCTGACTGGTTTGCTGTGGCCTTCCGCTGATTCCTCACCTATACCAATCTTTTCATTTGCGACGAGCACTTGTACCCAACCTCCCCATTTACTTCTTGGATATACGAGGGGCATTTGAAAAGTCCGTGCAAAGTCCGAGAGATGGCACCACCGGCGCGTATCGAGGTCATCTTTATTTAGTAGCATCTTTGGAAAGAACGCACACCCAGTTTCAGCCATATTGGTCTATTTCTTTGTGTTTGGCATTCGTGTGAATCAAGGAAGTCGACTGATTGTCAAAGAATGGACGAAAAAGAATTTCGTGTGGTGATTAAACATTACTTCACGAAAGGCAAAACGCCTCAGGAGACTAAAGAGAAGCTTGATAAACATTACGGTGACTCTGCACCTTCAATCAGAACAGTTCATAAGTGGTTTCAAAATTTATGATATGGAGATGGATGACAGAAGAGTTCAGGTGCGTGAGATTGCTAGTGCTGTGGGTATCTCGAATCAACGGGTAAGTAATATTTTGCATAAACATTTGGACATGAGAAAGCTGTCCGCAAGATGGGTTCCGCGATTGCTCACGCTTGACCAGAAACGGAATGGTGTGAAGTGTTGCAAGGATGGTTTCGCAGCTGTTCAGGAAGAATCCGCAGGACTTTCAGCGACGTTTCGTCACTGTGGATGAAACATGGATACATTGCTATACCCCTGAGACCAAACAACTATCTAAACAATGGGTTACCAAGGGAGAATCTGCACCAAAAAAGGCGACGACCATTCCTTCGGACGGAAAGGTTACGGCGACTGTCTTTTGGGATTCGCAACGGATAATCCTCATCGACTATCTGGAAAAGGGTAAAATTATTACAGGTGCATATTATTCATCGTTATTGGACCGTTTGAAAACCGAGCTGCAAGAAAAACGCCAGCGACTGGACCCCAAAAAAGTGGTTTTCCATCACGACAATGCACCAGCACACACCTCAGCAGTTGTGGTCACAAAAATATTGGAAACAGGATTCCAACTCGTGCACACCCCCTACATGTTCCAGACTTGGCTCCCTCAGACTACTATTTGTTCCCCAATTTGAAGAAATGGCTGGGGGACAAAGAATTTATTCGAACGAGGTGGTGATTGCAGCAACTAATAACTATTTTGCAGACTTGGACAATTCCTATTATTCGGAAGGGATCAACAAAGTAGAACAGCGTTGGACGAAGTGTATAAGTCTAAAAGGAGACCATGTCGAAAGATAAAAAAGATTTACCCCAAACACGTAAGTAGTTTTTATTTTTGCACGGACTCTTCAAACGCCCCTCGTATTCCAATCTCTTGTCTTCCCCTGCAGTTTTTACCCGCTACAGCTATCACAATTTCCAAAGTAATTATTTCTCGACGCCTTAACACGCATCCTATATCATCATGTCCCATCTTGTAGTCATTGTTTCCGCATATACTCTCCTCGCCAAATATGCGGAGATCCTCAGCTTCCTGGTTTATCATCAAGGTGGTTCGATGAACCCTGTGCCAGGCACTGAACCCTCCGCCAGGCACTCAACTGTGATTTGCAGAGTATCGATGTAGATGTACCAGTCCTACGAATGTATGTTCTCAGAGATTTGTTGCTAAAATTATGGCTGTTGTTCGATTCTAGTCCTTCAAGCGAGGAAATACCTCTTTGCTTGTGCGAGTAATCTTCTTACACTGAAGAGCCAAAGAAACTGATACAGCTGCCCAGTTGTCCAGGATGTTCTTTAAACCAATCTCGAACAAATGTGGCCCGGTTGCATGGCACTCTCACCCATAAAAATTCCATTGTTGTTTGAGAATATGAATTCCATGAATAGCGGAAAATGTTCTCCAAGTAGCCGTACATAACCGTTTCCAGTCGATGATCAATTCCATTGGCCCAGAGGACGCAGTCCGTTCCATGTAAACACAGTCCACACCACCAGCTTGCACAGTGCCTTGTTGACAACATGAGTCCATGGCTAGAAGGGTCTGCGCCACACTCGAACCCTACTATCAGCTCTTACCAATGAAATTGGGACTTACCTGACCAGATCACGCCGCGCGGGATTAGCTGAGCGGTCTAGGGCGCTGCAGTCAGGGACTGTGCGGCTGGTCCAGGCGGAGATTCGAGTCCTCCCTCGAGCATGGGTTTGTGTGTGTGTCCTTAAGTCCCATAAGATTACACACACACACACACACACACACACACACACACACACACACACACACATCAGATCACGTTTTTCCAGTCGTGTGGGGTCCAACCGATAGGGTTACGAACGCAGGAAAGGCGCTACGGGCGATGTGCTTCTGTTGGCAAAGGCACTCGCGTCGGTCGTCGGCTGCTGTAGCCCTTTAACACCAAATTTCGCAGCACTGTCTTACCGATATGTTGCTCGTATGTCCCACACTGACGTCTGCGGTGATTTCGTGCAGAATTGCTCGTCTGTTAGCACTGTCAACTCTACTCAAACGCCTCTGCTTTCAGTCGTTAAGTAAAAGCCGCGCACTGCGTTGTCAGTGGCGAGAGGTGATGCCTGAAATTTGTTAATCATGGCACACACTTTGACAACGTGGATCTCGCAATATTGAATTTCCTAGCGGTTTCCGTAGCAGAATGTCCCATGTGTCTAGCTCTAACTACAGTTCAGGGTTCGTTAATTCCAGTCGAGCGGCCATAATCACGTCGGAAATGACACGAGTCACGTGATTACAAATGACAGCTCCTCCAATGCGTTTCCCTTTTATACCTCGTTTTAGCTATACTAACGCCATCTGCATATGTGCATAGCGCTATCCCATACTTCTGTCGCCTCAGTGGATGAGTGAATGCGGCAAAATTTCATGCGCCGTTGTAAAGCATTCATTGACACCTCCGTCGTGACTCTTAACACTCCTTGTGAGCTTACGTTGTTGTTATAAGGCGTAACTTGTTTATGTCATGAAACTAAATATACATTTCCGGTCTTTAGTTTGGAGTGTGGCGCTATACGGATCTGAAACTTTGACAATAGGAAGAGAAGAGAGAAGACGGCTAGAGGTCCTGGAGATGTGATGTTATAGAAGGATGATGAACATCAGCAGGAGAGACAAAGTAACAAATGAAGAGGTGCTTAGAAGAGTACAGGAAAGCAGAGTTCTGTGGAGGTACATCCAAACAAGAAGAGACAAACTTGTAGGGCACATCCTACGACATAACAACGTCATTGGAACAATAGCAGGAGGAGCTATATAGGGAAGGAATCGGCGGGGGCGACCAAGGATATCATACATGCAACAGATCATGAATGACGTTGGATGTAACGCATACGTGGAAATGAAGAGGAAGGCAGACAGAAGAGAGGAATGTGGCTCTGCTGCAAACCAACCTCAGGGTTGAACACCAGAAGAAAAGAAAGAAGTTCTTCACAATAAAGTAGCTCAGGATCCTCTGCTATATGTTTAGTTTTGGCAGTCAAGTCTGAGACACCATGTCTAAACGTACCGAGCTGACAGAGGCGTACAATCATTTTCACGGCAGCAGAAAGGCACGACTCTCGCAAAGAGCAACCTTGCGTATTTGAAACGTGCTCGCGTTCCCTGCTTCCTACAGCTGGCTTCCCGTACGGGAGAACTTTGCGAGCGTGCGTGCTAGGATGGAGAGGCTTTCTGCGGCAGCGTCGTTGCAGCTTGCTTAATAATTCGTTTCCCTGAGATACGAAAACTTCAGCGCCCCGTCTCCGGCGTTCTCAGAGTTTGAAACATCGGAGACGACCGAAGACTCAGGTATGCACGGTTCGCTGCGCCTAGTATTAAAATGACAGAGCGCTCGCTGAATAACGCACTAGCGGCTCCCACTAAAGACAGCATTGTCTTTCTCTCACTGTCAGCCATAATGGTTCCTGTGCATGGTTTTTGTGTGTTCCATGTAATTGCATATACATAGCACTCCACTTTATCCTACTCTCTTGAGAGCAAACCTCACTTTTTGGGTACATGTTTACTTTCAGAGTATGTTTCAGTAAAGATTCTGCCTTGCAAACACAATTTTCTTCCTCTTTCTATGTGAGTACATTGCTGCGAAAGACTTAGACCTAAAATGAAATTATTGGCCTGTCTGATTTTTGCACTTTGTTAATGTCACCTTACTCCTAGTGAATCTTTAGTTCTGCGGTCACGGCCGCTTCGTTATTTTTTATCGTTTGTTAACTCGGTTATTTTCATTTTTTTTTCTTTTTTCGAAACTGTCCCAGTCTCTAGGTTGAGAAGACATGTTATTCCTAATGTAAATTCGTGAGTGTGGGAATGTACTGTATGCAATTTGTTTTTACTCTACTTTTGTCGTCTCCAAGTAGCCATGACTTCGTGTATTCGTGTGCACGCACTGTATCATTGTTCGCGATACATTCAGTTGTTCCATAATCTTACTTTGTGTGTACTGGGCGAGTATTAAGAAATTTACTGTGACAGCAATATACAGAGCCGTCCATTGATAATGACCGGGCCAAATAGCTCACGAAATATGCATCAAAAGAAAAAAAACTACAAAGAACGAAACTCGTCTAGCTTGAAGGGGGAAACCAGATGGCGCTATGGTTGGTTCGCTAGATGGCGCTGCCATAGGTCAAACGGATATCAACTGCGTTATTTTTAAAATGGGAACACCCATTTTTTATTACATATTCGTATAGTACGTAAAGATATATGAATGAATGTTTCAGTTCGACCACTTTTTTCGCTTTATGACAGATGGCACTGCAATAGTCACAAACGTATAAGTTTGTGGTATCACGTAACATTCCGCCAGTGCGGACGGTATTTGCTTCGTGATACATTACCCGTGCTAAAACGTACCGTTTACCAATTGCGGAAAAGGTCGATATCGTGTTGATGTATGGCTATTGTGATCAAAATGCCCAACGGGCTGTGCTGTGTATGCTGCTCGGTATCCTGGACGACATCATCCAAGTGTCCGGACCGTTCGCCGGATTGTTAAGTTATTTAAGGAAACAGGACGTGTTCAGCCACATGTGAAACGTCAACCACGACGTGCAACAAATGATGATGCCCAAGTAGGTGTTTTATCTGCTGTCGCGGCTAATCCGCACATCAGTAGCAGACAAATGGCGCGAGAATCGGGAATCTCAAAAACGTCGGTGTTGAGAATGCTACATCAACATCGATTGACCCGTACCATATTTCTATGCACCAGGAATTGTATGGAGACGACTTTGAACGTCGTGTACAGTTCTGCCACTGGGCACAAGAGAAATTACGGGACGATGACAGATTTTTTGCACGCGTTCTATTTAGCGACGAAGCGTTATTCACCAACAGCGGTAACGTAAACCGGCATAATATGCACTATTAGGCAACGGAAAATCCACGCTGGCTGCGACAAGTGGAACATCAGCTCTCTTGGCGGGTTAGTGTATAGTGCGGCATTATGGGAGGAAGGATAATTGGTCCCCATTTTATCGATGGCAATCTAAATGGTGCAATGTATGCTGATTTCCTACGTAATGTCCTACCGATGTTACTACAAGATGTTTCACTGCATGACAGAATGGCGATGTACTTCCAACATGATGGATGTCCGGCACATAGCTCGCGTGCGGTTGAAGCGGTATTGAATAGCATATTTCATGACAGGTGGATTGGTCGTCGAAGCACCATACCATGACCCGCACGTTCACCGGATCTGACGTCCCCGAATTTCTTTCTGTGGGGAAAGTTTAAGAATACTTGCTATCGTGATCCACCGACTACGCCAGACAACATGCGTCAGCGCATTGTCAATGCATGTGCGAACATTACGGAAGGCAAACTACGCGCTGTTGAGAGGAATGTCGTTACACGTATTGCCAAATGCATTGAGGTTGACGGACATCGTTCTGAGCATTTATTGCGTTAATGTGGTATTTACAGGTAATCACGCTGTAACAGCATGAGTTCTCAGAAATAGTAAGTTCACAAAGGTACATGTATCACATTGGAACAACCGAAATAAAATGTTCAAACGTACCTTAAAAAACCTACCTGTTACCAACTGTTCGTCTAAAATTGTGAGCCATGTGTTTGTGACTACTACACGAATATGTAATAAAAAATGGGGGTTCCTATTTTAAATAACTCATTTGATATCCGTTTGACCTATGGAAGTGCCATCTAGCGGGCCAACCATAGCGCCATCTGGTTTCCCCCTTCAAGCTAGACGAGTTTCGTTCTTTGTAGTTTTTTCGTTTGACGCTTATTTCGCGAGATATTTGGCCCGGTCACGATCAATGGAACACCCTGTATAATTACATACATCTTACACACTAACGAATTTACAAAGCCCACGAAAGCAATGTTTCGGCTTTGAGTCCAGGTCCGGCACGTAGTTCTACCTGTTCGTAAGTTTCAACCTTATAAACATTTATGAATGTGTGCTGTGGATATTTTGAAGGGCAATAAAACTATTTTGTTGCTATTTCCTCCCCCTCCCCTCCCCCTTCTCACTCACCAAAATGATTAGATGCATCTTGTAGAGACAATCTTACGTACTGTAAATATATGTATGAGCGCAATAAGTAATTGTTAAGCTACACTCCTGGAAATTGAAATAAGAACACCGTGAATTCATTGTCCCAGGAAGGGGAAACTTTATTGACACATTCCTGGGGTCAGATACATCACATGATCACACTGACAGAACCACAGGCACATAGACACAGGCAACAGAGCATGCACCATGTCGGCACTAGTACAGTGTATATCCACCTTTCGCAGCAATGCAGGCTGCTATTCTCCCATGGAGACGATCGTAGAGATGCTGGATGTAGTCCTGTGGAACGGCTTGCCATGCCATTTCCACCTGGCGCCTCAGTTGGACCAGCGTTCGCGCTGGACGTGCAGACCGCGTGAGACGACGCTTCATCCAGTCCCAAACATGCTCAATGGGGGACAGATCCGGAGATCTTGCTGGCCAGGGTAGTTGACTTACACCTTCTAGAGCACGTTGGGTGGCACGGGATACATGCGGACGTGCATTGTCCTGTTGGAACAGCAAGTTCCCTTGCCGGTCTAGGAATGGTAGAACGATGGGTTCGATGACGGTTTGGATGTACCGTGCACTATTCAGTGTCCCCTCGACGATCACCAGTGGTGTACGGCCAGTGTAGGAGATCGCTCCCCACACCATGATGCCGGGTGTTGGCCCTGTGTGCCTCGGTCGTATGCAGTCCTTATTGTGGCGCTCACCTGCACGGCGCCAAACACGCATACGACCATCATTGGCACCAAGGCAGAAGCGACTCTGATCGCTGAAGACGGCACGTCTCCATTCGTCCCTCCATTCACGCCTGTCGCGACACCACTGGAGGCGGGCTGCACGATGTTGGGGCGTGAGCGGAAGACGGCCTAACGGTGTGCGGGACCGTAGCCCAGCTTCATGGAGACGGTTGCGAATGGTCCTCGCCGATACCCCAGGAGCAACAGTGTCCCTAATTTGCTGGGAAGTGGCGGTGCGGTCCCCTACGGCACTGCGTAGGATCCTACGGTCTTGGCGTGCATCCGTGCGTCGCTGCGGTCCGGTCCCAGGTCGACGGGCACGTGCACCTTCCGCCGACCACTGGCGACAACATCGATGTACTGTGGAGACCTCACGCCCCACGTGTTGAGCAATTCGGCGGTACGTCCACCCGGCCTCCCGCATGCCCACTATACGCCCTCGCTCAAAGTCCGTCAACTGCACATACGGTTCACGTCCACGCTGTCGCGGCATGCTACCAGTGTTAAAGACTGCGATGGAGCTCCGTATGCCACGGCAAACTTGCTGACACTGACGGCGGCGGTGCACAAATGCTGCGCAGCTAGCGCCATTCGACGGCCAACAACGCGGTTCCTGGTGTGTCCGCTGTGCCGTGCGTGTGATCATTGCTTGTACAGCCCTCTCGCAGTGTCCGGAGCAAGTATGGTGGGTCTGACACTCCGGTGTCAATGTGTTCTTTTTTCCATTTCCAGGAGTGTATTTAGTAGATATCTAGATGATTTTATAAGTAATTATACGTATATAAACCATCCATAGACATCACTATACGGTTCTTGATTATGCAGGCTCAACTTAAATGCTGGAGGCTTGAGGAGGGATTACATAATCAACTGGTACTGTACCACTCACACTAAGTTTCGTGAACGTAAGACACACAACATCGTGTAATTAGATTGAAAAGTAAACTTTTAGCTTCCTCGTAAAACGCACGCACCCATGTTTTGCTTCTCGTTCCTGCCTGCTGTGTGACTGCTACGTATTGATCAAATCAACAAACGCGCTATGTGAAGCAATAGCACTCTGACGCCGCGGAATGATCACGCGCGGAATGATCACGCAGAAGCTTTTTAATATTCTGCAGTCGGAGACCGCTAAAAAAATCCCATCTGTTCTGCGGAATGTGCTATCGACTGTAAAAAAAGCATTGTGTAGCGATCCAGGAAATGAAAAAAAATGGTTTGTGAGTAACAGAACGAATTGATGCTGCGGTAAAAGTGCAGGCCACTTCCAGATCCTGCATTTTTCCGCAACGTAGCCTTCTGTCCTTAGCCGTGATAAATTACACCATCGCCGTAGCGGCGATATTTTACTCCACATCGTCAGCCGCGTCGCTACGAGGAATGGAGAGTGTTTGCCAGTTCCCGGGCTTTCTGCGATGGTACAACTCGTAATGGGCTTTTGGAGAAGAGTGGCGTATATGTTATTAATCGATGGTGCTGGAAATTATTCCCAGTCATGTATAAGAAAGTTAAATGATTACACGTCGCACACAGCTTGACTAGTTCTGCGACATTCGCGTACAGAAAGGCCACTCTGATGTGAATATGGCGGTATGTCCTCTGGCCATATTCTACATTCCACTACCTTTTTCTTCAAAGTCAAACTGTTTTGATGGTGTCGCGTAAGTCGCGAGGGATAATTTGATAACGGACTCTTATCAGTCTGGTAAATAACCTCAAATTGGCTACGAAACCACATAAGCTGCACCGCAAACAAACCGCGCGAGATTTTGAATGTCAGTTCGCCGTCTTATGCCATAGGCTTAGTCGGTCCGATTTTTTAACTTACTTCTTTAACGTTAGTAATTAACTCGAACTTTCCAGTGAGAATAATGAAAGAAAAAAGATTCTAAATTTTCCTGGGCCTGCAGCGTTGTATATGTCTTGTGAGGACATTATGTGCACATTAAGCCAAAACGCTGCTTTGTGTAGCAATTGTTGTTATTGTTAATATATTTCCATTGGCTATAGGCCTGTTTCGACTCAAAGGCTATTTTTAAGCACCTTCCATATTACATCGTTGACGCTCTTGCTGCCAGATATCTTACTTGGTGCGTTTTTAAGCAAGGCACAGGCGAAATTATAAATTACTCGCTAAGTAATGTCTCAGCAGTGGAATTTTTATTTGTTGGCCAGTATCGTTAACATCTTGTTAACATTTCGTAAGTTTGACCACGGATAATTTCATAAAACGAACACCAGTATACAGCTGCAGAGATGTTACTATCACACAACTCCATAGATTTAAAAAAAAACCTGTTAGCATGTAACATCGCTGACATAACTCGAAGCTGTGAAACTTACAAAATATTAACAAGGTCTTAACGATACTGGCCAACAAAGAAAAAATCCACTGCTGAGACATTACTTAGCGAGTAATTTATAATTTCGCCTGTACTTCACTTAAAAACGCACCAAGTAAGATATCTGACAGCAAGAGCGTCAAAGGCGTAATATGGAAAGTGCTTGAAAATAAAGTCACAACAACAACTGCTACACATAGCAGCGTTTTGGCTTAATGTACACACAATGTCCTTAAAAGAAGAGAGTTTCGTAAACTTTATGCAATTAACAATTGCTTTTGCAATCCGATCTAAACTTAATAATTATAAATACAGTATCGTATTAAGAAGCTGAGAGAAATGAAAAGAAATAATTTTTAACGCTACACTGTTAAAATTCACAAAATTTTGTAGCAACATTTACACAAACGTCAGTTTTACATTTTGTAAATGCAAAAACGAGGTGTTTTCTAATATTTTGGGGCGGTTTTAGCGAGAACTAGAAATGAGTTTCTAATAGCTAAAGCGGACCAAACCAGTGGGAGGACGGGAGCATTCTCAAAATCTGTCACGGTGCACATACGCTGCAGCTTATGAGGCGTTTGTATACCAGGCTTGGTAAACCACAAGTGTCATGCACCAAATTGTTCGTCTCGACTTTCCCTACACCACCGCGGTCCGTCGTGGACAGTTACCGTTTATGTCATGTACGGGGTGTTCAAAAACTCTCTCCGCACTGCCGTATGATTGTTAGCTGCGCGTGTCGTATGCCGCAGTGCATATAACGAAATGAAACTCTCTGCAGTATCGTCGTGCGTTTATTGTTTCGTTGAAAAATATGGCACCCACAATCCGACGTCTAGAAATTGCAATCAAAACTTATATTTTCACAGAATGAAGTGGTTCCTCATGAATACTCAGTATTCGACATACGAGAATTTGGCGAGTTCATGTACCTGGAAAATAAAACCATTAAGAAGATCCCTTCCATTTTGTTGAAGGAAATTTTTGAACCATTGACAATAATGCAGTCTCTTGCCATGATCAGTATTTTTCAGTTCTTGCACGACTGTCGCTTTGCATGCGGAGAAGTTCTAATTTTTTCCTTACAGCCGTGTGGGCCGTTCCGACACTAACATCGACTTCCTGGGCGAGTTTTCTTACTGACTTGTTCGGACACATGGACATTTTATCGGAAATATCGAGCAGTTTATCCTCAGACAAAACGCTGGGACGACCACTTTTCGGTGCATCTGTCACAGAACCCGTACTTAGAAATTTATCAAATGTCGCACAGTATCGCGATGTGGGAATGTTGTCTCCGGGGAAGCCAGCCTGTGTGGCCGAGCGGTTCTAGGCGCTTCAGTCTGGAACCGCGCGACCACTACGGTCGCGGGGTGGATATGAGTGATGTCCTTAGGTTAGTTAGGTTTACGTAGTTCTAGATGTTAAGTCCCATAGTGCTCAGAGCCATTTGAACCATTTGAATCTGAATTAAATATTTGACGAACTGAAACTGTGTATTTACCGCCAGCTTTGAACACATGTTCGACTAAAAACACACGTTCTTCAATGGTTAGCATTTTAACACTGACAAAAACGAAACAAACGAACAAAGGAACTTAACTGAAACGTTCACGTCAATACGTAACGACACACACCAAAGATACTACTGATGCTGGCTGAGATAAACGAAACAGTGGAATGTTGGGAGAGTCCATTTGAAGCGAAGTAACCCAGGCAGGCGAACAATCATACGGCACGCGCGGCTAACAATCATGAGACACTACGGAGAAACTTTTTGAACACCCCGTGTATACACTGCCGTAAAAAAACGTCGATTTTGATCCGATGACGGTTTATGTCACCGGCGGGGATAGTAGATGTACTGATATTGGTTTCAACGTCGTCCGCCACCAGATAGCGTAGTGCCAGACCGCCATGTGGATCTAGACTTCAATAGATAATTCTCACAACACGAAGGCTCAGTGTGGTGCAAACGTGTGAAGTAAGCAGGCAATCATGCCACGGAGACGCAGTCGTGTTTCCTACAGCCAACTGAAAGGGGTAAAATTGTGGTCTCCCGTGTGGCGGGATGGTCCTTTCGAAGAACTGCCACACACAAGTTGGATGTACTGCGTCAGTTGCACAGCGATGCTGTTGTCAGTAGTCACGTGAACGTTCTAGACGCCCACGCAGCACAGAAGTCCGCCAGGATCGGCGTATTGTAAGGGCAGGAATGGCAGACCGAACAGCTACTACAGCACAGATGAGAAAGCTTGTGAGCCAAGACGTCTCAGCACTAACTGTTGCGAACCGTTTATTAGCAGCGGAACTACGTGCACGCACACCCTTAGCCCGTCTTTCTCTCACGCCACAGCATCGACATGCACGGCTTGACTGGTGCCCCCAGAGGATCACTTGGAAACAGAACGGCGCGCCGTGGCCTTCAGCGATGAAAGCAGATTCTGCCTGCACGCAAGTGATGGTCGTTCGCATGTACGACGTAGACCTGGTGAGCGCTTTCTCGTAGAGTGCGTTCTTCCAAGACATACTGGCCTCACCCAGGCCTTACGGTTTGGGGTCCTATAAGCTATAACTCTCATTCACTATTGCTGTTTTTGGAGGTGACGCTAACCAGTGCTCGGTATGTGCAGAATGTTCTTAGACCCGTTCTTTTGCCATTCTTCTAACAGGGAGGTGATGTGATGTTCCAACAGGATACTGCTCGTCCACACACTGCACGTAAAACTCGGCGTGCTCTGCAAGTCGTGTAGCAATTTTCCTGGCCAGCACGATCTTCCGCAATGGCTCCAACCGGGCACGTGTGGGATATGATAGGAAGAGAAGGGACTAGTGTTACTTGCAACCAAAATCTCTTACAGAACTACGAGAACAGATGGAGAAGGGTCGGAGCAACGTGTCCCAGGACAGGACAGTATGCGCCATCTGTGCGATCGACTATGTGCCAGAATCAGCGACTGAACTGGCGCCCGTGGAGGCTACATCACGCAGTAATATGGGGGTTTCAGTATGGGTCGATACTTGGGCTGTTGATCAGTAAAAGTAATTTCATATGCTCCATATGCACTGTTCCAACAATAAATTTAGAATGGATTGGAAACCTCTAAAAGGATGTACAAATTTTTATCCTGAACCAATATACTTAATGTAAATACACAAATTTGCACGATGTTTAGCAACATCTATTTAAAGATGATAAAGAATCCGTTTAAAAATTAGTATAATAGCCATTATACTTCAACGTCTTTTATACTGGTCTCTTTCATGATTTCCATCACTGCTCTCCGAACGCATTTCGCAATTCCGAACATACTACGTTAATAACAATCCTTTAGTTAGAAACAGTTGATTTTGAAAAAGACAAATATAGTTCAGCATGGGTGTGCTGTCTAGTCTGAGAGACAATCGGCCACAGCGAACTGTACGAGGGGCGTTTGAAAGTCCGTGCAAAAATATAAACTACTTACGTGTTTGGAATAAACCTTTTCTATTTTTCGACATAGTCTCCTTTTAGACTTATACACTTCGTCCAACGCTGTTCTAATTTGTTGATCCCCTCCGAATAATAGGAATTTTCCAAGTCTGCAAAATAGTTATTAGTTGCTGCAATTACCTCCTCATTTGAATAAAATCTTTGTTCCGCCAGCCATTTCTTCAAATTGGGGAACAAATGGTAGTCAGAGGCAGCCAAACCTGGAGAAGGGGGGGAGACGAGTTTGAATCCTATTTCCATTAATTTTGCAACTACAACTGCTGAGGTGTGTGCTGGTGCATTGTCGTGATTGGAAAAGGTCTTTCTTCCGGTCCAATTTCCGGCGGTTTTCTTGAGGTCGGTTTTCAAATGGACCAATAATGATGAATAATATTCACCTGTAATAGTTTTACCCTTTTCCAGACAGGCGATTATCCATTGCGAATCCCAAAAACAGTCGCCATAACCTTTCCGGCCGAAAGTAATGCTCTTCGCCTTTTTTGGTGCAGATTCTCCCATGGTAACCTATTGTTTAGGTAGTTGTTTGGTCTCAGGAGTATAGTAACGTATCCGTATTTCATCCACAGTGACGAAACGACGCTTAGTCCTGCGGATTCTTCCTGAAGAGATGCAAACCATTCTTGCAACACTTCACACGATTTCGTTTTTGGCCAAGCGTGAGCAATCGCGGAAGCGATCTTGCAGATAGCTTTCTCATGTCGAAATGTTTATGCAAAATATTATGTACCCGTTGATTCGAGATGCCCACAGCACTAGCAATCTCACGCACCTTAACTGTTCTGTCATCCATCACCATATCATGGATTTTATGCATGGATTTTATGAATGATTTCTGGAGTCGTAACCTCCACAGGGCATCCAGAACGTTCAGCATCACTTGTGCCCGCATGGCCACTCCGAAAATTTTGAAACCACTTACAAACTGTTCTAATCGAAGGTGCAGAGTCACCATAATGTTTATCAAACTTCCCTTTAGTCTCCTGACGTGTTTTACTTGTCATAAAGTAAAGTTTACTCACCACACGAAATTCTTCTTCGTCCATTTTTTGACAATCACTTAACTTCGATTCACTCGAATGTCAAACACAAAGAAATAGACCAATATGGCTGAAACTTGGTGTGCGTTCTTTCCAAAGATGCTACTAACTAAACATGACATTGATACGCGCCAATGCTGCCATCTCTCGGACTTTGCACGGACTTTTAAAACGCCCCTCGTATATGCGAGGTCCACGCTTCCACAGGTAATCGTAGACACGTTTATTACGCTGGAGATCACAAACAGGCGATTCTGCCAGTTAGCTCGCTATTTCATTTGCATCGTGTTTGAATTTTTTTTTTCCATCGTCGGTGGATGATTATCTCTTCTTGTTCCACAGGAATGTATTCGTTGACTGAGAGATACCATTGGGATCATTATGTCCCCATAAGCACATACCGTTGGGGTAATTATGTCCCCATAAGCACATAGGAAAATCAGTCTCACTTGTTTTCAAAACTCTTATTGTCAAAATTTCTTTATCCCTCAGAGTTACTTGTATCCAACGAAATTTCATTCAATTTTATATTTACATCATACTAAAATTTAATAATTGTTTTTGCACTGAGTACAACCAAGATCAATACGATCCCAACGTAAATTGTTTCTTAATCGTAAAATTTATGGAAATAGAATAATGAATATTATGCTGAACAGTTGCTTTACGAAAAACCTTCAATAATGAAATACTATTTCTCGCTTATTTTTGTAGCCATTATTAGGGTTTCAAGCATCAGCTGTTGTCGTTCCCTTCTTAGTACCATTGGGGTCAGTGTACGCCACAAGCAAATTGGAAAATCTTTGGTTTCAAAGCTGTTTTTATTAAAAAGGCGCTCTCTCTCTCTCTCTCTCTCTCTCTCTCTCTCTCTCTCTCTGATTCATTTGAGTACAGTGATGGTTTGTTCAGTTCTATATTTACAGTGCATTACAATTTATTCGTGTTTTTTACACTGAGTATCTATGGGGTCAATACGACACCAATCTACATTTCTTTACGTTTATAGAACGTAATATTCATTAAAACAGAAACGTTGATGTTACGTTCAACAATTGTAATGAATGTTTCTATGTTAGTTTATTGAGATACTGCCAATATACAGGTGTAAATTACTTGGTGGTCTATTTGACCGAAGTCAATAAGACAAAAAGAAAATCCTTATAGTGGGAGGGTTAAAGTAACTAAAAAGTTACGAGAACGTCTGCTTCCCGACAGACGCGATTTGTGTACGCTTTCCACGTTCTTTCTCCTGACTGCAACTGTCTCTTTGCTTCGCAGGTCTCTCTGGCTTATTCGCTGCAGTGCGCGGTCCATTGCAGTCGGCAGAAGTGAACATCTCCCGCTCTAGTGAGTATTGCTTCAGTTGTTGCTGCGTTTTACACGTCTTATTATTATTATTATTATTATTATTATTATTATTATTATTATTATTATTATTAGTAGTAGTAGTAGTAGTAGTTTTGTTGTTATTGTTGACATTATTTGACTTTATCATCACATGATGGCAGAGTCAATACCATCACTCAGCTGTTTCGAGTGTCACATTGAGACTTAATGCAAATAAAGATTTCGAAACACAACTGGTCAGGTTTGAACATGTGTGTTGCGCTATCCATAATAATAATAATAATAATAATAATAATAATAATTTGTTGTGTCTCAACGACCTGATGAAAGTCTTCGAATTGGACGTTAGTTTGGTGACTTTCGTGTCGCGCTGTTGTTGTTGTTGTTGTTGTTGTTGTGGTCTTCAGTTCTGAGACTGGTTTGATGCAGCTCTCCATGCTACTCTATCCTGTGCAAGCTTCATCATCTCCCAGTACCTACTGCAACCTACATCCTTCTGAATCTGCTTAGTGTATTCATCTCTTGGTCTCCCTCTACGATTTTTACCCTCCACTCTGCCCTCCAATACTAAATTGGTGATCCCTTGATGCCTCAGAACATGTCCTACCAACCGATCCCTTCTACTTGTCAAGTTGTGCCACAAACTCCTCTTCTCCCCAATTCTATTCAGTACCTCCTCATTAGTAATGTGATCTACCCATCTAATCTTCAGCATTCTTCTGTAGCACCACATTTCGAAAGCTTCTGTATTTTCACAACACGTGGCAGTATCATACACGTAACATTTCTCGTAAGATCGACACCTTCCGGACCGAGAGTCTATTACAATCATCTTTCAATACATACAGTTTATAAATCTCTCCAAGCTTAACAGGACAACAGTCCCGACTTTACGGCTGTAAGTGAGGGAATGAATAAAAGTATCTTCTTTCAACAACCTTCAAATGTTTATACCAACAGTGTTTTTTAATTTCACCGAGTACGATGCGTTTACTCCATGGGCGGTACGTGTAATTTCTCAGGCGAGCTCGTTGACTATCTGCTCGCGCCGAACGCCCGCCCAATACACGTCCGTACTGTACACACATAATTGTGGGGCAGTAGACATAGTTCTACTTTTGAAACATCCCCTTTGGAAAATTATAAATTACTGTGTTGGTAAATCTCTTATGTTATTTGATTTTCAAACAGCTGAGCAAAACTGAACGTGCTCACACATTTCTCTCTTTGCTTATTCTGATCATCAATAAACTGATACACAATATTTTTAGCGTAACTCAGTCTGACTTTCAATAATCCCTACAAAAGAATGGCCCTGACTAACAATAACCTATACCTTTCATGAATCACTTGCCTCACAAAAATCTTCGTTACTCGAACTACTGTAATACAGCGAGCGCCAATAATGTCAGCTAAATGAAAGGTTCTAACTACGGAAGGCACTAACTACTGATAGGCACAGTTAGGAAATGAGATTTTTATGGAGAACAAACAATGTATTTACCTTAATAATGTTCAAAAGTCGCTATATATATATATATATATATATATATAATCAGTTCATAACATCCAGTCTTGCAAATTTCCTTTTTCTGGCGGATACACGTACAAATCGTCCGCTCTCAAAATTCTGCCATTTCTCTCCCCACATCCTCCAACTGCGCAACGCTACGCGCTGTTCACATCCAACCACATCCAACTGCCCAACACTACAATAACAAATATTCCAACAAGGCAAACCAGCCACAGACTGCACGCAGCACAGTTAGTGATTTTCATACAAAGCGCTACGTGGCGTTACCAACATAAAAACCTAAGCAGCCTGCTCACACTTTACCACCCTTACCTCTAAAATAACCTGTGTTCGAGACGGTGAAGATACGAGTGTCTCTAGAATTTTCTCCGGAATTCTCGAGGCACTACAGCATGTCCGGGCTCGAACTCGTGCGGGACGCAGCGAAATGCCGCAAGTAATGAGAAGAAAAGGGCAAGGGGCACCACATCAGTAGCGCATGGATAAGGTGAGAATTTGGGTGTGAAAGAAGCCTGCTAGGGTGTTCCGGGCAGTTGCTATTACCCAATACCCTCTCACAGTTAACGTCTGTAATTCCTTTGTGTCGTCAGTAAACAAGTAGGTTACAATGAAATGAACACCCTTAACTGCTTGTAGGCGTTGACACACGTCAACGGGGACAGATGAAAATGTCTGCGCCGACCGGGACTCGAACCCGGGAAGTCCTGCTTACATGGCAGACGCTCTATCCGTCTGAGCCACCGAGGACACAGAGGACAGCGCGACTGCAGGGACTTAACGCTGGCACGCCTCGCGCGAAATCCACATTATCAATGTATTGTCCCGCACGACATTCGTAGTGCCCCCGCCCAATATACTCATTACTCGCGGCGCGTTGCCGATTCCCGTAAGAGTTCGGGCACTGTTTGTGCATTCGCACAGAAGAAGAAGATGGTCAAGGGGCCTGTGAGCCTTAACTATATATTTATTAAGATGGTATCTGTTCTTTCGGACATGTCCATTGGTTATACGTCCCGGTCACCTTTTGTTCGCATTGACGGCATTTTGAACAGTGGACGTCACATTTCAGATGTGTTACGACCCGTGGATCTACCCGTCATTCGATCCCTGCGAAACCCTACATTTCAGCAGGATAATGCACGACCGCATGCGCAGCTCCTGTACGGGCCTTTTTTGATACAGAAAATGTTCGACTGCTGCCCTAGTCAAAAACATTCTCCAGATCACTCACCAACTGAAACCGTCTGGTCAATGGTGGCCGAGCAACTGGCTCATCACAATACGCCAGTCACTACTCTTGATGAACTGTGGTATCGTGTTGAAGCTGCATGGGCAGCTGTACCTGTACACGCCATCCAAGCTCTGTTTGACTCAATGCCCAGGCGTATCAAGGCCGTTACTACGGCCAGAGGTGGTTGTTCTGGGTACCGATTTCTCAGGATTTATGCACCCAAACTGTTGAAAATGTAATCACATGTCAGTTCTAGTATAATATATTTGTCCAATGAATACCCGTTTATCATCTGTATTTCTTCTTGCTGTAGCAATTTTAATGGCCAATAGTGTGAAATCATTGTTTCTCAGTAAATGACGCCAGCACTCTACCGAGACCTTCCCGTTACCAGATGGGCCGGCTTACCTTCCCCCCCCCCCCCCTCCCCCACCTGTGGCGGGCGGCCAGACCTCGCTCGTGGGCCGCCGCTGCTGCCGTTGCCGCGGCGACGCTCGTCTGTCTGCCTGGCTGGCGGGCCATTGTCTGAGTCGCCTCCGCCCACGCCCCTTCCCGACCAGCAGGGGCAGGCAGCAGCGAGGCCAAGTGGCGCTGTCAGCCGCCATCTCGTTCGCCGTCCGTCCCGCGCGACGCGGCGCGTAATTAAAGGTTGGACCGGGGCTCCCGCGCCCCGTATGTACACCTGTCAGCCGCTCACTGGGCCGCCGTTGTCCAGCATTATCGCCGCAATAAATTGAGTCCGGTCGCTTGTAAAAGCGGCCAGAGTGCCGTTCGAGACGTAGATTAATGTGCGAGCGCTTTCATTGCCGGGCGCCAGCCGAACGCTCCTCTGGTCAGTATCTCGTCTCGCCGTTAGCTGCAGCACCCGAAAGTGCGGCGCCGCCACGTCAGACTGAGAAAGGAGTACTGAAGAAGAGGCGCCACGTGCTCGACAGTACTCTCCATCCGAATTTCTGCAACAAAGCCCTCGTATACTTCTGTGGAGCCAAAACATTGACCACCAGCTGAATATCGTGTTGGTTCGGAACGCAATGCGGCGGTGATTCTGCGTGAGATGGGATTCGGCGAGTCCTTGGTAGATTTACAAGGGTGTCTGTGGCACCAGATGTATAAACACAGGTCACGCAATTCCCGTATATTTTGGACCGGTGACTTGGGTGCGCGAAACTAGCATCTCATATATCTTATAGGATTAAAATTATGCAAATTTGTTGGCAACACATCAACGTAAGTTCACTGTCCTGCTCCTCAAATCACACAGAACGCAGCATGTCATTCTCAGTGGAGAGAAGTCTTCCGAAGTAAGAGTGATTTCAGGAGCGCCTCAGGGGAGTGTCGTAGGACCGTTGCTATTCATTATATATGTAAGTGACCTTGTGGATAACATCGTAAGTTCACTGAGGCTTTTTGCAGATGATGCTGTAGTATATCGAGAGGTTGTAACAATGGAAAATTTTACTGCAATGCAGGAGGATCTGCAGCGAATTGACGCATGGTGCAGGGAATGGCAATTGAATCTCAATGTAGACAAGTGTAATGTGCTGCGAATACATAGAAAGATAGATCCCTTATCATTTAGCTACAAAATAGCAGGTCAGCAAGTGGAAGCAGTTAATTCCATAAATTATCTGGGAGTGCGCATTAGGAGTGATTTAAAATGGAATGATCATACAAAGTTCATCGTCGGTAAAGCAGATGCCAGACTGAGATTCATTGGAAGAATCCTAAGGAAATGCAATCCGAAAACATAGCAGTATTCAAGCAGTGGGCGAACACGTGTACTGTAACCTACCTCCTAAGCAGTGTGGGATCCATACCAGATAGGGTAGATACAAGACATAGAGAAGATCCAAGGGAGAGCAGCACGCTTCGTTACAGGATCATTTAGTAATCGCGAAAGCGTTACGGAGATGATGATACACTCTAGTGGAAGACTCTGCAAGAGACGCTCAGTAGCTCGGTACGGGCTTTTGTTGAAGTTTCGAGAACATACCTTCTCCGAGTAGTCAAGCAAAACAAACAACGTAACAAGGCTTTCGTTTCTTTCATTTTGATATTCTAGCATTTTTTGTTGATGGGTATTTTTCCTTAAATATCTGTTTCAAAATTCCTCTTCATAAAAACGTTTCATTATTTTAGCATTTTCCAAGTTCGAGTTCCAATTTTCAGAAAAACCTCATTCGCTGTTCTTCAAAATCCCATGGTCACAATAAGAAAGTACTGTTCACAAAATCAGAACTGCACTGAATTCGATGTTGAGAAGGGTACTGGCAACAATAAAAAACACAAACACACACACACACACACACACACACACACACACACACACACACACACACACACACACACACCATCACCACCACCTTGCTTCTCTGTAATTTGTACGTTCTTTCCGCTTTCACAGTACGAAGTATTGGGGGTTCTCTACATCAGTGTCCCTCCATCAGTGAGCAGCACGGAAATTTTTCAGAGAGATAAAAGATAGGCAATTGTTAAGACTTTTTATAGCAAGTGTGAAGAAAAACTTACGCCCATCTTTTTCCAAAATATTCGAAAAAGTGTTGTACTCAAGAGGTCTCACGTTTAAGTGGAAAAAATTGACTTATCATATCACAGTTCGGATCCCAGATATGTTGCTCGACTGATAATGCTATTTACACATTCACCCACCAAATATTACAAGCCTTAAATACTAAAATATCGCCATTTGGTATTTTCTGTGTTCTTATCAAGGCGTTTGACTCTGTAGATCGTGTTAACACTCTTAGAAAAACTAAAGTTTTATGGAATTGATGACTTTACACCCAGTTGGTTTAAATCATACATAACAAAGAGACTGCAGAAAGTTGTGCAGGGTATTTCAAACAATGGAGGAACGTAGAGAATTTTAGTGAGCGGGGAGAAATACCAAAGGGAGTCCCGCAGGGTTCAATGTTGAGTGCATTCCTGTTCCGTATATATGTGAATGATTTTCCACTTAACATTCAACAAGCAGAATTGGTACTTTCTGCAGACGATACTAGTGTTATTTACAATAAATACCGTTAGAGAGCAGCCAACAGAAGAGATTGTTAATCATGTTTTACAAAGAACTATTAAATGTTTCTCTGATAATGGACCACCTTCAAATTTTGATAAAAGATTCAGTTCTGGACAACAGATAGTCATACCCGCAGTTGATGCACCACATAACCAGGAGTCAGTAAATAAGGCAAAATGGTGCAAAATTTTAGGTGTAAATATTGATGGAAAAACTGAAGTGGAAGAAGCAGATTACTGAGCTTCTCAAACAATTAGGTAAGTTAAGCTACTTTCGTTCTTCCTGTGATTGCTAGTATCTGAAACAAACAAACGAACGAACCATTTTATCGGTTACATCACACTGTATCCCGCTAATGAACTACGTCATAAATAATACATCACAATTTGAGAACAATAGTGATATCCATACAACAGCACTAGAGGAAAAAAATGACGTTTCTTACCCGTTATTGACGCTGTCAGTGACTCAGAAAGGAGTTCGATGTGCAGTAACAATTTTTTTATCATTGATCCAATACCCAAAAAAGTCTGACAGGTACCAAAGAAGGTTTTGTATCTAACGTAAAATCATTCCTCCTGGACAAAACCCTCTATTGCAGGTACCAATTTCTGTTTAAAAATTAGTATCCTGTAAATGCTGACCACTGCGATACCTCGCTCGATACTGCTTCTAGAGACATTGCAGTTGAACACATTAGAGGCTAGAAGACACATCTGCGTTGCACAGTAATTCCAGAAGACGCATTGTGTAGGTACTTCATAACAAAGTTCATCTTTCCTGTCTGTTCTCTTTAATTGGAACTTCGTATTTTCCACTCAAGAGGGGAGAAAACCTCTCCGTCCGTCGACGATGCTTGGAACGGATGCTCCGTACCCTCCTACAAATTCACCTATCTCCAAAAGAAATTTTCCTTCTCCGTGAAGTTGCGGAATAATCTACTTCATTTTTCGCACCATTTACTCCCTTCCTCGTCCGATCACATAAACTTGCCCAAGTTCTTAACGTTTAGCAGAAGTGCTGCGAAAAGTCTGCGAACTTCGTCTACCGTGCGATTTTCCTCGGCCGCATCGTATGTGAATAGTTTTATCGATATAGATAACATAAGACAGAGAAAACATATGGATTCCATCCAGTTGTGCGTCTTTATAAATAGTTCTTTACCACGCATTTTGACCAAATTCTGAAAACAGTTTCGAGAACAAAAGTATACCCCGTCAAAAGGTCGCCAGTAAAACTTTGTGATTTCGAACTGTTTTTGTTATGACAGGCCTATTATGTTTCCACAATAACAGATTTGGAATTTTATACTCATATGGACGTAACATGCTGTGGTATGTATTCCTAGGGCAGATTATAAACTTGACAGAATTTTATTCACACTGACTTCTCTAAACTGCTTCCCGATCCCCAATCTTGGGTTTCGTTTCTGCCGTAGTGGAATTCCTTGATCATTTTATTCTGACAAGGAATGATCGGCGTGTGTTTAATTACGTTCATTCTATATGGAAAGATTTTCAAATACTGCTACTAATCACAAAATTATTTAGCAACATAATTTTAGTGATACCTCATCATCAGGCTCTCTCTCTCTCTAATTTATTGTCACAGTCGCCCATTTTGCAATGTATAACGCCACGCCAAGCAAAATCAGTGATACGACAGCAATACACGCAGAAGACATTGCTACCGGCAATACCAGAATAGACATATCTATAGTCAAATCGAAACTAGGCTTGTTTTCACCGCCATCTTGTGTTCTGCACTGCTCACGGTGTTAAGGTACTAAAATCTTCATACAAGAACAGTTCTTCGGATGCAGAAGAAAAAGAAATTGACTTCTAGAAATGGTAGCGCTAAGACGCCAAGGCAAAGAACAAAGTGAAAACTTCACGTTGCAAAGCCGGCAAATATTGATAGTTAAAATCAAATCAACCACTTACTGTAGAAAGGCAACATGTCCACATTTCCTTATTTTCCACTAGAGACAGAAATCTGAATAAAGCCGGTTAAATGCAGTTTATCTCCTGACAAGTATTTCTGGTTTCTTGAAGTAGTTACACTTGCTGAATACATGACGTAAGGGAAAAGAAGGGGAGGAGGGCGACTTTGTTGGTGTTGGGCATGTTCCCTTTCTGTAGTACACTAAATTTTCGAATTAATTTTCGGATAAGTTACTTGTTTTAAAATAGAGTTGTACATATAACCGTCTTTTCTTACAATAACATTGTTGGTTACATATTTCTGAATAATATTTGACGTTTTGCATGGATCCATTACCCAGTTATCTTCATATATATCACGACATACCGTTGTTGTCAGCCATGATGTGATTGAATTTTAAAACCGTATCTTGTCTTGAGGGATATAGACCAATGATTTCTTTGTGTCATCCATTTTGTGTTCTCTGTAGGCAGTACAGATATGCATGCTTTCTTTGAAGGGAGTTGCAAAGATTGTATGGCTTTTTTTTAGTCCAGAAGTGTCCATCGTCAAGCCAGTAATATTCATGTTGCACGTAATGCTGCGGATTTTCAGCTGGAAAGGTCACCTCATGGTATTTTGAAACATTGAGAAGCGCTTTCAGATGTCTAGGAACGAATTTACCAACTGTACCATACAAATCATCGCTCAGAAAGTTTCTTTTATAGACTCTAGGCCACCAGGAACTGTAGTCGATAAAAGCATTCACCTTGAGTTGAGCTATGGAAAACTTGTTATCGTTTGTGTGGAATGGTATGAGCTCAACAATGTTACCCACTGTAGTATCTTTCCTCTTTCTGCCAAGATACACCTCACTAGTTCCCTGCATGCAGTAAACGGAAAATTGACTGCGTTGCCAGACCCGTATTATTGTGTAAACAGGGTTCCTTTTTGCGGTAAACAATGCACTGAACCACTCTGAACCATAATTGAGAGAAAACTGAAATTTATCAATTTCAAGTTAGTTGCCTTTCAGCAGTCAGCAATTCAAATATAAGCCCCAACCAGAAAAAAACGTCTGGAAAACCTCATAGAAGTAAATCGTCCAAGAAAAATTTTATAACGCCGCAACGCCAATCGGACGTTGTCCTCTGTACGCCGGAGAGAGAGAGAGAGAGAGAGAGAGAGAGAGAGAGAGAGAGAGAGACGACTGGGCAGTGTTCTGAGTGAGTGGTGAGCTGTTGTAACATCACGGGAGAAGACAAATGGTGTCCTGTGCGTCCTTACCATGAATACGTTTACTTTCTTACAGAGATTTAGTCTCCATGAATTCATTTTCGGAAGTATATATCATTTGTATTGATCATCGTCGAATTATTGGTACAGAAACTTTTTGTTGAAAGTAATAGTACGAATAAACCATAATTACAATTCCTACTATTATTCCGTTAAAAACTAAGTAAACGTGTGGGAAGAAGAAGCGCGCACCCTTCATGACATCAGTCGCTTCCTGCATTTTCCGTTCTGCGCCTTTCGGCAGAGGTTTCTTTTCCGTTGAAACCCGTGGTTTACCATATTAACTGGGATAAATCCTTCACAAAATTCTGCCCGCATAACTGAAACAAAATACCCGGCATCTTTGTTGTTGGACATTTTTATCGCCGCAATTCACTCGTATCGATAATCAAAGATTTTACTATTTCATTTTACCTCCCTCTGCGTTCACCAACACAGCCAGTCCATATTTGCAGGGCTCGCATTCCATAAAAGGCATCAGTCTAACTTTTCTACAAATTGCTGAGTAATTTAAAACTCCAATTCCATTGACATCAACGGTAACACATAAGTACAATGGATAAAATGTCCCTGCTTGCTATGTTAACAAACTAGTTTCTAAAAAGACGCGCGCGCGCACGTACACACACACACACACACACACACACACACACACACACACTAACATACATTATTTAGTGTTGACCTTTAACAAGAAATGTTTATGTTCGTTGTTGTTAAGAGTATGAACACATTTGAGGGAACTTCTTGCTTCAGTTGAATTCCGGAAATGACCAATCTGATTCCTTTCTGTGTTTAGAGCAGTCAGAGTGTGTGTGTTCGATGTTCTAGATTCCTCAGCAGTCGCAATATAGTGCTAGTACGACGTGAATTCTATAAAGGGCTTGTCGGTAGCAGTCGTGGTTGAATTCCAATTTACCATTGGCCATTACGAATCGCCTTTTGTACCCTTTGCCCGTGGACGTACGTTTCATACTAGCTTCTCAGCCTTCCGTTGTGCCTTCGGTACATTTGCGTGGCTTAGTCTATGCTAGGTGACCTTGTGTAGATCTTCGGTCTCACACTTCTTGTCCCGTGCGCTTCTGTCCATGCCTCCGACAACAGCAACAGTTCCCCCTCTCTTGTATTTTTTTTTTTTCCGATCGGCTTTCTGATTCCCCACAATCGCGCCATGCCCACCATCTTCCGTCGAGAACGAGTTAAGATACAGTGCACGTTATGCTGACAAATCGTTGTCACCTTTGCTGTCTGGTCGCTTGCCGAAACAGAAGATTCTCTGAATTGTGCCTCGGGCAAGGATGTAGCAGATGTGGACAAACTGTACGATGTGGAGACGCTTCGCAGAGGCGATCGGCGACAGCGACACTGTCACGCCTGATTAGCATTCCTCGTCAGTCTGTTTTATTGCTGGACGCTATAGCTGGTGACGCAATGCCCAGCTGCTGTGTCGGTAAGCCAAGGCCAGGTCGCCTATTGAGTGGAAGCTTGACCGTGTCGGTCGATAGCTAGCGCATACTTATCCATCGCGTGCGGAGTGTACTGTTCCTTTTGATATTCCCACTTAAGTTTTTCGTTCACGGAACTGCGTTTTATCTATTGATACGATATATAGATATCTGAATTAGTGACGATCCACAAAACACTTTCCTCCTTTCTCAAAAATCGTGAACAGCACGTTACGTTCTTGTTTTCGCAACCTCCGTCACTTAGTGCAAATAGGGTGTCATAATTAATAGCAAAGTCTACACGGATGAAAGATACAATTGTAGAAGCAAAAACGTACTACTAAACATGGCGTCCGCGAACGAACCGTTTATGAGAACACTGAGAATGTGTGATTGCGAACCACCGCTGACTTCAATATGAAATATTCACATAGTTGGTTCAGATGTATTTGAAATGTAAACTTTTCGATGAAGTCCTCTTCTGATTGGAATCAAAGCTGGCGTAAACCCCACATGCTGCTCATTAATCAGCAATGCGTCTCATCGAATGTGTGGTTATGGTTACTAGGTAATCATATTATTGGACCACACAATTCTTCCGAGGAAACTTGGTGGATGAGGGTTTCTTAGATTCCCGCCGCGGTGTTTTTCAGCTACGCTTGAGGATGCTCCCTTTGGACAGAGTCGGGGAATGCGGCATCGGCACACTTTTTTTCTGCTGATGTGACATATCTAACGCACTAATACGGCCCAACATGGATAGATCGACCAGCGTCTGTATCTTAGCGTCCAAGATTGGCTGATCTCAATCCACTGGATTTTTATGTCTGAGGTCATACCATAAGTGAAGCCATTCCGTTGATACGATTGAAGGACTGGAGCAGCGAACTGTATTGTCCCGTCAAGCTTTATGAGATCATCTGGAGATGTTTGAAAGAAACTGTTACTGCAGAGAATAGTACACTACTGCATCTAAATGCGATGGAGACACATGGAACGCATCCTTTAGCAGATGAGGGTGTACAGAAAGTTGTAACAGGTAAAGTGCTGAAGTATAATTGCATTTCTTATAAGGTAGGCCATTGGTGCAATTTGAGTCCAAGTAGATGAATTCTTAATCGAAAAGTTAACGTTTCAAGTACGAGGTGCATTCAAGTTCTAAGGCCTGCGATTTTTTTTTCTAATTAACTACTCACCCGAAATCGATGAAACTGGCGTTACTTCTCGACGTAATCGCCCTGCAGACGTACACATTTTTCACAACGCTGACGCCATGATTCCAATGCAGCGGCGAAGGCTTCTTTAGGAGTCTGTTTTGACCACTGGAAAATCGCTGAGGCAATAGCAGCACGGCTGGTGAATGTCCGGCCACGGAGAGTGTCTTTCATTGTTGGAAAAAGCCAAAAGTCACTAGGAGCCAGGTCAGGTGAGTAGGGAGCATGAGGAATCACTTCAAAGTTGTTATCACGAAGAAACTTGCGTAACGTTAGCTCGATGTGCGGGTGCGTTGTCTCGGTGAAACAGCACACCCGCAGCCCTTCCCGGACGTTTTTGTTGCAGTGCAGGAAGGAATTTGTTCTTCAAAACATTTTCGTACGATGCAGCTGTTACCGTAGTGCCCTTTGGAACGCAATGGGTAAGGATTACGCCCCCGCTGTCCCAGAACATGGACACCATTTTTTCAGCACTGGCGGTTACCCTAAATTTTTTTGGTGGCGGTGAATCTGTGTGCTTCCATTGAGCTGACTGGCGCTTTGTTTCTGGATTGAAAAATGGCATCCACCTCTCATCCATTGTCACAACCGACGAAAAGAAAGTCCCATTCGTGCTGCCGTTGCGCGTCAACATTGCTTGGCAACATGCCACACGGGCAGCCGTGTGGTCGTCCGTCAGCATTCGTGGCACCCACCTGGATGACACTTTTCGCATCTTCAGGTCGTCATGCAGGATTGTGTGCACAGAACCCACAGAAATGCCAACTCTGGAGGCGATCTGTTCAACAGTCATTCGGCGATCCCCCAAAACAATTGTGAGACCGGCTTGTGCGAGCCCGAGGTTGTTTCGGTTTGTTGTCACACGATGTTCTGCCTTCATTAAACTGTCGCACCCACGAACACACTTTCGACACATCCATAACTCCATCACCACGTGTCTCCTTCAACTGTCGATGAATTTCAATTGGTTTCACACCACGCAAATCCAGAAAACGAATGATTGCACGCTGTTCAAGTAAGGAAAAGGTCGCCATTTTATGTATTGAAATCAGTTCTCATTCTCGCCGCTGGCGGTAAAATTCCATCTGCCGTACGGTGTGCCATCTCTGGGACGTATTGACAATGAATGCGGCCTCATTTTAAAACAATGCGCAGGTTTCTATCTCTTTCCAGTCCGGAGAAAAAAAATCGGAGGCCTTAGAACTTGAATGCACCTCGTATTTATCAAATAGGACAGTAACGTGCCAAATACATTTTTATCAAATTGGACAGTATTTGATACTGAAGTCAGTAGAGGCTCCTAACGATACACTCACCAGTGTCTCGCAAGGGGCTTGTTCACGATATTGCTGAAGGAGGCGTCAAGAGAGGGACCGCAGCGTTGATGAAGCGGTGAGTTGATGCGGCCAGGCAGTGTGTACTGTAAACAGCGTGTCTCGGGAGGAGAGGTCATTCCTGTTCTGAAAGATGGCAGAAATAATCATTTGAAGCAAATACTCTCATACAGACATAGTTTTTATCTCGGATGGATTCCGTGATAACACTTAGTAAATGTATATCATGATCAAATAACAGAATTACATGCGACACACACACACACACACACACACACACACACACACACACACACACACACACACTAGCGCCATCACAAAGCAAAGATGACCAACGTCAGAAGTTATCGATAGTGAAATTAATAACCAACGTGCTACATAACGTAAACTCTGAAGGTTTTTTAAATTACCGCTACCAGTCACAAACTTCGTCAAGTGTTGTATTAATTATTTATTTAGCGACATGTTTCGAGGTAATACCTCATCTTCAGGCTAAATGGCATTACAAAACCAACTTTACAGTAAGGTCATACTGATTTTACATAGTCTTTTTATAAATGCTGTCAATGACCATAGCATTTATAAAAAGACAATGTAACATCAGTATGACATTGTGAAGTTGGTTTCGTAATGTCATCAGCATACTGGAGAAAGTGGACAGGTGGGGTGGCTTGGGCATATCAGCCGTATACAAGAAATGAAGGAGAGGGGAGAGGACAGAGCCCTGGGGGACGCCAGGAGTGGGATAAAAGGTACGGGAGTTGGTGTTGTGGAGGGTGACATGGGAAGGACGGCGCGAGAGGAAGGAAGCGACCAGACGGACAAAGTTGATAGGCAGGGCGTAGGTATGGAGTTTAAAGAGGAGACCGGTATGCCATACACGGTCATAGGCATTTTGGAGGTCGAGGGAAACAAAAATGGCGGAGCGACGGGAGTCGAGCTGGAGGGGGAGAAGGTGAACGAGGTTAAGGAGTCTTCAGCGGAGGAGGGGGGTCGGAACCGACACTGTGTAAGGGGGAGGAGGTGGTGTCGAGTAAGGTGCTGATGGATACGGCGGGAGAGGATGGATTCGAAGACCTTACTGAAGACGGAGGTGAGGCAGATGGGACGATAGGAAGAGGCAACAGAATGGGGTTGGTTGGGTTTGAGGAATAAGAGGACGCGGGACGTCTTCCACAGGTCAGGGTAGAAGCCAGTAGAGAGGATGACATTATAGAGATGGGCGAGGACAGTCAGGAAGGAATAGGGGCTTTCTCGAAGGTGGTGGTAGGTGACACAGTCGTGACCAGGTGCCGTGTTGCGTTTGGACCGGAGGATAAGTTTGTCTTCTGCTGTGATGGGAGTGTTTATGTCGGAGGGGGGCAACTGCCCCAAGTACTGGAGAGTAGGAGCAAGTGGAGCGACCGAGGTATCGGCACGTTCGATGACGGTGGCGAAAAGAGAATAATGAAAGTGGGGATCATCTGCGATGGAGAAGACCTCGGAAAGGTGGGAAGCGAAGTGGTTGGCCTTACTGAGGTTGTCAGGAAGGGGGCGATCGTTATGGAGAAGGGGGTAGTGGGGAGCGGAAAGGGAACCAGTAAGGCGATGGGAGGCGGACCAGTACTGGGAGGAGTTAACAGCGACGGTGGCGTTGAGTCGTGTGCAGGTGTGGCGCCAGTCTCGGCGTTTCATTGCTGTATTTGCCGGTGGCGTTGGAGTGTATCCCTGTCACGAGTGCGCAGGAAGGGAAGGAGCGATAGAGGCGGCGGGATTCACGGAGGAGGAGGAGGAGGAGGAGGAGGGGGACAGCCCGCGGATGGTTTTAGTAGGAACACGGGCCTCCCCGGCGTCAGTAATTACCTTCTGAAGGAAGGACGAGGCGTGGATGGTGTCAGGATGGCGATAGGCAAGAGGATGGCTTTCGACCTGTTCCACACCTGTCTGCGCTTCGCATATATACCCGTCCTTTCCTCGCCGCGACACGTGCCCGAATCGAAGTGGGCGGTGGTCAGCGATCTTGTTGTCCAGAGTTAACAGGTAGTGTCGCGGTCGCGCTTGCCCGCTGGCATCTGCACCGGCGCGTGTCGCAGGGCAGGGCCGGGCCGCCACCTGCCTCGGCCTCTGGAGCGCACGCTGCACTCAGCCCGCAGCCCGGGGTCGCCGCCACGCGGCCTCTGCGTGTCACTGGCCGTGCGCCTATTGTTAGCGGCGGCCGCGCCCGCCCACGCGACACACTCTCCTCTCCTCTCCTCGTCCCCACCCTCCCACTGGAGTGGCTCCCAGGCGTCCTCAGGGGACTGCTCCAGCAGCGGGACGACGCCGAGGAAGCGGCAGCCCGTCCACGATTGTAAACACACACTCCCAGTCGGTAGTTTCCGGATCAGAGTGTTGCGCTGTATAGGAACGAGGCTCGACTCAGCATGACACTTACCATAAATTGCCCAATAATGGTTTATAAAACATGCTCATCTGCGAATGTTTCTGTGCTCGGATTCGAGGTGAACAAGCAACGAAATAATAATCCACCGAATCGAAAAATGTGCTGTACTGCGAAATAGAAAAAGACATAATTATCAAAATGACGAATTGGGTGAACTCAGAATTAGCTGCTGGATGTTAATCCACGGTAACAAGCGGGGATCCTCCTTGGATTTCTGCCCACATGGTAGTTGAAACGTAGGTGCTCAATCCAATGAGGTCCTCACTTCAAGGAAACAAGCTCCGGGCAGTAAAACCGTTCCCAACAACCTCCTCCCGACCATCTCGGCGAGAAGAGGTCCTTCTGACCAGGTTGCGGATTCGGCATTGCCGGTTTAACCGCCGCTACCTGCTCTCCGGTGACCCAGCCCCGCAGTGCCCTTGTGGTCATGCATTAACAGTGCGCCATGTTTATTGTCGTGTCCCCGTTTTAGTCAATCTCGTGTTGTCCTGTCTCTGCCATCTACTTTACAGGATATTTTAGCTGATGACGCTCGAGCAGCTGCTCGTGTTCTTCATTTCATGCAATAGAGAACTAACGAATAGACCATTGCGTGTGAGAGTGTAATTTTTGTTAATTGGCGTACCACGTTTACGTTCCGGTATACAAACGTTGCTCATTGCGATGACCATTGTGCATCCACGACAGCCCGGAACCGCACTAGAGTTACCATTTCACAATTTATTTTTATTTTTTTTTTTATTTTTTATTTTTTTTTTGCGCAGTTGGCTGTCGGCCTATACTAGGAACAATGCCCCAAATCGCAAGTTAATTGCAACTTACGAATCCCGTTCTTCAACCTCGGTGCAGAAAGAGTAGACCTCTCCGTATTCCTTTAATGCGCCGATACTCGCGAAGAGTAGCAGCACTCTTGCTGTTGTATTGATAAGACAGCGTTACGATTGAACCCCTTCTCTTGTACAGACCCATACTGACTGTCTGAAAATGTAATGCACACTGACAGTTGTTTCACACCTACCTCGCTGTAAGAGTACTGACGCCTAATGGCAAGTCATGACACTAACATTAGTACAGTCCGATTAAAAATTACTTGATAGCTCACAGTTTGTGCCTTGTAGCTGGTTTACTCCAGTCGATGCTCAACGTCACGTCCGAACCTTCGTCTTTGCCAAACTCCCACAAGAATCAGTTCATTTCCAGTTCCTTGTCCGGGTTTCTTTCTTGATGTGTTTGCATCCTAAATCCTGCGTTGGCCCTTTTATTCTGTGTTTCATCACACAACATAACGACAAAAACACACACACACACACACACACACACACACACACACACACACACGTGCGCGCGCGCGCGCGCGCTAAAGAAATGCACACGTTTCATAAACGCCACTTACCAAACACTACTGGATCTTTCCGCACAAGACGCGGTACAGTGTCGTTCACAGAGTCATTATAATCACAGAGATTGGTCGGTTGGTTGGTTGTTTTGAGCGAAGAGACGAAACAGCGAGGTCATCGGTCTCATCGGATTAGGGAAGGACGGGGAAAGAAGTCGGCCGTGCCCTTTCAAAGGAACCATCCCGGCATTTACCTGCAACGATTTAGGGAAATCACGGAAAACCTAAATCAGGATGGCCGGACGCGGGATTGAACCGTAGTCCTCCCAAATGCGAGTCCAGTGTGCTAACCACTGCGCCACCTCGCTCGCTACAGAGGTCGGCTTACATTAGATAAGCTTCGCGAGACATTGCGTGAAACTGAATTTGTGAAGGCTCTCTATTAATCTTGCGACTGGGACATCAGAGTCATAAATATGGCAGGATTTTGTGGTGTAAAGGTGTAATGTAGTGATTGGCACTTAAAACTGACGTGTAGGATGTCAAATCTTCGAATCCCGTCAAATGCAGCGAATTTTTATTTTTCTAAATCTGATCAAAAGATTTTACCATTTTATTCAATTAATTGGTTTAAATGTAACTTTTTATTTGTAATACTTTGCAACGTCACGTGCGTTGTATTGACTTTATTTGCTCTTATTTTGGCCGGCCGGAGTGGCAGAGCGGTTCTAGGCACTACAGTCGGGAACCGCGCGATCGCTACGGTCGCAGGTTCGAATCCAGCCTCGGGCATGGATGTGTGTGATGTCCTTAGGTTAGTCAGGTTTATGTAGTTCTAAGTTCTAGGTGACTGATGACCTCAGATGTTAAGTCCCATAGCGCTCAGTCATTTGAACCATTTTGCTGTTATTTTGCTTCCTATGATTCTTTATACGTTTGGAATTTCCTTGTGTCGCCTATAATCTCCAACCAAGTGCCAACCTGGACTGCTCGTGCCGTGTAGCCAGTGCGAGGACAGTTTCAGGCAACCAGTGACAGCGAGAAATTACGGTTTTCTTTTACCGCTAAGACTGAAATTTTGTAGCGGAAGATGGCTATGCAAACACACGCATTATGAAATTTTTATGTCTTGAGATTGCTCGTAGAGTTTAGTCTTAAACAGCATGAACTAAGCGATCGGGATTTTAATTCTACCGCAGAGTATTGATCGCCGTTTTCTCGAGTACATTGCACACCGCGAGGCTGTGGTTACCTTACGACGGGAGTTTAAATACAGGGCTACTAAACGCATGTCACTCCCCAGTTGTCACTGGTCACTAAAAATCACCTGTCGACAGAACTCCTCCCATTTCAGTTGTATATCGCGGCGGCCGCTTCCAACATTGCTCCGCGCCACACATTAACAGTATTTGTAAAGTAAATCATCGTGTCTATATGACGCATATTACCGATTGGTAGCCGGCAGCGCATGTGATAACAGTGCAGCGACCAAGTGACAGACACTGGCCGTTGTGGCCGAGTGGTTCTACGCGCTTCCGTCTGGAACCGCGCGACCGCTATAGTCGCAGGTTCAACCTGCCTCGGGCATGGGTGTGTGTGCTGTCTTCAGGTTATTTAGGTTTACGTAGTTCTAAGTCTAAGGGACTGATGACCTCAGATGTTAAGTCTCATAGTGCTCAGATCCATTTGAACTCTCAAGTAATTTTAACCGGACTATAACAACGAAAATGTTGCAGCGCGCAGTCGGAACACTATTCCTATAAATCTTCGAGCCCATACGGCAAATAGTTTCCTGTCTACACTGGCTCAGGTAGCAAAAGCTTAATTACACTACTGGCCATTAAAATTGTTACACCAAGAACAAATGCAGATGATAAACGGGTATTCATTGGACAAATATATTATACTAGAACTGCCATGTGATTACATTTTCACGCAATCTGGGTATCTAGATCCTGAGAAATAAGTACGCAGAACAACCACCTCTGGCCGTAATAACGGCCTTGATACGCCTAGGCATTGAGTCAGACAGAGCTTGGATGGCGTGTACAGGTGCAGGTGCCCATGCAGCTTCAACACGATACCAAACTTCATCAAGAGTAGTGACTGGCGTATTGCGAAGAGCCAGTTGCTCGACCACCATTGACCAGACGTCTTCAATTGGTGAGAGTTCTGGAGAATGTGCTGGCCAGGGCAGCAGTCGAACATTTTCTGTATCCGGAAAGGCCCGTACAGGACCTGCATCATGCGGTCGTGCATTATCCTGCTGAAATGTAGGGTTTCGCAGGGATCGAATGAAGGGTAGCGCCACGGGTCGCAACACATCCGAAATGTAACGTCCACTTTTCAAAGTGCCGTCAGTGCGAACAAGTGGTGACCGAGACGTGTAACCAATAGCACCCCATACCATCACGCCGGGTGATACGCCAATATGGCGATGACGAATACACGCTTCCAATGTGCGTTCACCGCGATGTCGCCAAACACGGATGCGACCATCACGATGCTGTAAACATATCCTGGATTCATCCGAAAAAATGACGTTTTGCCATTCGTGCACCCAGGTTCGTCGTTGAGTACACCATCGCAGGCGCCCCTGTCTGTGATGCAGCGTCAAGGGTAACGGCAGCCATGGTTTCCGAGCTGATAGTCCATGCTGCTGCAAACGTCGTCGAACTGTTCTTGCAGATGGTTGCTGTCTTGCAAACGTCCCCATCTGTTGACTCAGGGATCGAGACTTGGCTGCACGATCCGTTACAGTCATGTCGACTGCTAGTGATAAGAGGCCGTTGGGATCCAGCACGACGTTCCGTACTACCCTCCTGAACCCACCGATTCCATATTCTGCTAACAGTCATTGGATCTCGACCAACGCGAGCAGCAGTGTCGCGATACGATAAACCGCAATCGCGATAGGCTACAATTCGACCTTAATCAAAGTCGGAAACGTGATGGTACGCATTCCTCCTCCTTACAGGAGACATCACAATAGCGTTTTACCAGGCAACGCCAGTCAACTGCTGTTTGTGTATGAGAAATCGGTTGGATACTTTCCTCATGTCAGCACGTTGTAGGTGTCGCTACCGGCGTCAGCCGTGTGTGAATGCTCTGAAAAGCTTATCATTTGCAGATCACGGCATCTTCTTCCTGACGGTTATATTTCGCGTCTGTAGCACGTCATCTTCGTGGTGTAGCCATTTTAATGGCCAGTAGTGTATAACCACTCTCTACCTAAGTTCTTGGTCGAGACGACCCTTTCCAGGCAGTTTGTGAATGTAGTGTTTGTGGTATACCTCTCGTCTGTCTAAATATTTATGCGTACTGTCCATAAGTTGTAACAGCGTGGCGAACACAGAAAATCTGTTGTAAGCGAGGAAAACACGAAGACTCAGATTTATTGATTAGTAGCAGCTGAAAAGGTGGGCCTCTTGTGGTGGACCCAGCCTGGCGTTGTGGTCGACTGCTTTGCATCAGAGGACATTCAGAAAGCCGTTCCTTGAATCCTAACGAGTCTGCTTAATAGGCACTCGAGTATGAGACCACTTTTCACACGTACGTTGAGGCGTATAGAAACGTTCAGATGGAAAACGTCAGGCATCTTAACATTTTTGCGACTAATACCCTCATTCACGTGCGATACTTTAGTCACTTGCCACGTCCTTCAGACCAAGTGGGGAAGTGGAATTAACAGCTCTTTGTTTCGCGAGAGTGCTTAGCTCTCTTTTCGTCAAGGAAAATCGACATTGAGAATTTGCGGTAGAAGCCAAACGACGATTACCTGAAAATTTATTTTAACAGAATTGTGTGAATATTGGAAACATTTGCGTGCGTACGAGACGTTTAGGGGCGGACACGGAACTGCGCCGTTCACATCGACTGCACGACATGTTCCAGCTGCGTTATAAACATTTGATCTACCGCCTTTCGACATTACGCTTCGTTAAAATTCTTCTCAACGGGCACACTAGTTAGGGTTGGAATTATGATTGATGTCAGACATCGGCAGAATCCCCACTGGCCATGAAGCACGCCGCTTACTTCCTTCTCCCGGTTTGTTAGACGTCTAACAGCTAAAAAGTTTCCAGAACTTTAATGCGGGAAATATATTACACCAAAGATGGGCAGAGACCGAGCTAACCTTTGCCATGACAACTAGTTTTATTTAGTGACGAATGTTAAGATTGAAATTTTTTATGGTTATTCATATGCAAGCTCCAGTGATTATTGCAAGTATTGTGGCTTTTAATGGTTTTATTGCAGTTTGGCGATACGATAGCAACATAGGACTTTATTTCAGTATAAAAGGCTGTGAATTGTGGAAATGTACGGAACTGCGTTTGAGGTACCACGCTAATTCTGAAACTTGCATGTGGTGCATATAATTGAGACCGATAAAAGCAAAAGGATGTACTCGTAAGTGGCAAAATTACGATTTTGAGAAAATGTGCTACAAAGTCTCTTATCATATTTAAAACTCTGTGTTCATTTGTTATTTTGTCTGCAGTAACCATCATATTCAACAGTTGTTCATAGAATTATCCATACAATATTAGTGAATTAAACTGATTTTGTTATGAGTATTGATTTTGTTATCAGTATTGTTTTGACAAATCATCTAGTTAGCACTTACACACCTCTGACGCCAAGGATGTCACTTACATCCCTTGACTTCTCATTAATATCAGGTTAGGAACGACTCACAACAATGTACGAGGTCTGTACAAAAAATTCCGGAACTTTGCCCACAAAATTTTTCTACACTTGCCTTTTACGATCGGCCGTTGTGGCCGAGCGGTTCTAGGCGCTTTAGTCCGGAATCTTTCCTCGGGCATGGGCGTGTGTGCTGTCCTTAGGTTGGTTAGGTTTAAGTAGTTCTAAGTCTAGGGGACTGATGATCTCAGATGTTAAGTCCCATAGTGCTTAGAGCCATTTTTGACCATAACACGCAAGACATTGCATACATCTGAAGTTAAAACACCTGTATCGGAAACTGTTTTTTCACAAATAGTGCGGTGTGAACTGCATGCGGTAAATATTCCTGGTGGATGGACTATTTCAAAACCATTTGGCAGAACATGCGATGCCCTATAACGACGGTAGTAGTATCACGAGCGTACTAATCGGATACAACAATCACGAGTAATGTCATCTGCTCGGACGCATCCTTGTTGACGTTACACCCAACCGTTTACGTCTTGAGAACAGTATTAGGAAACCTGTCACGGTGATCGTCTCCGTCCTACTATCAAATATGACGAGGGCTCGGCGATGCTATGGGGAGCGATGTCACACCGTAAGCTTTGGTCCATTTGTCCTGAGTAGGCGGAATACAGGACATCTAGTATAATAAAAAAATTCAATTGGTTAAATATATTTCAATTCTTTCAATTTAAATCTGTGTTTCATACTAGAATGTCGTGTTCCCAGTTTGGCACAGCTTTGCCACAGGAGACACGAAAGCGATCGAAGACGTCCGTCTTCTGGTCGGCTCCTGATCGTTGTCAGAAGGAGGCTACTTTTTGAATACGCAAAGACTTCTATTATTTGGAAAAGAACAACCCGGATTTCTTTACGTAATCAGTATGAATTTTATAATTACCTAAGGGACATTTAACAATGAATAGTAAAAAAAAATGCATTTGCAAATGAAATCATTCATAAATGGGGCAGCTATGAGTTGTATAGAAGACAAGGGGCGGCCTTCTGTACACGACCAGGATGCCGCAGTATTCTCTGCTGTAGTAAAGGCTGTTTGACATTTATAAAAATAATATGGCATAGAGGTTAAAAAAGTATAAAGGAAAAGAATATAATAAGAAATCTGGTAAACACTAAATATATTCAAACAATTCTCACAAGCAATTAGGGCTTATTTATAGACAACGTAACTTACATAAGAACTTTTTTAACTCTATGGTGCGATCAGATTTCTGCCTGCCCTGTGCTGTCTCCTTGGTTTACGTTTTTGTGAAAAATTACAGTCATTACTTTTCTCCTTCGTTAAAGACAATTCTTGCACTGTTCAACACCTTCATTACAATAAATTGCCGATTTACAGTTTCGAACATAAATTACTTGAATTTTATTAATTAATAATGTTGTCTGCACGCTGGCAAGACCGCTCACTTTTCTAGCTTAAAGTCGACCTTCTTTACGTTTTCACATTACAAGCAGAAGTAGTACATTAAAATCTGAAGATCTACCAAAGTTTTTTTACTGTCATATTTTATTTAGATCGAAGCGGAACGTCAGTTCAGCTTCTGTTAAAATGTTTCTTTGACTACGCAATCGATTTATTAGCGTCCGCGCTAGATGAGCATCTTTACAGTTACGTAAATTATATAAAACAAATGTCTTTCGAAGAATAGGTCTCATCTCATAGGTTGATCATTTAATATACAGATAGGTGAATGCCTTTCCAAGGGTACTCACAGCTTTCATACTACGGAAATCCCAATAATATTACAGACAGGATTTGCGTCTGTGCTCTGGGCGATCAAACCAATTAAAAATGTGTTCCAAGGTGGACGACACGTGTGCAAAGACAACAGAACTCGCATTATGTCCGAACGAGGTGGAGTTTGGGTTAAGTCGCTGTATTTACGGGCTGGGAAACAGCTGTTCAAGATCATCTGGTCCATCGTGGCACTTGCCAAGAAAATGCATGCACCGGTTTGCAATAGCACTATGCGAGGGCAACTGTTCTGTTAACTCACCCCCCCCCCCCCCAAACCCTAATCTCCCAATACCCCTAAGACTACTTTCTTACTCCTTTACCATAATGTTAATAGTCCTCTACCACTCTAATAAACATGCTATCACCTCAGCACTCCTTGAAGCAAAAAAGCAAAAAGTATCACCGTTCTCAAGCTAAACCGCAATTGCTTCACATCATGTAAAACAAACAAAACAAAGTATTTATCGAATTTTCTCGAGCGACGTGATGGTCAGTCTCTGCACCTGTGTCTACGTAAGAGGAAAAGTTGAAATTATCAGTACAGCCAAAAGTAATTGTAACTAACATTTTACGTATTTGAATATTAGGACATGAACTGTTTCAGATCTGAAACTTCCTGGCAGATTAAAACTGTGTGCCCGACCGAGACTCGAACTCGGGACCTTTGCCTTTCGCGGGCAAGTGCTCTACCAACTGAGCTACCGAAGCACGACTCACGCCCGGTACTCACAGCTTTACAGGCAAAGGTCCCGAGTTCGAGTCTCGGTCGGGCACACAGTTTTAATCTGCCAGGAAGTTTCATATCAGCGCGCACTCCGCTGCAGAGTGTTTCAGATCTGTAAGGAACACGGGTAAAATCCAGAAAAACTCTAAGAATTCTGATAACATCAAATGCGAAGCCGGTCTGAAATAAAATAATATTACTGTAGTCGAAACGTTTATCGTGGTATCCCTAAATCACTCTACGAAAATTCCAGGACTGTTCTCTCGGAAGCGAATCCAGTTGTTACACATGCGACCTTGTTAGACATGCGACCTTGTGCATCGTCCTATGGGCTAGTCGTCGACGAGAGACTAAAATCCTTTGTTATTTTTCTCCCATTTACGCTTCTGGAATTGTCTGAGACTGATCCAATGACGACGATGATGAGTAGTGAGGCCTCGGGTGATCCTCTCCGTCTCCTGACATGATGTACATTAGCGTTCGTGGGATGTATTGGAGAACGAGCTGCAAAGTCGGTTTCTTCCTCAAGAACACGTTCTGAACTGGCGACATTTTACCAGGGTTGATTACGTATTCTTCTGGTTTACTTTCGTCCATACCGCGACGGAGACAATCTGTAGCTTAAATAAAAGATGGTTCAAATGGCTCTGAGTACTATGGGACTCAACTGCTACGGTCATCAGTCCCCTAGAACTTAGAACTACTTAAACCTAACTAACCTAAGGACAGCACACAACACCCAGCCATCACGAGGCAGAGAAAATCCCTGACCCCGCCGGGAATCGAACCCGGGAACCCGGGCGTGGGAAGCGAGAACGCTACCGCACGACCACGAGATGCGGGCAAAATAAAAGAGAGGTCGACACTCAGTTAAAACATAATTTATCTCCCTTCGCAGGTGCTCATAACATTGTGCCCAATTCCCGTACCTACGCGGGAATAAGGTTTTCTCTTCGGAAATTGTGATCATATGTGCTTTTCTTCAGTTTTTTTTCCGTTGAAAGTGGAAGAATGCAGCTGCTACGTAGTCACGCCACTGAAGTTTCAAATTAACTGCGTCCCTAGTGAATATTTGTTACTCGCAGATAACGTTGATCGTAAATCAGAGGATCCTTGTAACCTGACGGTCGTGATATCACGATACGTGTCTTCACAGTTTCTTGCTGCCATACCAGGACAACGCGCTCTCCCCTGTACTTATGGCTCTTCTTTACAACCAACCTCAAACTGCAATCTATTCTGCTGCAAATGGCTCCGTATTAGATCAGTTCCCACAGAAAAAGAACGCTGGCATTATTATGGGACAGAGTGGTGGGTGGCCCCCAAGCTCAATTCGCTATAATGAGACGGTATCCCTTCGCCAGGCTTCTTGACTTTCTGAGACGATGTGAACTGATTGCATTCCGCCGATAGACGTCGGCAGTTGGATGGTAATGAGAATCCGATCCGCAATTTAAACTCAGACTCTGTTTGAAATTTACCGCATAAATAATTGTTACAGAAAGGGAAACTGAATTAGGTCCACAATGGAGTTGGGTGGATTCCACTTCTCATTTTCTCGTTCCCTACGTCAGCATTAACGGCTTTTTCTTTGTGAAAAGTCGCCTTTTGTGCTCGCTGCACGGCTGGGTGACGTCAGACTTGAAAAGTTTCCGCTGAAAGGCAACGGTAAAAGCGGAGGGGGAGGGGGCGGTCTCATTATGTGGAAATATTTTGTCTCGAAGCGAACAGGATGTTCAACACTTTTGCAACGGTAACTTAAACTGTCCACTTCACACACACGTAAAAACAGTTGTCTGTGCTGTACTTAAGAAACCATCTAAGGTGTGACTAAAATCAATTTATGCTGTCCGCAAATAAAATGTCATGCGTCGAAGGCAAAAGCAGTTGTTTGCCTACAGTTATTAGGCCAGTAAAATTAGCCAGGAAAAAAGAGATGCATTCGAAAAAATTGGGGAGTTCTGGAAGCTTTTTCAATCACACAAGCATGCCTCTTTTATAATTAATAAGATTTCGAAATGATTTCCGAGTGGTGCTTCGGAGCCTCCGCCGCCATCTTGAAAATGCCTCGAAATTTTGTCACTTTTTGTCTAGTTGCTTAAAAGCAGTGCTTGTAGCTCATAAGTACTGGTGTTACATAAAATATAGAGCATTAGATTCTTAGTACATAAGTACCTGTCATGTAAGACTCACTTCAAACCTCACTCTTTGGTATCCAATTTATAACTCCGAGAACGTACGCGACATCTCTCGGCGTTTGTTTGAACTGTCCTGATGTCGCGAGGCTGTCGCCGTCTTTTGTCAGCTGCTTATGATATATTGTCGTTCACAGTGACGTGCTATTGGTAACCATGATTTTTATGCAGGCAATATGATGTATATTCTTCCAATTTTCAATTCCGTGTCAAAATATGACATATTTTTCACTTTCACATTGGGCTGCTCGCCCTCCATCTATTTGATCTCTCTCTCTCTCTCTCTCTCTCTCTCTCTCTCTCTCTATATATATATATATATATATATATATATATATATATTAATAAAAGTGGTTTACAGTCGTGACATTTTCTTGTATTAATAACGTTGAATTTCCTTTCCTATGTGTTTTCCTGAGGTAGCCCTGTGTTTTTAATGACTTGAGTCTCGACTGGACGTTAAATTTTAATGTTCCTTATTCTCTGCGTTGCTTAAGATACTGGGTGGCCCTGACAGGCTAACAAAAAGTAGTCTTGCCGTATGTTCGGCGTCACCTGGCAATAAAAAGCCGTGAGAACAGTTCCACAACATGTGTCGGAGAAAAAATGGCTGCTCGGTGGTAGGAATGTCTAAAAGTCAGAACTTTCTGATCACAAACATTTTTGAAGAAGAGTGTAATACGCAGTGCTTACCGGACGTACTATTCCTCTGCAATAGCGGCGAAATAGAAATAATAAAAATAAAATAAAAAATACGCTGGTGTTGGCAGATTTCTGGAGGGCATAAAGGAAATGTCTAAACTACATCTGCATTCGCGCTGCGCGAGACACTACACCGTGTGTAGCAGAAGGTGCTTCGTACCAGTATCAGTGATTTTCAGTCCTATTTCATTGAGTATTGTGCATGTGAAAAACGTACGTGTCCCCATCTGTCTTATCTTATTCTCATAATACCTGTGCAAAGTATGCTATGGCGGCAGTAGAAATGGCTCTTTGTTTTCTTCGAATATGGCCATGGTGGGCTAATCGGGACAGACCGACCGCCATGTCATCCTCTCTGTGTCATCACTGGATGCAGCATGGAGAGGCGTTCTGTCAGCACACCACTTTCCCGGTCGTTTTCGGCTTTCTTGACCTTGGAGTCGCTGGTTCTCATTCCAGTCGTTCGCCATTTTGCTTCATGAAGCTGATAGTAATCCGTTCCGGTCTTCGCAGCAAGGAAAAATGCCCGGCAATACTGTTCGCCGAAGCCGGGTTCTGCGCATGGCAGAAAACACGCTGACCATATCGTGACACAGGCGTTTTCCTCGAATACAGTTCTGTAAATCTACCCAACAGTGTTTCGGGAGAACTACAGCCGCTTGCTTCTAGATATTCCCATGGAAGCTGGCTCTGCATCTCTTGTTACTCTTTCACGTGGGCTCTCTCGACTTTTTACGATCCTACCAGCGCCTCTCCGAATCCACCTAGTCTGCACCGGATCCAGATGTCGTAGGGTTGGTCGTACTAGCGTCTTGTGTACGATTTTGTGTAAAAGTGCGTGCACTTACCCACAAGTCTTCCAAAAATTTTCCAGATGCCCACCACCAATCTTGTTATCGGATATTATCTGTTTTTTCCATGTCATGGGCGTTATTTGGCATTAATCACAATTAACACTATGCCGTCCGGCCACACCACAGTGACGTTGTGAACATAGTATCGCGTAGTGGCCGGCGACAGCACTTCAGTATCTTTTGCATTCTGTTGGTGTTTCGTTTAGGTAACAATAAGTTACACACGTCAACAAAGTTTTTGTTTTTATAAGTACTTGTGCCCTTTCATCATGGCAGACGAAAGAGACGATAAGATTATTTACGATGAATGTGCGGACTGAGGCGTAGCGCCTTCGCATCGCTCCTGTCACTTGTTAGGACGATATCGTTATAGGCATGAGTCATCGATAGATGTCACCAGCTGACATGGACCCGAGTTACAGAGTTGCACGTAGTTGCACTAGTAGGCGGCAGAGGTCAGCAGTTGACGGACAGTGCTAGCAGTCGTAATCAAAACAATGTTGTAAAGTTATGTTTGATTAATATTTAATGTATTTGCACAATAATAATTGTTTCATATGTGTAGTAATTAGCAGTGTGAGTGTTGTATGAGTGAAGAAGAACAGAAGTAAATGAAAATTGTTTTGTTTATTCACGAAGTACCAGTTAAACTATACAAGGGGATTTACTGTAATTAAATGTGCAGTCAGATTATGGTACTAGTAAATCGTGAGTAGAACACAAATTAATCGGTAATTTCGGAAGGAGTAATTTTATATTTGATACTTTCCTAAATTTATTTATTTAGCCATTGCCATAGAAAGAAATGGTTTACTATGATTGGTCATTGAAGTAAAGCGCGGGTTAGCGCGGGACAATACCGCAACCTGATTTGCTGTTTGTGATATCAGCCAATCAGAAAAATGCAGGCTCGCGCCAATCTATGCTGGGAACAAAGCCTTTGGTGTGATCTAGGTAAAAGTCAGGGCTGAGGGTTCGAACAAGTAACACCTCATTGAAAGCAGCTCCGACGAAAGTACTGTAAAATCGCCGAAAAATGATAATTACGAGTTCGCGAAGTAGTACAAAGTGTATTTAAGTGAACGGTATAGTGAAAGTCGTGTGGAATTTCGGACGGAATATCAAAATTATTGCTTTTGACTGTCAGTTAAAACCGCGTGGCGTGTTGTGCGATCTGAGACTGGAACAGGTATTACGTGTAGAGCGGAGTGCACATCATTTGAGCGAGCATTTTCATAACTAAACGATCCAGTGAACTCTTTTTAACTTCGGTAACGGGTGTAAATACCATAAACTGGCTACGTGCGTGTTTGTGATGTGCGTGGGAACTTTACATTGTGTAGCCACTTAGTACTTAACTGTGATCTTTATAGTAAAAATACACCTAAAAATTTACATTGCCAAGTTAAAACTTTTGTTTCAGTACTAGCCACATCCCGTTTACCGGACAATTCTATGTATGTTGCGACCTGCAATAGACAGTAGTAGTCCAGTATTTTCTGCTACAGCTTTTAGCTAGACAAATGAACATTGCTGGACATTGGCAGGGCGGTAAAAAGAAACGTGCCGCGCCGCAGGACGTCTTGGATGATTGGGAAGATAGCCTACTATCAGGCGCAAGAGCGAAGTTGTTCCGGCGAAAGAGCAGCAGCGTAGGCTACCTACAGGCGCGTGGTAGTCTTGTCACGGGTTCTGTCTGCAAAGGTAAGTTTTTAAAATATAAAGATAGACGGGTCTACAGAGGGTTTTGCAGAACATGAGAAGGGGGGATGGTCTTAAAGGGACTCCTTGCCGTTTTATTCACGCATGTGTCAATGTAGCACCCTTCGTGATCGTGCCACAGAAAGGATGAAAGTGCGTAAGCATCTTTGGCTGCTTCAGATCACGTTCAAATTTCATCGAACGGTTTTGAACGACCCTAGCGGTTCCAGCCTGTACACGGTTGTACTGCACTCCAAAGGGGTGCGATCACGTGCAGTTAGGTTGCGACCCCTCAGTGGTCTTAGAGAAGTGTTGAAATGTCCAGGGCTGTCAGCAGTGTCAAAGGTTGTGACGCCTTCCTGTTGCCTTCGCACTGCGAGCTGTCGTTTTAGACCGCAAAATGTGTGGCAATCAGCGCCCCACTACACCACGCCATGCACCTTTAAAAGTCTGTTCCGAGCGCTGGTGTGTCTGGAATGTTTTCCACGGCCACTAATAAGAAACATGCTTGATGTCAACGCTAGGCGTCACGGTTCTAACATCCATCGCAGAGGCAACACAAGAAGGGGTGAAATGTGGGTAAGAGAGGATGTGACGGCCTTCCGACTGTGTGAGACGTCCACGGTGGCATTGGTCAGAATTATGTCGAAATGTGTTGTCGATGTGACATCAGTACTCCACCCTACACGTCACACGGACTTCTGAGCTGTGGTCTGTTGTTTCGCAGTTGCCGACACCTTACTGTTCGAAGCATCGTCGAGCTGCAGGGCGAGATCAGGGGGCGCCACGCTTCTGCGCCGTCACAGGGGGAGGTTGTACGCACCTTTGGTCCAAATTTCGAACTTAATCGTCGCAACGGGTGGGAAAAGTGATCCTTCAAGTCCGTTGCCCAGTGTAGCACCAAACAACTCCTCTGTTGCTGGCGCCCGCCTCAGGACGAGGCACCCTGCACTTCTCGCACAATATACAGGGTGTTACAAAAAGATACGGCCAAACGTTCAGGAAACATTCCTCACACGCAAACAAAGAAAAGATATTATGTGGACATGTGTCCGGAAACGCTTACTTTCCATGTTAGAGCTCATTTTATTACTTCTCTTCAAATCACATTAATCATGGAATGGAAACACACAGCAACAGAACGTACCAGCGTGACTTCAAACACTTCGTTACAGGAAATGTTCATAATGTCCTCCGTTAGCGAGGATACCTGCATCCACCCTCCATCGCATGGAATCCCTGATGCGCTGATGCAGCCCTGGAGAATGGCGTATTGTATCACAGCCGTCCACAATACGAGCACGAAGAGTCTCTACATTTGGTACCGGGGTTGCGTAGACAAGAGCTTTCAAATGCCCCCATAAATGAAAGTCAAGAGGGTTGAGGTCAGGAGAGCGTGGAGGCCACGGAATTGGTCCGCCTCTACCAATCCATCGGTCACCGAATCTGTTGTTGAGAAGCGTACGAACACTTCGACTGAAATGTGCAGGAGCTCCATCGTGCATGAACCACATGTTGTGTCGTACTTGTAAAGGCACATGCTGTAGCAGCACAGGTGGAGTATCCCGTATGAAATCATGATAACGTGCTCCATTGAGCGTAGGTGGAAGAACGTGGGGCCCAATCGAGACATCACTAACAATGCCTGCCCAAACGTTCACAGAAAATCTGTGTTGATGAGGTGATTGCACAATTGCGTGCGGATTCTCGTCAGCCCACACATGTTGATTGTGATAATTTACAATTTGATCACGTTGGAATGAAGCCTCATCCGTAAAGAGAACATTTGCACTGAAATGAGGATTGACACATTGTTGGACGAACCATTCGCAGAAGTGTACCCGTGGAGGCCAATCAGCTGCTGATAGCGCCTGCACACGCTGTACGGAAACAACTTTTTCTCCCGTAGCACTCTCCTTACAGTGACGTGGTCAACGTTACTTTGTACAGCAGCAACTTCTCTGACGCTGACATTAGGGTTATCGTCAACTGCACGAAGAATTGCCTCGTCCATTGCAGGTGTCCTCGTCGTTCTACATCTTCCCCAGTCGCGAGTCATAGTCATAGTCTGGAATGTTCCGTGCTCCCTAAGACGCCGATCAATTGCTTCGAACGTCTTCCTGTCGGGACACCTTCGTTCTGGAAATCTGTCTCGATACAAACGTACCGCCCCACGGCTATTGCCCCGTGCTAATACATACATCAAATGGGCATCTGCCAACTCCGCATTTGTAAACATTGCACTGACTGCAAACGCACGTTCGTGATGAACACTAACCTGTTGATGCTACGTACTGATGTGCTTGATGCTAGTACTGTAGAGCAATGAGTCGCATGTCAACACAAGCACCGAAGTCAACATTACCTTCCTTCAATTGGGCCAACTGGCGGTGAATCGAGGAAGTACAGTACATACTGACGAAACTAAAATGAGCTCTAACATGGAAATTAAGCGTTTCCGGACTCATGTCCACATAACATCTTTTCTTTATTTGTGTGGGGAATGTTTCCTGAAAGTTTGGCCGTACCTTTTTGTAACACCCTGTATTGCCCTGCTGCTTTTAAGCAGCAGCTGAAACACATCCTCCTGCCATCCCCGCAACAGTTCCTCAAAAATTATAGCGTGTGGCTAGCTTTCCTTCTGTCAAACAATAAAGCAAATGTTCCCACCTTCTCTCATTTATGATTCTTGCTGTTTTCATTTCTCAGTCGGTCACGTCGTTTTATTTTCTCCCATCTCCATAATATTGTGTTTTATTACGCTCCTCTTCCTTCGAACCCTTGCCTCACGTCAATTTGCTAGTAGCCTACATAGTTTAAAACTACCCTCCTGTAGGCTCTCTCTATTGGACACATGGACGAATGTAAACTGTGCCTGGTTTTTCTTCCCTTCCTGGACGTTGATAATTACACAATGTTTTATACTAGACGTAATATAGACTTGTCATAATGAATATAAATGTAAAATATATCGGATTCGTGGTTAGATGTAAGAGGCGACCTGATGCCCCTAATCTTGGCAAGTTAAATAAATAAATAAATAAATAAATTGCACAAACTTACATGGATTCACTACAATAAAAGTATCATATCACTCTGGCACTACAATAGAGTTGCGTTGCTAGTAGCACTCTACGCGTTACAAACGACCACGATTTGAGAATCAGGTATTACAGAGATAGAAAAAATAGAACGTAAAATACTCAGCAAACGTTTTCGAGCCATATACATGACGATACTTGACTGAAGAGGCCATCCAAAGAATTACACGAACACACAGACAGACACGGACACGGTAAGAAAACGAGGACTAACATTCTGTGGTCACACAAACTATTGGAAAAAAAAAATACAACATAAAAATTATTAATGTAAAGTAACGAATTTTCAGGAATACATGTATCTAGGCAAAATTTAAGTTATTAACATTGCAAGATGACAGGTTAACGTAAGCACGCGATAAGCCATTGCAAATAAGAAATGCTGGCACATTAATAACCGATGTAACCACCAGAATGTCGTATGCAAGCGTCCAATCGTGCATGCATTGTGTTGTACGAGGTGCATTCAAGTTCTAAGGCCTCCGATTTTTTTTCTCCGGACTGGAAAGAGATAGATATATGCGCATTGTTTTAAAATGAGGCCGCGTTCATTGTCAATACGTCCCAGAGATGGCAGCACCGTACGGCAGATGGAATTTTACCGCCAGTGGCGAGAATGAGAACTGTTTGAAATACTTAAAATGGCGACCTTTTCCTTGCTTGAACAGCGTGCAATCATTCGTTTTCTGAATTTGCGTGGTGTGAAACCAATTGAAATTCATCGACAGTTGAAGGAAACATGTGGTGATGGAGTTATGGATGTGTCGAAAGTGCGTTCGTGGGTGCGACAGTTTAATGAAGGCAGAACATCGTGTGACAACAAACCGAAACAACCTCGGGCTCGCACAAGCCGGTCTGAAGACACGGTCGAGAAAGTGACGAGAATTGTTTTGGGGGATTGCCGAATGACTGTCGAACAGATCGCCTCCAGAGATGGCATTTCTGTGGGTTCTGTGCACACAATCGTGCACGACGACCTGAAAATGCAAAAAGTGTCATCCAGGTGGGTGCCACGAATGCTGACGGACGACCACACAGCTGCCCGTGTGGCATGTTGCCGAGCAATGTTGACGCGCAACGACAGGACGAATGGGACTTTCTTTTCGTCGGTTGTGACAATGGATGAGACGTGGATGCCATTTTCAAGCCAGAAACAAGGCGCTAGTCAGGTCAATGGAAGCACACAGATTCACCGCCACCAAAAAAATTTCAGGGAACCGCCAGTGCTGAAAAAATGATGGTGTCCATTTTCTGGGACAGCGAGGGCGTAATCCTTACCCATTGCGTTCCAAAGGGCACTACGGTAACAGGTGCACCCTACGAAAGTGTTTTGAAGAACAAATTCCTTCCTGCACTGCAACAAAAACGTCCGGGAAGGGCTGCGCGTGTGCTGTTTCACCGAGACAACGCACCCACACATCGAGCTAACGTTACGCAACAGTTTCTTCGTGATAACTTTGAAGTGATTCCTCATGCTCCCTACTCACCTGACCTGGCTCCTAGTGACTTTTGGCTTTTTCCAACAATGAAAGACAACTCTCCGTGGCCGCACATTGGCCAGCCGTGCTGCTATTGCCTCAGCGATTTTCCAGTGGTCAAAAGATACTCCTAAAGAAGCCTTCGCCGCTGCCATGGAATCATGGCGTCAGCGCTGTGAAAAATGTGTACGTCTGCAGGGCGATTACGTCGAGAAGTAACGCCAGTTTCATCGATTTCGGGTGAGTAGATAATTAGAAAAAAAATCGGAGGCCTTAGAACTTGAATGCACCTCGTACAGGTGCCGGTTGTCAGCTTGTGTGGCGTGGAGTTCAGCGCCTGTTCCACTTTACCGGTCTACACAGGAGCGGTTATTGCTGTTTGTGGATGACAATGGAGTCTTCTTCCGATGTCTCACATGTGGTCGATTGGAGACAGATTTTGTGGTCGAGCAGGTCGAGGCAACATGTCGACACTCCGTAGAGCACGTCGGGTTGCAACAGCGGTATGTGGGGAAGCGTTATCCTGTTGGAAAACACCCGTTGGACTGCTTTTCACGAATGGCAGCGCAACAGGTCGAATCGCCTGACAGACGTACAAGTTTGCAGTCAAGGTGCATGGGGTAACGACGAGAGTGCTCATGCTGTCATACGAAATCACATCGCAGATCACAACTCCAGGGAAAGGTCCAGTGTGTCTACCACACAGACAGATTGCTTGCAGGCCCTCAAGCGGTTTCTTTGTAACCAAGATACGGCCATCAATGGCGCCGAGGCTGAACCAGCTTTCACAGAAAACATAGCAGACCTCCAACTGCGCTCCAATGAGCTCTCGCTTGACGCCAGTGAAGTCGCGTATGGCGGTGGTTTGGGGTAAGTGGAATGCACGCTACAGGGCTTCTAACTCGGAGCTCCCCTTCAAGCACCTGATCTATAGCAGTCCGTTGTGCCACTGTGTGCCAACTGCCGCTCAAATCGCTGTTTCAGATGCAGTACGATGTTCTAGAGCCATACGCCGAGCACCATGGTCTTCCCTCTCACGTGGCCCTCTCAGCAGTACCACGTGGCCGACTGAAGCCTGGTCTTCTTGCGATTGTAATTTCTACTACATCTACATCCATACTCCGCAAGCCACCTGACGGTGTGTGGCGGACGGTACCTTGAGTACCTCTATCGGTTCTCTCTTCTATTCCAGTCTCGTATTGTTCGTGGAAAGATAGATTGTCGGTATGCCTCTGTGTGGGCTCTAATCTCTCTGATTTTATCCTCATGGTTTCTTCGCGAGGTATACGTAGGAGGGAGCAATATACTGCTTGACTCTTCGGTGAAGGTATGTTCTCGAAACTTCAACAAAAGCCCGTACCGAGCTACCCAGCTTCTCTCTTGCAGAGTCTTCCACTGTAGTTTGTCATCTCCGTAACGCTTTTGCGATTACTAAATGGTCCTGTAACGAAGCGCGCTGCTCTCCGTTGGATCTTCTCTATCTCTTCTATCAACCCTACCTGGTACGGATCCCACACTGGTGAGCCGTATTCGATCAGTGGGCGAACAAGTGTACTGTAACTTACTTCCTTAGTTTTCGGACTGCATTTCCTTAGGATTCTTCCAATGAATTTCAGTCTGGCATCTGCTTTACCGACGATTAATTTCATATGACCATTCCATTTTAAATCACTCCTAATGCGTACTCCCAGATAATTTATGGAATTAGCTGCTTGCAGTTGCTGACCTGCTATATTGTAGCTAAATGATAAAGGATCTTTCTTCCTATGCATTAGCAGCACATTACACTTGTCTTCATTCAGATTCAGTTGACATTCCTTGCACCATGCGTCAATTCGTTGCAGATCCCCCTGCATTTCAGTACAATTTTCCATTGTTACAGCCTCTCGTTATACTACAGCATGATCCGCAAAAAGCCTCACAGAACTTCCGATGTCATCCACAAGGTCGTTTATGTATATTGTGAATAGCAACGGTCCTACGACACTCCTCTGCGGCACACCTGAAATCATTCTTACGTCGGAAGACTTCTCTCCATTGAGAATTACATGCTGCTTTCTGGTATCTAGGAACTCTTCAATCCAATCACACAATTGTTCTGATAGTCCATATGCTCTGCTGGCCATGGTCGCTGAGAGGTTCTAGGCGCTACAGTCTGGAACCGCGCGACTGCTACGGTCGCAGGTTCGCATCCTGCCTTGGGCATGGATGTGTGTGATGTCCTTAGATTAATTAGGTTTAACTAGTTCTCAGTTCTAGGGGACTGATGACCTGAGAAGTTAAGTCCCATAGTGCTCAAAGCCAAGTCCATATGCTCTTACTTTGTTCATTAAACGACTGTGGGGAAGTGTATCAAACGCCTTGCGGAAGTCAAGAAACACGGCATCTACCTGGGAACCCGTGTCTACGGCCCTCTGAGTCTCGTGGACGAATAGCGCGACCTGAGTTTCACACGATCGTCTTTTTCGAGACCCATGCTGATTCCTACAGAGTAGATTTCTAGTCTCCAGAAAAGTCATTATACTTGTGACCACCTCTGACAGGAATCATGTAAAGTGGCTACATTCCTGCAAAGTATTTCTGCAATTTCGCGTAATGAACATTACCTCTATGTAGATCTATTACAAGACCTTGTCCATACCCAGTGAGGTGTTGATCATGGCGTCTTCGTCACTTTGTGACATTCTCGAGTAACTTCAACTCGCAAAGTCCAATCTGTAGGGACTGGGTGTTTGTGTTGTCCTCTTCATTCCATCATCATTCATGAAAGTGGCTACACTGGACTCTGTATAGATTGGGAATGTGTAAGGGCGCCGAGCTCTCGACATAACCACCTCTCCAAAAGCATTCTGAAGATTATCGTAAGTTGTCGTCGCGTTATCGCCCAATTTAGTGGAAAAAGCAATGCATACCGTTGCGCAGTATTACGCGGTTCCATTTCCGTGACGAGAGACACAAACACGTGTTAACTTATTACAGCCCAACTCACGATTGAGCATTTGCATCGATATGCCGCTTGGTCTAGAAGCAGCTCATAGACGAAGGTCAAAAATATTGTGCCTACGCAAGCCTACAGGGTTGCCACATCTCGCAAAGAAAATGTCTCATTACTTTATTGTCGCACCTCGCATTGTTGGTTGCGTTTACTTAAACTTATGCTTGTCTTTTTTTGGGTTCAAAAACATTTTATTTTATTACTTTTATGTTGTCAACGGCCTTGCCGCAATGGATACACGGGTTCCCGTGAGATCACCGAAGTTAAGCGCTGTCGGGCATGGTCGGCAATTGGATGGGTGACCATCCAGGCCGCCATGCGCTGTTGCCATTTTTCGGGGTGCACTCAGCCTCGTGATGCCAATTGAGGAACCAAATAGTAGCGGCGTCGTTCAAGAATACCATCATAACGACCCGGAGAGAGGTGTGCTGACCCCACGCCCCTCTTATCCGCCACCGAGGATGACACGGCGGTCGGATGGTCCCGGTAGGCCACTCGTGCCCTGAAGTCGGAGTACTTCTATGTTGTAATTTCATATACTGACACATTCGATGACCTTGGAGATTTGCTCCTCAATTTGTTCCTGCGGAACTAGACGGGTAAAATAAAATAACCGTATAACATTCAAGTTGAGCACCGTTTTAAAGGGAAAAACGCGTAATGATGATGCAAAATAAATTAATTTTGCATGGTATTGCCAGAGGTGACTTAATTTTTTGCCCGGCATGCTCATTTCCGGTGTTCAAACAATACCTGAGCGGAGAGAAAGAGCCTCGCAGACGATCAGGAGAAGTCAACCGTGACAGCACGGGGCCATTGTGTGCGAGAGAGACGCGGATTTTTATAGCAGCTGTCGTGTTTACTCGTAACTACACGCTCGGGGGGCAGTTAAACGTCCGTGTCTGGCAGCTCTCGATAGCCGGGGACAAGCGGCCGCCGGTGTCCCTGCGTGGTGAGGTGCTGTGGGAGGAACGGCAGCTGGGGCGTCGGCGCGGCTGCATTGGGAGGGCTTTTTACGGCGGGCTTTATGACGGCCGCAGACCACCGGCGGGGAGCGCCGCCGTCGCAGCCTCAACGCGCGCTCTTCATTCCCAGGGCCTCCGTTATATCCCAACTAACCTCCCTATTAGCGAAGCGGACGAATAGTTCGTTATCAGCTCAACACGTATGCCGCCCATATTTCCATACCCCCTCTCTCCGTCTCCCTCTCCGTCTCCCTCTCCGTCTCCCTCTCCGTCTCCCTCTCCGTCTCCCTCTCCGTCTCCCTCTCCGTCTCCCTCTCCGTCTCCCTCTCCGTCTCCGTCTCCCTCTCCGTCTCCCTCTCCGTCTCCCTCTCCGTCTCCCTCTCCGTCTCCCTCTCCGTCTCCGTCTATCTCCGTGAGAAACACGAGAATCAGGTTACTGTCCCTTCTTGTTATCCGTGCCCCTCACTTGCGAGATGTTCGAACACCCTCTGTCCCTCTCTTCATCTCGAAGTTCATTTACTAAGCGCGAAACCGCTGCGAAAATGCTATCCAATTAAACCCGAAAGCGTTACGAAAGTGCTATCCAATTCCAGTGGCAGACACTGCAAGGTACTAAAATTCAGAAACTTAATTATTTGGATCATAACTGTGACTTCCCGCCAAGAAATGGACCGAGTCAGTTTTCAAATTGTACTGTCTAGGAAGCCTCCTTACTGCGTTCGCTAGACAAACGTTCAAACAAATCGTACGAGGGTAATTTCGAAAGTAAGGTCTCCTATTTCTCTATAAGTACATAGACCTCTTTATTTCTACAGTGGTTTACATCAGTTTACAGCTTGAAAATTTAGATATTTTTCGACATAATCACCATTTCTGTCGATGCATTTTTGTAGACGCTGTGGCAGTTTTCGTATGCCCATGTCATACCAGCTCGCCGCCATGCTGTTCAGAACGTTATGACGCTGTTCTTTAACCTCGTCGTCGGAGCTGAATCGCTTTCCGGGCAAATGTTCTTTTAACCTAGGGACCAGGTGATAGTCCCTGGGCGCCAAGTCAGGACTATAGGGTGGGAGGGTGATTATGATCCACTGAAACCGTTGCAGGAGAGCAACGGTTTGCCGAGCGTGTATCTACATAGAAGACATGAACGGCCCTATCACACTTCTCTGTGGCACTCCGTACATTGGCATTTTCTTATATGAACACTCGCTGTGCGGGGCAACGTACTGGAATCTATTACGTAAAAAGCATTCGGGCATATCGCATGTCTGAGAGCCTATTCAGTATGCTTGGACGTTCGTTGGTAGCATGCAGTGAGAGACTGTTTCAAAAGCTTTCCGGAAATCTAGGAGTAAGGAATTTACCTGCGACCCTTCATGCATGTTTCGCAGAATGTCGTGCTAGAAAGAGGGCAAGAACAGTTTCTCAGTAGCGGTACTTTCTTAATCCGTCATGACTTGTGGTGAGAAACTTTTCTCTCTCTCTCTGAAGGAATTGTATTACATCCGAACTTAGAATATGCTCAATAATCGTCAACCTAACCGACTAGGTTCATGTCTGTCCGCACCATGTGTAGGCAATGGAAGTTACCGACAGGCGTTAACATATTGGCTGATTTCCGGCTGCACCTGTAACGAACCATTTTCGTAGTCTTACGCACTAGCCGACTATACGACCTGAGTATGTGTGATCAAAATCTTCACAGATGGTTCTTTTTCTGTGCTAGAAAATGAAACACCTACAGGACAAAAGGATGGAGTCGTAGTTGGATTAGGCGTTTGTTCAGAGTAACGCTAAGATGATAACCACAAAAACGCTAATTGTAAACTTTCCACGTGTCGTAAAGGAGGAAAATAGTGAAAGTAGTCAAAGTTTAAATGCGTGACAATTGCGCCTTTGCCCGTGGAAACGACGTTCGAATAACAGTAATAAACAAAAAGAAAGAAAAAAACGGGGATTGCGTGTCGGATTGGAGCTTTGGGTTTGTAGAGACATCAGACAACAAAGGGGAAGTTATAAACCTCTCCATGGCAAATAATTACTTGGAGAAAAAAGATAGTTACTTTTTAAAACAAATGTGGAGATAAAATGAAGACTTCGTGATTACTCACAAACTTTTAGTACAACCCCTAAGATGCGTAGTAGATGGGATACGTAATATCTTTGCAGTTTACACTGGCATTATTCTTGCGTTCCGAAAGATGTGCTTCAGTCATTACGGCCACCGCTACCTAACACTTCCACATAATTATAACATAATTAAGCAGTACTTTACGCAATTCAGTTACATGCGAATTACGACGGCACTTGACGTAAGGAAAGGTACAGTAATTTTGAATGACCTCTGAATTGCGAATGCCACGTGTCATCAGTATATTTCGAAAAACGGGTCACCGAGACAGCTTAAGAGCTGCGGAGACTTAGTGAACTTGCATTACCATACCGATTAGATACACTTTAAAATTTTTCGGCGGTAGTTTGCGGTTCGGTTAGAATGTTCATCACAATGACAAAAGGTTTGTTTCTTGTGAGTCGTACTTTTCCTCTTACTTCTTTTCTTTTGCTTAGTCTTTCATACTGTTACCACTTGTGATAACAGTATCACAGGACATAATCGACTGGAATTCGGAAGGTTATGTTTATTTAAATTTATCTATATTGCTGTGGAACTGTTTGAGATCTTCGTCGGTTTACGATATTTCAAAAATCTCCAGCTTAGCCACACACTTACGTCTATTTCACAAAAGCAGTGGTCACGATTAGGGCTGTCAGATATCCATATTTCTGGCAGAATATATCGAATCTAACGGCGATATTTTTTCCCTGAAATATCGATGTATTAGTATCAAAATGGCAATACTGAATGCTGATATTTCTATTTTCTATTATATTTTTTCACAATTTTCTGTAAATATTTGAAGTTGTTCTTTTGAAATTGAAGAACATCATCATTTTACTTTCACTGTGTGCAGGAGTCTTACTGCTTTTTGAGCTTTCATCGCGTCCGGGCTTTCTCTTTGACTGTGTGAAGCACGTATATGTGGCACGAAAGTAGGAGTCCGGTTGCACCGGGAAGTGGGGGAGGGGAGGC